>NW_026596069.1:13632903-13804052 GCF_907164565.1 Psammomys obesus
CCCCCCCCCCCCCGACCCCTGGCAGAGAAATGCCGGCTCATGGGCTCAGGATCCGACTGAGAAGCCCAGAAGCCCCAACCCCTGCTGGCACTCCCCTGAGAGCACCTCCATAAGCTTGCCCTAGCAGAGGGGAAGGTCAGAGGGGAAGGACAGAGAGGCAGACTGCCAAGGACACAGCACCCTCTCTCCAGCTCACCCAGCGGCCCCTAGCAGAGAAACCCAAGCTCTGGATCTGAGGACACTCAACCCTACTTGGTACTCTCTTGGGATCAGCAAACATAAATTCTACCGCCAGACTGCTTCTGGCAGAGAGATCTGGGCCCGGGATCTGAGATTGAGTACACTCATCCTAACTCTTTCCCGCGCCACCCAGGGACCAGTCAACATAACCCATCCTGGCAGAGGGAAAGGACAAAGAGGCAGCACACAGGAAAGGTGAACACCGAGTCCTGTGGCCACAGTGTCACAGAGCTGACTGTTAGCCTACCCGTGCACTTGCGCAGCAGGACCAAATCAGAGAGTAGTGAGCAAGGGGAACCCTTGTGCATTCCAACTGTCCTGCAAGAGAGTGAGTGAGCCTTCTAGGGAGAGTTTGCCCCAGACCCAGGGCCTCTCCACAGAAGCAACCAGACGAGATCCCTGCCACCCACACACCTAGTGTGGGCATCATAGGGATTCTTGGGATAGCGACCCCAACATTGAAGCCTCTGCCTTGCGGGTCCACCAGTGTAATCCAGGCAAACAACCCCTGGATCTCAGTCAGAACTGCATAATAGTGGCTTGCAGACCACTGCAATAGTCAGAGAATCCGCGCATGCACACTGCACCCGCTGAAAGCGCACATGAATAGCACCAGTGTCACATTCCTTACTTAGGCAAAACTGAAAACACAGTGCACACTCCCAAACCAGTGAACCTCTCTCATCTTCCTGAAAAAACAGTCCAGAAAACAGAAAGAGGATCATAGCCCGAACTACAATCTCGAGGAACAACCAGTGAGGATTATAAATAACCAGATGGCTAGAGGGAGATGTAAGAATACTCCCAACAAAAATCAGGACATAATGACCTCACCAGCAACCCCACAACAATGGACATTTCAATTCACTAGATATACAAGAAAACGACCTCAAAACTATGTTTCTCCAGCTATTAGAGGCCCATAAAGATGAAATGAACAAAGCCCTCAGAGAAATAACCAAAGAAATCGAGACTAACCAAGAGGAAACAAATCATGCTCTCAGAGAAATGACTACGAAAATTGAGGCAAACAGAGAAGAAATGCACAAAGCTCTCAAAGAAATGTCCACACAAATGAAGGCAAATAAAGAAGAAATAAACAAAGCTCTCATAGAAATACAGGCAATTATACCCAAAGAAGTAGAGGCACAATTAGTGATACATAGAGAGGAAACGGACAAAAAAATAGAAGCTATCATTGAAAAGCAGGACTCCACATTCAAACAGATGAAGGAAATGGTGCAAGATGTGAAAAAAGAATTAGAATCAATAAAGAAAACACAAATAGAGAAAAACCAGGAGCATAGAGAAAAGATCAGGCACTACAAAGGTAAGCATCACCAACAGAATACAAGAAATGGAAGAAAGAATCTCAGGAAACGAAGATACACTTGCGGAAATTGACACATTTCTCAAAGAAAAAATAAAATCTGAAAAGTTCCAAACACAGAACATCCAAGAAATCAAGGACACCATGAGAAGACAAAACCTAAGAATAATAGGAGTAGAAGAAAAAGAAGACATCAGGCTCAAAGGTCCGGAAAATATTTTCAAGAAAATTATAGAAGAAAACTTTCCCAACTTAAAGAAGGAGATGGCCATAAACATACAAGAGGCCTACAGAACACCAAGTAGACTAGACCAGAAAAGAAATTCTTCTCGTCACATCATAGTCAAAACACCGAACCTACAAAACAAAGAAAAAATGTTAAAAGCAGCAAAGGAAAAAGGCCAAGTAACAAAGACCTATCAGAATCACACCAGATTTCTCAACAGAAACTATGAAACTATGAAAGCCAGAAGGGCCTGGACAGAAATCATACAGTCCTTAAGGGACCACAGATTCCAACCCAGACTACTATACCCAGCAAAACTTTCAATCAACATAGACGGAGAATTCAAGATATTCCAAGACAAAACCAAATTTAAACAATATCTACATAGTAACCCAGCTCTACAGAAGTTACTAGAAGGGAAACTCCAAACCAAAGAAAAAAACTACATCAAAGGAAACAGAGGAAATAGATAACTACACAACAAAAAAAAAAACAAAAGAAGACAAGCAATGAACTCAGTGACACCAGCAACACCGCATCTAAAGTAAGTAACAATTGTTGGTCACTAGTTTCTATCAACATCAACGGACTCAACTCCCCAATTAAAAGACACAGACTAACAGAATGGTTGCGGAAACAGGATCCATCATTCTGTTGCATCCAAGAAACACATCTATGCACGAAAGATAAACACTACCTCAGAGTAAAGGGCTGGAAAAATGTCTTTCAAGCAAATGGTTCCAGAAAACAAGCGGGAGTAGCCATCCTAATATCTAATAAAATAGACTTTCAACCCAAGTTAATCAAAAAAGATAAGGACGGCCACTATATTCTCATCAAAGGAAAAATCCACCAAGAGGACATCAAAATTTTGAATATCTATGCCCCAAATACAAGAGCACCTACATTCGTAAATGAAACAATATTAAAGCTTAAATCACACATTGATCCTAAAACCCTAATAGTGGGAGACTTCAACACTCCACTCTCACCAAGGGACAGATCAACTAGACAGAAAACAAATAGGGAAATAAAAACACTTACAGAGACCCTAAATCAAATGGACCTAATAGACGTCTACAGATCTTTTCATCCAAACTCAAAAGAGTATACCTTCTTTTCAGCACCGCATGGAACCTTCTCCAAAATAGACCATATAGTTGGTCATAAAGCAAGCCTCAACAGATACAAAAAGATTGAAATAATCCCTTGTATTCTATCTGACCACCATGGACTTAAGCTGGACATCAACAACAACAGAAATAACAAACAGCTTACATGCACATGGAAACTGAACAACTTGTTACTCAATGACAGCTGGGGTAAGGTAGAAATAAAGAATGAAATTAAAGACTTCATAGAATTCAATAAAAATGAAGGCACAACATACCCAAATTTATGGGACACATTGAAAGCAGTGCTCAGGGGAAAATTTATAGCACTAAGTGCCTGCAAGAAGAAATCCGTAACATCACATACAAACAACTTAATGGCCCAACTGAAAACCCTAGAAAAAAAAAAAAGCAGATACACCCAAGAGAAGCAGACAGCTGGAAATAATCAACCTCAGGGCTGAAATCAATCAATTAGAAACAAATAAAACTATTCAAAGAATCAATGAAAGAAAAAGCTGGTTCTTTGAGAAAATCAACAAGATAGACAAACCCTTAGCCAAACTAACTAAAAAGCAGAGAGAATCTATCCAAATCAACAAAATCAGAGATGAAAAGGGTGACATAACTACAGACACTGAGAAAATTCAAACAATCATTAGGTCATACTACAAAAGCCTATATGCCACAAAATTTGAAAACCTAAATGAAATGGACAATTTTTTTGATAGATTCCATCTTCCAACATTAAGTCAAGATCAGGTAGAAAGACTGAACAGCCCTATATCCCCCAAGGAAATTGAAGCAGTCATTCACAGTCTCCCCTCCAAAAAAAGCCCCGGGCCAGATGGTTTCAGCACGGAATTCTACCAGACCTTCAAAGAAGTGCTCACACCAATTCTCCTCAAACTGTTCCACAAAATAGAAACAGAAGGTACATTAGCAAACTCATTCTATGAAGCAACAGTCACCCTGATACCCAAACCACACAAAGACCCAACAAAAAAAGAGAATTTCAGGCCATTCTCCCTTAGGAACATTGATGCAAAAATACTCAATAAAATACTTGCAAACCGAATCCAAGAACACATCAAAGATATCATCCACCACGACGAAGTAGGCTTCATCCCAGGCATGCAAGGGTGGTTCAACATACGGAAATCCATCAATGTAATCCACCACATAAACAAACTGAAGGAGAAAAACCACATGATCATCTCCTTAGATGCTGAAAAAGCATTTGACAAAGTCCAACACCCATTCATGTTTAAAGTCTTGGAGAGATCAGGAATACAAGGCACATATCTAAACATAGTAAAGGCAATATACAGCAAGCCTATAGCCAACATCAAACTCAATGGAGAGAAACTTAAATCAATCCCACTGAAATCAGGGACAAGACAAGGCTGCCCACTCTCTCCCTACCTCTTCAACATAGTTCTTGAAGTCCTGGCCAGAGCAATAAGACAACTATAGGAGATCAAGGGGATACAAATCAGAAAGGAAGAGGTCAAAGTGTCACTATTTGCAGATGATATGATAGTATATATGAGCGACTCCAAAAATTCAACCAGAGAACTCCTCCAGCTGATAAACACCTTCAGCAAAGTGGCAGGATACAAAATCAACTAAAAAAAATCAGAAGCCCTCCTGTATACCAAAGACAAAAGGGCCAAGAAAGAAATTAGGGAAACAACACCCTTCACAATAGCCACTAATAACATAAAGTACCTTGGGGTGACACTAACCGAGCAAGTGAAAGACCTGTTTGAGAAAAACTTCAAGTCTCTGAAGAAAGAAATTGAACAAGATCTCAGAAGATGGAAAGATCTCCCATGCTCATGGATTGGTAGGATTAACATTGTGAAAATGGCCATCCTGCCAAAAGCAATCTACAGATTCAATGCAATTCCCATCAAAATACCAACTCAATTCTTTACAGACCTTGAAAAAAAGATTCTCAGCTTCATATGGAGAAACAAAAAAACCCAGAATCTCCAAAACGATCCTGTACAACAACAGATCATCTGGAGGTATCTCCATCCCCGATCTCAAGTTGTACTACAGAGCAATAGTAATAAAAACTGCATGGTATTGGATAAAAACAGAAAGGAGGATCAATGGAACCGCATAGAAGACCCAGAAATAAACCCACACACCTATGAATACTCGATTTTTGACAAAGAAGCCAAAACCATTCAATGGAAAAAAGACAGCATCTTCAACAAATGGTTGAACCATCCAGCTGGTTCAACTGGATGTCCCCATGCAGAAAAATTAAAATAGATCTATATTTATCACCCTGCATAAAACTAAAGTCCCATTGGATCAAAGACCTCAACATAAAACCAGATACTCTAAATCTGTTAGAAGAAAAAGTGGGGAACAGCCTAAAACTCACTGGCACAGGAGACAACTTCCTGAACAGAACACCAACAGCACAGGCTCTAAGAGCAAGAGTCAATAAATGGGACCTCATGAAACTGAAAAGCTTCTGTAAAGCAAAGGACACTGTCATCAAAACAAAACGACTGCCTACAGATTGGGAAATAATCTTCACTAACCCTTTATGTGACAGAGGACTAATATCGAGTATATACAAAGAACTAAAGAAGCTGAAAAGCAGCAAACCAAGTAATCCAATTAAAAAATGGGGAACAGCGCTAAACAGAGAATTCTCGACAGAGGAATATGGAATGGCAGAGAAACACTTACAGAAATGCTCATCCTCATTAGCCATCAGGGAAATGCAAATCAAAAGGCCCCTGAGATATCACCTTACACCCATCAGAATGGCCAAGATGAAAAACTCAAGGGACAACACATGCTGGAGAGGTTGTGGAGAAAGGGGAACCCTCCTCCATTGCTGGTGGGAATGTAAACTGATACAACCACTCTGGAAATCTATCTGGCGCTTTCTCAGATAATTAGGAATAGTGCTTCCTCAAGACCCAGCTATACCACTGCTAGGTATATACCCAAAGTTTGCTCAAGTACACAAAAGGGATATTTACTCAACCATGTTTATAGCAGCTTTATTTGTAATAGCCAGAACCTGGAAACAACCCAGATGTCCATCAACGGAGGAATGGGTACAGAAATTGTGGTATTTTTACACAATGGAATACTACTCAGCAATCAAAAAGGAGGAAATCATGAAATTTGCAAGCAAAAGGTGGGATCTAGAAAAGATCATCCTGAGTGAAATATCCCAGAAGGAGAAAGACAAACACGGTATATACTCACTTATATAGACCTATAAGATGTGATAAACATAATGAAATCTGTACACCTAAAAATGATAATCAAGAGAGCGGACATGGGGTAAGATGATCAACCCTAGTTCAGAAAGACAGATGGGATGTGCATTGAACATATGACAGGAGTCTACTGAGCGTATTTTGAAAGACTCTAACTAGCAGTGTTTTCAAAGCAAAGACTCATGACTAAACCTTTGGCAAAGTACAGGGAATCATAAGAAAGAAGGGGAGTTAGTCTGATGGGGAAAGGATAGGAGCTCCACAAGTACCAAATATATCTGGGCACAGGGTCTTTTCTGAGATTGACATTCAACCAAGGACCATGTATGGATATAACCTAGAACCTCTGCTCAGATGTAGCCTGTGGTAGCTCAGTAACCAATTGGTTTCCCATAGTGAGAGGAACAAGGACTATTTCTAACAGGAACTCAATGACTGGCTCTTTGGCCTCCCCACCCCCCAAGGGCGGAGGAGTCCTGTTAGGCCACAGAGGAGAGCTTTGCAGCCAGTCCTGAAGATACCTGATAAAACAGGATTGGATGAGTGGGGAGGAGATCCCCCCTATCAGTGGACTTGGAAAGGGGCATGGTGGAGATGAGGGATGGAGGGAGGGACTGGGAGGGAATGAGGGAGCGGGACACGGCTGTGATACAGAATTAATAAAATGTAACTGATAAGAAAAAAATAAAATTCAAAAAAAAAACATGTTATAGATTTTGTCAAATGCTTTTTCTGCATCTATTGAGACAATCATGTGATTCTTGTCCATTTATGTGGTTTATTACATTTACTGTCTTGCACATGTTAAACCATCACTGATTTCCAGAGTGTAAGCAAACTTGCTCATGGTGTATGATTTTCTTGATGTATGTCTCTATTCTAGTTGTAAGCATTAGTTGACTGTTTTCTTTTTGTTTCATTTTTTATTAAATGCAATTTTCACTTTGTATCCCAGCTGTAGCCCCCTCCCTCACACCCTTCTAGTCCCACCCTCTCTCCCTCTTCTCCTCCCTTGCCTCTCCCCCAGTCCACTGATAGGGATGGTCCTCCTCCCCTTCCATCTGACCCTAGCCTATCAGGTCTCACCAGGACTAGCTGCTTTGTCTTTCTCTGTGGCCTGGTAAGTCTGCTCTCCCCACCTCCGGGGGGGGGGTGATCAAAGAGCCAGACACTGAGTTCATGTCAGAGGCAGTCTCTGTTCCCCTTACTAGGGACCCTGCTCAGATACTGAGCTGCCATGGGCTACATCCTACATCATCCAGGGGTTCTAGGTCATCTCCATGCATGGTCCTTGGTTGTTGGATTATCAGTCTTTTCTGAGATTGTTGAGTATTTTTGTGTGTGTGTATATATATACACACACACAAATATACATATATATATATATATATATATATATATATATATACACATTAGAGATATTGTTCTGTGGTTTTTGTTGTTGTTGCGTCTTAATCTAGTTTATGTATTAGAGTGATATTAGCTTCATACATAGAAAAGTTTTTGGGAGTGCTCTTTCTATTTCAATTTATTTTGAATAGTTAAAGGAGATCTGCTATTGTTCTTTGAATGTCTGGCATAATTCTGCTGTGAATCCATTTGTTTCTAGACTCTGTCTTAGGTGGAAGATTTTTTTAGTACTTTTTTTTTGTAGATCCACTTTTTTGAGTTCTTTGTTGATTTTTTCAATTTTATTTTTTCTTATCAGTTACATTTTATTAACTCTGTATCCCAGCCATATCCCACTCCCTCATTCCATCCCAATCCCACCCTCCCTTCCTCATCTCCACTGTGCTCCTTTCCAAGTCCACTGATGGGGGGACCTCCTCCCCATTCATCTGATCCTGTTTTATGAGGTATCTTCAGGACTGGCTGCAAAGCCCTCCTCTGTGGTCTAACAGGACTGCTCCTCCCTTGGGGGGTGGGGAGGTCAAAGAGCCAGTCATTGAGTTCCTGTTAGAAATAGTCCTTGTTCCCCTCACTATGGGAAACCAATTGGTTACTGAGCTACCACAGGCTACATCTGGGTCTGTTTATAACATTGACTTCTCTTTGTTTTATTTTGGTGGTTTGGCTGAATCTAAAATTTCACCCATTTCTTTAAGACTTTTCAAAATTTAAGAGGTACAGAATTTTTGGAAATATTTTCTTACAATATTCTGAATTTCCTTGGTGTCTGTTGAAATGTTTCCCTGATTGTTTCTGACTTTGTTATTTTTTTCTAGTTTATTTTTTTATTTATTACAATTTATTCACTTTGTATCCCAGCTGTAGCCACCTTCCTTGTTCCCTCTCAATCCAGCCCTTCCTCCCTCTTCTCCTCCCATGCCCCTCCCCAAGTCTACTGATAGTGGAGGTCCTCTGTTATTTTTTATCCCCTCTCTTTTGATTAGTTGGGACAAGGCTCTGTCAATTATGTTTATCTTCTCAAGGAACCATCTAAGATTTGTTGGCTCTTTGTATTGTTTTCTTCCTTCCTTCCTTCCTTCCTTCCTTCCTTCCTTCCTTCCTTCCTTCCTTCCTTCCTTCCTTTCTTTCTTTCTTTCTTTCTTTCTTTCTTTCTTTCTTTCTTTCTTTCTTCATTTATGAGTTCTGAGTTTGTTACAGGTTGAGGAAGAAGAGAATATATGGATATTGGTTGGATCAAGAGGCTAGAAATGACTTCTGTGAAATAAAGTCATGTGGACAGAGGTAACAGACTGCTCTGGTATTCAGAATAAGCTACCTGTTCCAAGCCTTGAGTGTGGCCGTAGATCTGTCTAGGTAGAGAGATTGCGTATGATAGGGGAGAGTTCTGTGGTTTGGGGAATGAGTAAGGAAGATCCTGGCCCAAGCCTAGTGCTCCTTTGCAATGAAGGTAGGGAAGGCCAGATTAGGTTGGTGCAGTGGCTAAGTGTGAGCCAGGCTAAATCTGGTGGGTTTCAGAAAAGTTGTGGATTAGGAAATCATGGATATTCAGCAACATAGAGCCGAGAGGAGGAACTGAGGTGTCTGAGTACCAAGTAGGATAGTAGAAGCAGTGCAGAAAGGACTTGTACATGGTTGAAGATAAGGCAGGTCCTATTGGAAGTCTAGAGCTTGAGAGGTGTGGTCAGACCAGACGTCTATTAAGTAATACATACTCACACACTCATAATAATTTCCAAATGTAATTTTCTATGTCTACATTAAACAAACACGAATTCCTACATACTAATATTTCCACTAATCTGCTGCCTCAATATTAATAAATAATAAAAAATAAAAGAAAATTTAAGTCCCCATCAACTTTTACCTATCTATCTGCTCAGTTACAATATTCATTTATCCCAATCATAAAGAATACCCCACAGAAAACAACTGAAACAGCAAAGTTCCTCATGTACAGCCCTCATGTACAGGTCTTCTTTCTTTTTGCATAACAAATTTTGCTTATCTACAACATTAACTTGTGCATTTTTTCTACCTCTTCCAACGATGTTGGCTCACACATGTGTGGCAAAGGCATACTGCTGTAGAGTCTGTTTTCGACTTTGCCATTCTATAATGTCATACATTAGCCTCTAATAGTACCACACTGAGCAATTTTCTTGTCTTAAAATTTATTCCTTCTCATGTACTCAAACCATTTCCCAGTAAATCCCTTGAAACTACCTTTTTACTCTCTTTAATATTTTCCCCAGAACATCATATAATTAAGAACCTACAGTATCTAACTTATTTAGATGATCTTCTTCCACTTAATAGTAGGCACATAGGAGTCATACAGATCTTCTTTTGGTACAATAACTATTTTCTTTTTACTTTTGAATTATATTCAATTGTAAAATGCACATCAATTTATTCATTTGTCTATGAAGGAGATCATAACTTCTTAATTTCTGGCAATAATGAATAGACAACATCATTATAAGTATTTTATTTTTGTCTGAAGACAATTTTTTAATTCATTTGGATAAATACTTGAGAAAGAAATTGCTGGACCATATGGTAAAACCTTTTTTTTTCCTTGGGAGAAACTGCCAAACTGGCTTCAAATAAGTGTCTGATTTTACATTTCTTTTAGCTATGAATAAAAATGTTCATTTGCTTTGCATCTTTGCCAAGAACTGATAGTGGTCAGCTTTTCTGGATTGAGGCATTCTAAGTGGTTTATGGTAATTGACTAAACCTACATTCACTTAATAAATGATGTAGAGCCTTTTTTGCTACCTGTATATTTTTAGTTAAATCTTTTGCCAGATTCTTGGATTTTTATTGTTGAGGTTGGGACTCCTTGTACATGATTTCTTTAATGATTGTGCATTTTATGTATTGTTTCATGTGTTTTATCTGTTTGTCTAATAAGGCTTTGTTAGATTGCACACTTTTACCTTTAATTCAGCCAACTCCCCCCCCCTTTTTTTTCTTACAGGAATTGTGTCTTTTGTGTTGTTGCTAAAAATTTACCTCTAAACTTAAGGTCACAAACAGTTCTACATTTTCTTACTGATATTTTAGAGTTTTGTATTTTACAGATTGATCTATGATCTATCCTCAGATTTCTGTGGATGGTATAAGGTGGTTTTCCCTTCTCCTCCTTCTCTTCCTTCTCCACCTCTACGTCTCCTAATGTTCACCTATCCTTAAGTAGTAGCTGTTGAATATATTATTTTCACTCCTTGAAACACCTTTCAAATTTCATCAATGGTCACAAAACAAAACAAAACAAAAACAAAACAAACAAACAAACAAAAAAACAAACAGCAGGTGTAGTGGAGTGCTCTTGTAATTCCTGCACAGGGGAGGTAGAGAGATCCATGCCAGTAAGAAGCCTTTTCTCAAAAACAGGTGTACCATACCTAAGGAGCAATACCCAAGATTGTCCTCTGATCTTTACACACAGAAACACACACACACACACACACACACACACACACACACACACGAGGCACATGTACACCCCTCTCAAAAACATGTACACAGGTACGAAGGCTGTTTTCTACTGCTGGCTGTGGCCACACTCTCCAGTCCTAGGGCGTAGCACAGGATGCAGCTTCCTGCGCTCCAATAGCATATAATTCTGCATCGCCTCCTGAATGAAAATGTTTCTGATAGTCATGGACCACTTGTCTGTACACCCCCACCACACACTTTATGGTAAAAGTACCACACCCAGAAATCCCCAAAGCAGTAAATAATGTAAAGACACAATTTTAGACAAAACACTAAAACCTATCTACTTTTTTCCTCCCAAAACAAGTCATTTTTATGTAAAGGTAAATAAAGACACTGCCAGTCTGACATCTGGTTTTTCCAAGAATTTAAAAAAATTTGAACACTGAAAGAGTTACATTGATATCTGTCTCTGCAAGCATTGCACGTCCCTGCTAAATGTAGTGAACACAGCAATAATAGGGACATTGAGAACTCTGAGTTCATAGAAACCTCCGCGGAATCCAGATCGATACCACCAAATGTCTCTGTTATGAGATGTGTCCTTTATAATTTTTTGAGCCTGTCAACTGTTTCATTAATATTTTATAAGACAGTAAATATCTTGAGGTTCCAAAATTGTCATAAACTGCCCCAACTATACTACATTGGTCTCTGTGGCATCGAAACCATCAGGCATGTGTATAAAAGGCTGTTGTCCATGCCTGGCCTCTATTTCCACTTTATGCATATGGAGACTGTAGAGATATATACAGTCAAACTTTAACGGCATTGAAGATTTGAAAGCGTGCTTTAGAAATCTGTGCCCATTTTTATATTCTAGAAGTTACTCTTGGTTAAAAATACTCTGAATTTCTCCCCCCAAACCATATCAGCCTTTTAAAGTTTTTCATATTTATACAACCTGGGATCCTCTTTACAAATTGATAAGAAAAATATTAAAATAGGAAGCAATATGAACAGCACCCACAATTACATTCTTCCCAGAAGAAATTCTACTAGAATTGCTACTATATTAGAACTGTGTCACAATAAGACATATTTCACTCTCTATGAATTCCTCTTGATCTTTAGCTAACTATGAACTGTGTGTGTGAGAGCATGTATTTGAGTGTGTATAGGTGTGAATGTGTCTGGAAAAGAGTGCATGCATGTGTGAGTGCTGTCTGTGACCACCTTTAATTAGAAAATCAAGGTAAGTGTTATTAAAAGCTTTCAAGTAAATGTCAATACATTATCAGGAGGCCCAAATTTACTTTTTAAATAGAGATGGTATTTAGGAAACATGTCACTACTTAAAATGGATTTAAATGTGTGCACAAAGAACTTTTTCCTCAAATATTTTACCTTGAATATAATTAAACAAAACCTAAAGCTGCAAGAGTGATGGCATATTCCTCTTGTAAACACTTGCCCTTCTACACTTGTCCAATGTGTGCGCATCTGTGTTGACATGTCAATAGCTGTTGCGAGTTGGGTTCCTCCAGCTTGGACATGACCCTGACTACATGGAAGTACCACAGCTAGGATCACTGTAGCAGACACTCATGCGACTAGCCCATTAACATTCGAGCGTGGATATAATGGGGAGGCTCACAAGGTTTCCACAAGATCCCGAGGTAATCATTCAGTGGGTAGGGGAGTCTTCCGTCGAGTAACTGCTCACAGGTTCCTCTGGGGGCTCCAGCGGTCTAGCTTTCCATGGGTCTTCACGCTGTGAGGACTCCTCAGGAGCGCAGCTCCCCATGAGCTGCTCAAGATACTTCCGGCACCATGGCTGTCTTTGCGTCACTCACGCCCAAGCCAGAAATCCTGACAGTTCATCAAGCTCAGGTTGAAGGGAACCCATTTTTGCTTGGTTAGTGCCCTTTCTATGTCTTTATTCTTTATGTCTTTATGTCTCTTCTAGAAGTCAGACAACAGGCTAGTTATAAGTTTGTGGTAAGGAGTCCTTTTTTTCTTTTCTATTCACCTTGACAAGGAATTCCATGATTAGCCTCAGAAGGGCCCTTGGAAGAAGCTTCAGGGGCAAATACAACCACTGTACCTCTTATTTTCTTAACCCCAAAGAGTTAAAAAGGTGGATCCAAACCCATTGCATGTGGTCTCCTGATGGTGCTTGTATCCTGTACGGATGGATGCAAGCATCCACTCAGCGGCAAGTTTGTTTATGAGCAAGTACAAACATCCACGACTTATCAATTCCAGAAATCAGTTATTCACTGATTTTGTTCTTTCGAATTTACTAGAGATACCAAACATTTCTCTTGTCATTGAATTATGTCAAACGATCTGTATTAGGTTTTAGTGAGAACACCATAATTAAAATATTTTTTGATAAAGTTAATGTAATTCTAAATTAGATATTTAATGGGCTAAGTGATTTGGAGTTAATGCAGATTTTTGTTCTTAATTAAACAGAATGGATATTAGGGCTTTAAAAAGTGCTTCACCAAGATATATATATATATATAACTAACTTCATTCTCTTTCGAGTGTGATACATATTTTCCTATGTATTTAACACAAAGAACTATTGGCTCTCACTGTGCCTCCAGCATCCCCAATGCCAGGCAGTTGCCTTTTTTGGCAGCTGAGCTGGAAATTGTTGAGTTTTGATAAATTTAGCAAATTGGTTGAAAAGAAATCGAGATATCCATTTGCAAGACAACGGATCAGAAAAATGTCTCCTGAGCTCTGTAATTCAGCCAAATACAAAAATCTCTCTTTAGCATCCAAATCTCACTTTGGCAGCAGAAATTGCATGACTACAAATATATATTTTTTCAAACATATATTCTTTTTAAAACACTTTTCTCTCATTTGTAGATGCTACATTTTTTATTGATACATAAAATCATGCATGCATGTGTGACATGAAAGTATAAGCAAACCAGATAAAGGAGGTTAGTGGGGGACTTGGGGATGGAAAGGAAGGGTGGGGGAAGAGCATGGCCAAAGAACTCGATATGTTTATATGAAAATATCTCTATGAAACCAAGTAATATGCACAATGAATATATACTGATAAAAAGACAAAATACAACTGTGATAAAGTGAAAGACGCCATAACCAGAACTACTGATATTCCTCTTGCATTCTCTACCCATTATATCTACTTTCATCACTGGATTTGGAAATTTGTTTCGATAACTCTGATTTGTTATCACATGAATATGTGCTTCTATATAATATAGTATACAGTTTTATGTAGTTCCTTGACCAATTTGTGTGTGGGGTGGGAAGTCAAACATACATTTTTAATGTTTTTAATCTTGGATATTTTAAAAATGAAGCTAATTTCTCAATCTCTCTACACAGAGTATTATTAATATCAGTAGACAGCCTACTGCTGATAACTGTGATCTATCATAAGAAAGATCTAGAAAACTGGAGCAAATGTACTATTGTTAAACTAAAGTGTTTAGTTTAATATATCCTTTGAACCCAATGACTTTTCAAACTACTTTTATGTTGGATAATCTTCCAAGTCCTGTACAGTAAAATAAGAGTTTTCTAATTATTTATGATTTCTTTACAGTGTTTCAAAGACTTCAATACTGAAAATTACATTTCATTAGTCCATCTGAAAAAAATGAGAATCAACTTAATGAGTTAGATGGCTGCAGGGTAACAGCTCATGGGATAGAAATTCTGTCTTCTTCCTTCAGAATAATTCTTCCTGTCTCCATGATGTATATAATCAGCATCACTCTATGTATCAAATAATAGGAAAGTATGTACTTGCTGTTTTCCTCCTTCAAGTAAAAGTTTAAATGTGAATGGATCAATATTTGTTTTAGGCTCCTCAATGCAAAATCTGACATACATCAAGGGACTCATTCATCCTCTCCTAGCAGAGCCTGCTGAGATTTGGGTAGTAGCAAACACCCTGAAAGTCTTGTTGGGAACCTCACCCTGCATCAGAAGAGCATTCAGGAAAGCATCTTTCTCAGCCCAGGGCTAGCATAAGAAAGCGCTTAAAAGTCTGTGGGAAGGGCATTAAGATAGGTGTCATTCTCTGAAAATTGACAGCTGCTCTCAACTGCCTCACTGGCTAGGTCGACATCCACATAGCTCACTGAACATAGAGAGATGGAGCAAGTGCATGCTTGGAGCCTTTACTCCCACATTCTAGTTTCATTGGCTCCAGAATATGTTCTGCAAACTGCAGAAAGGGAAACCTCGAAATCCAGACACAAAATCCTTCACCTACAACCTCCTGCAACTTGCCTGCAAGATGTGTTAGGACACAATAGCAACACCAAACTTATGGGAGTGGCCAACCAATATTTAGTTTAACTTGAGGGACAGGCCAGGAGAGAGAGAGAGAGAGAGAGAGAGAGAGAGAGAGAGAGAGCTCATGGCCTAAATTACCTGAATAGACAGGAAATGGAGATTGGATAACCCAGAGACCTAGGTTAGAACCAAAAAGGATCCATCCAAAAAGACTTAATGAAATGATTCTTAGCAATATTTTGCTAGAGTCATAGATTGGTGCCTTGACCAGTTGTCATCAGAGAAGTTCCTCTTGGCAGAAGATGGAAGTGGGTGGAGAGGCCCACAGCCAGGTGCATTTCAGAGAGAGAGAGAGAGAGAGAGAGAGAGCCTAAATTGGAGGTCTCCATAAGGTCCCTCACTTTGGAGATTGGGAGACTGGCAGGAAGAGGGGAGAAAAGACTTTCCTAATCAGAGAGGATGGAGGACAGAAGGAGAACATGGCCCACTGAAACAACTAAACAGGGCTCACATAGGCTCATAGACCTTGAAATGGCAAGCTAGGATCCTGCATGGGTCTATACCATCTCCTCTGCACATATGTTATGACTATTAGCGTCCATCTCTTCTGCACATATGACTATTAGCTTGCTGTTTTTATGAGACTCCTAAGAATTGGAGCAGGTATTTCTTTCACTCTTTTGCCTGCTCTTAAGACTCTTTTCCTCCTATTGGGTTGCATTTTCTACCCTAGATAGGAGGGCTTTTGCCCTCTCTTATTGTATTTTGTTTTGTTCTGTCTTGGAGGTATGTTCTTTTCTGAAGAGGAAATGGATGCAGGGTGGATCTGGGAGTAGAGGAGAGGTGGAAGGGAGCTAGAGGAAGTAGAGGGAGAACCTACTGTGGTTAGGATGTATTGTGTGAGAAAAGAATATTTTCAAGAGGAGAAGGAAGGAGCCAGGAAGGAAGGAAGGAAGGAAGGAAGGAAGGAAGGAAGGAAGGAAGGAAGGAAGGAAGGAAGAATTGACAGGGCATCAGTGAGGTGGCTCTGCAGTAAGAACACTTACTATACTAACTTGATGACTTGAATTTATTCCTAGCACCCACATGAACATGGAAGGATGGAAGGAGAGAAACCTACTGCAGAAAGCATCTTCTGACCTCACATGTGCACCACGTGTGACCTCCTACACACAATGGACACACAGAGATGACAGTAAAAATGTTGTAAAGAAAACAGTAAAAGAAAGAATAGAGACTACTAGTGGAGGAATTATCAGTCCTGCCCTAGCAGAGTATTGCACTATTATGCAAGTAGGGTTGGGATCAGGCGAAGAGGAAAGACACAGAGCCTGCTAAAAACCAGCTCACAATCAGCCTTTGACAAAGGGCCCCCTGAAGGGAGAGAACCAGGAAGGCAGGAAGGAGCACAGCTTCCAGTATGGGCCACTAGGTCCTCAACAGGGGTTGAACTGTTCTCAGAACACTGTTTATCTTCCTAGAAGGTGTGCTGTGGACTCCTTTCCCTTGCCAGGATTCTCTGTTATTTTGACTATGATTGTAGTACACACAAGGAAACACTGAGATACGGATCAATTTTAGTATGGAAGATACTTGCACTAGCCTTTCATAACATAGTGTTTAAAAATGCTCATGGGGTCCTTTTCTTTTCCCTTCCACTTTTCCGCAAGACTCCCTAAGCATCGTCCAATGTCTGGCTGCAAGTCTCAGGATCTGTTTTAAGGCTCTGTAAGTCTCAACTTTACGTTCAAGAGAACATTTTTAAAGTTCTTGACTGCCACAATTTGACATACTCAAATGACTGATTGTTGTCTTTGTTGTTTTCAGAGTTCCAATATTTGATGAAAGAAAGACCCCATACACTTTTTCTGCCCTCCCCAAGCACACCTGAAAACTCTGGATATGATACAAGAACAAACATAAGAAGACATTTTGCTTCCTGAGACAGTCTTGCTATGTAGGCTGCTCCTGCCTCAGCCTACTGAGTTCTGAGATACTAGATGTGAATCACCCAACCCTGAAAATGACTTTGAAAGACTTTGAAAGAGAAGGAGGCCAACTGACTAGGAATTTGGAGACTGGAGAAACAGCACAGTGAGATCTCTGTGACAGTACCCTCCCCACCCCTCACCTTTCCATTTTTGATTCTAGCTTAGGTCTTGAAGAAGTAGAGAATAATAAAGCAAAGATATTAGGGACTTGGGATTAGGCAAAAACAAAATAATACTGAAAGACTCCACTAAGCAATGGATCAGAGTCATTAGTGACACCCAACCCTTTGAGACAGTAACTGTTCTACTTGTCTACTATAGTAAAGCAATCTTTACCATATCAGGGTTTATTTTATTTTTATTTATGTATGTATGTGTGTCTCTGTGTTTGCCATGTGTGTAGGTATCCACAGGTGCCAGAAGAAAACACTAGATACCCCAGGGCTGGAGCTATAGGCAGCTGTGGATTCCCACCATGGGTATCGTTACACACGACTGCCAAGGCATGATGGTCTAAACTTTCACCATGGTTGTATCAGAAAAGATGGACGAGGTGCTGGGGATGTAGCTCAGTTGGTAGACTGCTTGCCTAGTACGTGCAAAGCTCTGGTTTGGACTCTGAGTACTGTCTAAGCCAAGCATGGTGGTACACATGTAATCCCAGATCTCCGAAGCTGAAGGCAGTGGGAGGAGAGGTTTAAATACATTCTGAGCTACAAGGTAAATTTGAGGACAGCCTCAGCAACAGGAGATCTTGTCTGAAAGGGGAAAAACAGTGAAAAAAATGAAAGAGAAAGAAATAAAGAAAGAAAGAGAGAAAGAAAGAAAGAGAAAAACACAGAAAGAGAGAAAAGAAGGAAGGAAGGAAGGTAGGAGGGAAGGAAGGAAAGAAGGAAGGAGGGAGGGAGGGAGAGAGGGAGGGAAAGAAGGAAGGAAGGTAGAAAGGAAGAAAGGCAGGCAAGCACATGGCAGTGGGAGTCTGAGAACTACTAGGTGTGTTTGTGGTTCCCACATGTCTGCATTGTCAGTGAAGCCTACCAGGGAGCCTGGACTTCACCCTGCAGTGGAAGAAGGAAGGGATGGCTTCCCTTCCATGCCCATGTGGTATCAAAGCAGAATTCAAGTTATAAAGCATTAAATTTTGGCAAAAAAAATGTCAATTTTACCTCTGAAGGCCCTGTTTTACAACATAACTGTGAAAGATTTACACCTCAGATAACAAAGCATTCACCCCCAGAAGGCGTAAGATGGACGGGAAGGGAATACATATAATAATTCTTGAGGATTTTAAACCTTTTACTCATAATTTAAGAGCACACTTTGTCACATTTTCAGTAGAGAAAATCTACTTAACATGAGTTTTATTTCATACATTTTGGGAAAAAATTATTACATTATTTTCACGCATAATCACTGACCAAATTAGTGGGAGGCAACCATTCTGGCTAGCTTTTCTGAAAAATTACATGGTTTAATTAACGTTTTCCCTACCCAGGATCAGAAGTGATAACTCATCTTTCACCCACATCCCAGGCAAAAGTGAAAAAACGTTTGTGGCAAGTGCTTAAAAACTGTTCAACGGGGCAAATTATTTTTTTTTTCTATGGCTGTATGTAAAATGCATTATGTAACATGCCACGTTCCCTTTATCTGTTCATTGGGAGCAATCATCTATTGATGGGCATTTGCGATTGTTAGTGTTAATTGTCGACCTGACACAGTGGATAATAGTGGGTGCTGTGGGCCCCTAGTGAGATCCAATGGACCATGAGGGATCCCTCCATCTAGCTCTATAATGTCCATGTCCTCTGGCAGGGCGCATGATACAAAATACAGGACCCTAGCAAGCAAATGGAACCTCAGAATGGGCCTGAAACGGGACGGTAGCTGCCGCCTCACCCCCTCCTCTTTCTTCACAGAATGCCCCACTGGTTCAAAGGCTGTATACAAATCCTTGCTGCTGTGCAATAAAATAAATTTGCACCTAGCCGGGCTTGGTAGCACATGCCTGTAATCCCAACACTCAGGAGGCAGAGGCAGGAGGATATCAGTGAGTTTTTTGAGGCCAGCCTGGTCTACACAGAGAGTCCAGGGCAGCCAAAGCTACACAAAGAAACCCTGTCTTAAATGGGACCTCATGAAACTGAAAAGCTTCTGTAAAGCAAAAGTTACTGTTGCCAGAACAAAACGACAGCCTACAGACTGGAAAAGGTTCTTCACCAACCCTATATCTAACAGAGGGCTGATATCCAGAATATATAAAGAACTAAAGAAGTTAAAAAGCAACAAATCAAGCAATCTGATTAAAAAAATGGGGTATAGAGCTAAACCAAGAATTCTCATTAGAGGATTAGAAAATGGCAGAGAAACACTTAAAGAAAAGCTCAATTCCTTAACCATCAGAGAGATGCAAATCAAAATGACGCTGAGGTTTCACCTGACACCCATCAGAATGGCTAAGATCAAAAACTCAAGTGACAACACATGCTGGAGAGGTTGTGGAGAAAGGGGAACCCTCCTCCACTGCTGGTGGGAATGCAAACTTGTACAACCACTTTGGAAATCAATCTGGCACTTTCTCAGACAACTAGGAATAGTGCTTCCTCAAAACCCAGCTATACCACTCCATATATCCAAAAGATGCTCAGGTACACAACAAGGACATTTGCTCAACCATGTTTGTAGCAGCTTTACTTGTAATGGCCAGAACTTGGAAACAACCCATATGTCCCTCAGTTGAAGAATGGATACAGAAATTGTGGTACTTTTACACAATGGTATACTGCTTAGCAGTTAAGAACAAGGAATCATGAATTTTGCAGGCAAATGGTGGAACCTTGAAAAGATCATTCTGAGTGAGGTATCCCAAAAGCAGAAAGACACACATGGCATATACTTACTTATATAGACCTATAAGATAGGATAAACATGCTGAAATCTATACACCTAAAGAAGTTAAACAAGAAAAAGGCCCCAGGGTAAGAAGATCAACCCTCACAAATGGGATGGACATTGGACGTAGGAGAAAACAAATAAAAGGACAGGAGTCTACCACAGAGGGCCTCTGGAAGACTCTACCTAGCAGTGTATCAAAGCAGATACTAAGACTCATGACCGGACCTTCGGCAGAGTGCAGGGAATTGTAGGAAAGAACGGGAAGTTAATATCACCTGGAGTGGACAGGAACTCAACAAGGACCAAATATATCTGGGCACAGGGGTCTTTTGTGAGACTGTTTCTCCAACCAAGGACCATGTATGGCTATAACCTAGAACCCCTGCTTGGATGTAGCCTATGGTAGCTCAGTATCCAAGTGGGTTCCCTAGTAAGGGTAACAGGGATTATTTCTGACATGAACTCAATGGTGGGCTCTTTGACACCCTCTTCCCCTCCGAGGGTCCCCTGAGCCCTGCTAGGCCACAGAGGAGGACTTTGCAGCCAGTCCTGAAGATACCTGATAAACCAGGGTCAGATGAAAGTAAAGGAAGTCCTCCCCTATCAGTGGACTTGGAAAGGGGCAGAGAGGAGATGAGAGAGGGAAGGTGGCTTTGGGAGGGAATGAGGGAATGGACTACAGCTGGGATACAAAGTTAATAAACTGTAACTAATATTAAAAACCAACCAACCAAACAAACAGAAACACCTGATATCTCCTGAGTCTGTTTCTCAGATTCACTGGTACGCCTCCCTCACCCCCTCCTGGATCCCGGTTCAACCTGAGAATTGGCCCTCTGGGCAAGCCTGGTGGGGAGGGGGATAGGGTGAGTGGGGCAGAATTATCCATATCATGCAAACTGAGGAAAGTGTTAACTGAGTCAATTAATTGAGGATGGGAAGACCCGCCCACTGTGGGTGGTACCTTGCCTGGCTGAGCTCCTGGACATTACAGAGAGAGGGAGATGAGTATGAGTAGGCACTCTCAATCCCCTATTTCCTTATTGTGGATACAATCTGGCCAACCTCTGAAGGTCCTGTAGCCTTCATTTCTCATCTATGCTGGACTGTGCCCTGGAACAATGAGGTTATGTGGTTTTTGTCAGAGTATTTTATCATAAAAACAGAAAGGAATGAAAATAAACATCCAGGTTCGATCCATTTTCTGTCTCTCATGAACAGAGCACCAAGAGATTCCTGTGTGCAAGTATCTCTGCATGATAAGTTAAGAAAACAAATAAAAACCAATGCCAGTGTAGACTGTGCCTTAGGTGATCAGCATCTTGATTGCTGGTATGTGTTTAAGAGTTTCTCCTGGAGCTCCACAAGGAGAACAACAGAACCAAAAAAATCTTGGCCTATGGGTCTTTTCTGAGACTGGTACTCCACCAAGGACCATTCATGTAGATAACCTGGACCCCCTGCACAGAAGTAGCCCATGGCAGCTCAGTATCTGAGTAGGGTCCCTAGTAAGGGGAACAGAGACTGTCTCTGACATGAACTCAGTGGCTGGCTCTTTGAACACCTCCCCCTGAGCTGGGAGAAGCCTTACCAGGCCACAGAGGAAGACATGGCAAACAGTCCTGATGAGACCTGATAGGCTAGGGTCAGATGGAAGGTGAGGAGGTCCTCCCCTATCAGTAGACAGGGGGAGGAGCATGGGAGGAGATGAGGAAGGCAGGGTGGGATTGGGAGGGAATAAAGGAGGGACTAGAGCTGGAATACAAAGTGAATAAATTATAATAAATAAAAGTTATATTATAAAAAGAGTGTTCCTGTCTCCACACCTTACATAATATAGTTAGTGTAATGTATGAATATGTAACAATCACTATACCATTCTAAGAGAAAATAAAATTTCTCAAAGCAGCCTATATATTGTCCACAATGAACTATATGAGGTCCACAAATACACGTCATTCATTTGCATAAAACTATTACAATCTACATGGTTAGTATATAAAAAAAAACATAAATTAGTAATGGGATTGAAAATTATTTTTTCCTTTTAAATTTCAGAACATCCTGAAACTTTCCGTTGCACAACTTATGGGTGAGAGAGGAAAGCAAAACTAATATATAATATTATTCTTAAACATAATGAGGATAGAAATAGCATTTAACAGACTTCTTGAAAGACATGGAAAACATAGCCTTTCCAGACTTAAGACCATCTCAAGACAAAGAAAAGGCTAAACAAGTGTTTGAAATTTTCCGTTAAAATGAATTTCAAAGCCAATAATGAAGCAAAGAAACATACAGTACATTAGAAGGAAATAATAAAGATAAAAGCAAAAATTCCAGAAAATGGATTTTAATGAAAATACAAGTTCTTTAGACAACAAAAATTATTCACATCCTTTGCCAGATAAAGAAAATAGATATACAAAGGAAGATATGACTACAACAACCTTGAATCAGAAGAATTCTTTCATTTTTAAATTTTTTCAAAGTATAGCTTGAAAACTCTATACAAATAATTTTAAACCCTGTTACAAGAAATAAATTCATTAAAAATGTCTTTTACTAAAATTGGTTTTATTAGAGTTTGCATGGATCAACATACCAGTTTCTGTAGGAGAAAGTCTTGAAGTTGTTAAGTCAATTCTCCACAGTTCACATGGGATAGTTCTCAGAGGAAATGTGGCAGATCTCCCGAGAACAAACGATCATGAGCTGCAGGATGGACTTTGTGTTGGAGGAAATGAAGAAAATCTCACAACATTTTTTGACATGAACCCAACAATGATAGTTAAGTCATGTAAAGAAAGCACATAAGCGAGGTTGCAGAAACAATAAAAGAACATTAGTGAAACTATAACCATAATACGAAAGGCAAAACATTTTCTTTCATGAGTGTACATGTGTGTGGAAAATGTACAAGCCTTTCATTATGTGTAATGTTTTTCGTATAAACACATTTAACATACATGAATTGGGAGCAAATCCAGCTTCTCTACTTTCCCTTTTAGTACTTAACGCTGCCTGCAGTGGCTGTTTTGTTCCAGTCAATTAGATAAAACAACGCAGTAACAACATGTGTATTAGAAAACAAGTGAAACATCCTCCATCAGTAAAGGTCAAGAGAGTACTGGGGAAACCCGAAAGTATTGATGATATCTCCAAAAAGCAAGTAGGACAGTAAAAACATGAATAATATATAGAAATCAATAATTCTTCATTGCAACAATAACCAGTTAGAAGATAAGGTGGTAGAGAGATTTCTGTCTTCTACTGCCATAGAAAATGAAAACACCTAGAAACAAATTGAGTGGATAGTGAGCAGAAACTATAAACAGGCTGTACAAAGGAACACATCCACATTTTCAACAAGAGAAACCAACATTACAACAGTGTCTTTTTTTTTTTTTCTGAAAGAAACGTATAAATTTTACACATTTCAATAAAGTGCCATTAAATCCATTCCACTCAGGTAGAAAACTAGATATTAAATTTAATGTGGAAGAATTCTAACCTAAGGATCATTTAGAAAGGGTCTGAAAATATAGCTCAGCTGGCAGAGTACTCACCTAGCCTACATGAAGCCCTGGGTTCTGCCCTCAGCGCAGTAAAGCTGGCGCGTGGTGCACACTGGGAACCGCAGCACTCGGGAGGTGGAAGCAATAGTTGAAGGTCATCCTTAGTTACACAGGGTCAGCCTAGTGCACATGAGGCCCTGTCAAAAAAAAAATAATAATACAACACATCCTTCAGTGGCAGGACATTGAGAAATCGGTGGCCCTCACCATGATCTCTCTCCCTGACTACTAGCTTTTGCAGTGCTGGAAGGTGCTGTGAAGGCTCCAGCGCTCTTACCTAGCACGGTAGCTGACCAGGAAATATGTGCTCTCCCGGATGCAGCAGTGGCAAGACCCTTTAGGAGGTCGACAACAGCCCTCTTGACTGAACTTGAGGTCTGCTCCAAACGAAGTGAGTCAGGCCTGGTATTGTAAATACGATTTAGAAGATGGTTGTGGAGGGTCCAGGGTTTGCTGGTCATAGTGTCACTCTGCTTCGTATTACTGATATTCACACCCATGGTTATGCTGCTTTCAATCGAAGTCAGAGAATATTCTTATTTCAGTATCAGGTTATTCCGAGACTCATAACTACTTCACGTGTTGAGACTAGGTGGCTGTGAATGCTCAGCCAAGGGCAATACATCTGTGTCAATCTGCCTATCCCTCAGGGCCCGGAGAAATGACTGTAAGAGCCAGAGGATGGGGTGAATGCTGTGAAATGCCGTTACTGGGCATTAGATGTTTTTTGCACAAGATCAAGTCAGTTAAAGATTCCAGCATGTCGAAGACTGAAATAATCCCTTGTATCCTGTCTGATCACCATGGAATAAAGCTGGACTTCAACAGCAACAGAAATAGCAAAAAGTCTACACACACATGGAAACTGAACAACTTGTTACTAAATGACAGCTGGGTCAGGGAAGAAATAAAGAAAGAAATTAAAGTCTTCCTAAAACTCAATGAAAATGAAGACACAACATACCCAAACTTGTGGGACACAATGAAAGCAGTGCTAAGAGGAAAGTTCATAGCGCGAAGTGCCTTCAGGAAGAAATTCGAGACACCTCATTCAAGCAACTTAATGGCCCACTTAAAAACCCTAGAAAAAGAAGAAGCAGACACACCAAAAAGGAGTAGACAGCTGGAAATAATCAAACTCAGGGCTGAAATCAATCAATTAGAAACAAATAAAACAATTCAAAGAATCAATGAAACCAAGAGCTGGTTCTTTGAGAAAATCAACAAGACCAACAAACCCTTAGGCAAGCTAACTAAAAGGCAGAGAGACACCACCCAAATCAACAAAATCAGAAATGAAAAGGGTGACATAACTATATACACTGAGGAAATCCAAACAATCATTAGGACTTACTTCAAAAGTCTATACTCAAAAAAATTTGAAAATCTAAATGAAATGGACAATTTTCTTGATTGATTTGACTTACCAAAGCTGAATCAGGACCAGGTAAATCAATTAAATAGTCCTATATCCCCCAAAGAAATAGAAGCAGTCATCAAAAGTCTCCCATCCAAAAAAAGCCCAGTACCAGATGGCTTCAGCGCAGAATTCTACCAGACCTTCAAAGAGGAGCTAACTCCAATTCTCTTCAAACTATTCCAAAAAATAGAAACAGAAGGAACATTACCAAACTCATTCTATGAAGCAACAGTCACCTTGGTACCTACACCTCACAAAGACTCAACAAAGAAAGAGAATTTCAGGCCAATCTCCCTTATGAACATTGATGCAAAAATACTTAACAAAATACTTGCAAACCGAATCCAAGAACACATCAAAGATACTATCCACTATGACCAAGTAGGCTTCATCCCAGGTATGCAGGG
Organism: Psammomys obesus; assembly: GCF_907164565.1. NCBI lineage: Eukaryota > Metazoa > Chordata > Mammalia > Rodentia > Muridae > Psammomys > Psammomys obesus. The sequence continues at coordinate 13,658,516 of NW_026596069.1, forward strand.
GTGGTTCAATATACGGAAATGCATCAATGTGATCCACCATATTAACAAACTGAAAGAAAAAAACCACATGATAATCTCCCTAGATGCTGAAAAAGCATTTGACAAAATCCAACATCCATTCATGTTTAAAGTACTGGAGAGATCAGGGATACAAGGCACATATCTAAACATAGTAAAGGCGACATACAGCAAGCCTATAGCCAATATCAAACTGAATGGAGAGAAACTTAAAGCAATCCCACTGAAATCAGGGCAAGACAAGGCTGCCCACTCTCTCATATCTCTTCAACATAGTGTTGGAAGTCCTTGTTAGAGCAATAAGACAGTTGAAGGAGATCAAGGGGATACAGATGGGAAAGGAAGAAGTCAAATTATCACTATTTGCAGATGATATGATAGTATACATGAGTGACCCCAAAAACTCTACCAGGGAACTCCTACAGCTGATAAACACCTTCAGCAAAGTGGCCAGATACAAAATTAACTCAAAAAAATCAGTAGCACTCTTGTCTACAAAAGACAAAAGGGCTGAGAAAGAAATTAGAAAAACAACACCATTCACAATAGCCACAAATGACATAAAGTACCTTGGTGTAAGCCTAACCAAGCAAGTCAAAGACTTGTATGAAAAAAATTTCAAGTTTCTGAAGAAAAAATTAGAGGAAGATATGAGAAGATGGAAAGATCTCCCATGCTCATGGCTTGGCAGGATTAACATAGTAAAAATGGCCATCTTACCAAAAACAATCTACAGATTTAATGCAATTCCCATCAAATTGCCAACACAATTCTTTACAGACCTGGAAAGAAAAATTCTCAACTTCGTATGGAATAACAAGAAACCCAGAATTGCTAAAAACTATCCTCTACAATAAAAGATCTTCTGGAGGTATCTCCATCCCTGATCTCAAGCTGTACTATAGAGCAACAGTTATAAAAACTGCATGGTACTGGCATAGAAACAGAATGGTGGATGAATGGAATTGAACAGAAGATCCAGAAATAAACGCACACACTTACGGACACCTGATTTATGACAAAGATGCCAAAACCATACAATGGAAAAAAGATAGCATCTTCAACAAATGGTGCTGGTCCAACTGGATGTCTACATGTAGAAAAATGAAAATAGATCCATACTTATCACCCTGCACAAAACTGAAGTCCAAGTGGATCAAAGACCTCAACATAAAACCAGACACATTAAATCGGCTAGAAAAAAGAGTGGGGAATACCCTAGAACTCATTGGTACAGGAGAAAACTTCCTGAACAGAACACCAACAGCACAGGCTCTAAGAGCAACAATCAATAAATGGGACCTCATGAAACTGAAAAGCTTCTGTAAAGCAAAGGACACCATCATCAAAACAAAGCGACTGCCTACAGATTGGGAAATAATCATCACCAACCCTTTATCTGACAGAGGACTCATATCCAATATATATAAAGAACTAAACAAGCTGAAAAGCAACAAACCAAGTAATCCACTTAAAAAATGGGGAACAGAGCTAAAGAGAGAATTCTCTGTAAGAGGAATATCGAATGGCAGAGAAGCACTTAAAGAAATGCTCAACCTCATTAGCCATTAGGGAAATGCAAATCAAAAAAACCCTGAGATTTCACCTTACACCCATCAGAATGGCCAAGATGAAAAACTCAAGGGACAACACATGCTGGAGAGGTTGTGGAGAAAGGGGAACCCTTCTCCACTGCTGGTGGGAATGTAAACTTGTACAACCACTCTGGAAATCAATCTGGCACTTTCTGAGACAAATAGGAATAGCGTTTCCTCAAGATCCAGCCATACCACTCCTAGGCATATACCCAAAAGAGGCTCAAGTACACAAAAAGGACATTTGCTCAACCATGTTGTAGCAGCTTTATTTGTAATAGCCAGAAGCTGGAAACAACCCAGATGCCCCTCAACTGAAGAATGGATGCAGAAATTGTGGTACATCTATACAATGGAGTATTACTCAGCAATGAAAAATAAGGAAATCATGAAATTTGCAGGTAAATGGTGGGATCTGGAAAGGATCATCCTGAGTGAGTTGTCCCAGAAGCAAAAAGACATGCATGGAATATACTCACTCATATAAACATACAACATAGAATAAACCCACTAAAATCTGTACAGCTAAACAAACTAAGCAAAAGAGAGGACCCTAACTAAAATGTTCAATCCCCATCCTGAAAGGCAAAGAGGATGGACATCAGAAGAAAAAGAAAATAGGAAACAACCTTGAAACCTGCCACAGAGGGCCTCTGAAAGCCTCTGCAGTATAGACTGTCAAAGCAGATGCTGAGCCTGATGGCCAACTGATGGGTAGAGTGAATGGAATTTTATGTAAGAAATGGGAAATAGTAAGACCTGGAGGGGATGGGACCTCCACAAGGAGAGCAACAGAACAAGATAATTTGAACACAGGGAACTTCCCAGAGACTCATACTCCAACCAAGGACTATTCGTGGAGATAACCTAGAACTCGTGCACAGATGTAGCCCATGGCAGTTCAGTGTCCAAGTGGGTTACATAGTAATGGGAAGAGGGACTGCCTCTGACATAATCTGATTGGCCTGCTCATTGATCACCTCCCCCTGAGGGGGGAGCAGCCTTACCAGGCCACGGTAGAGAACAATGCAGCCAATTTTGATGAGAACTGATAGACTAAGATCAGAAAGGAGAGGAGAACCTCCCCTATCAGTGGACTTGGGGAGTGGCATGCATGCAGAAAGGGGATGGAGGGTGGGATCGGCAGGGGAGGAGGGAGGGGCTTATGGGGGGATACAAAATGAATAAAGTGTAATTAATAAAAAATTAAAAAAAAAACAGATTCCAGCATGTCTTGGAGCTGAAGAAAGACTGGCAGTTTATAGCTGCTGGGGGAGAGAGAGTCATATTTTGGGGTGCATAGCCACTGATAAGTTGTCAATGCCCAGCAGATTGCATCCCGTCCAGTCCTTAGCATTAACTGGATTTACTGGGTTATTGTAAAAAGACATAAAGTTGGAAGAGGGACATGTATCAAAGCATAAAGAATAGTTAGAGATAAAAAGATATGAAAATGTGAGAGAGATGTGAAGGATCCTAGGGACAGTTGGAAAGGAAGAGTTAGAGATCATATAATCCTATAACAATTTATATTTGTGCTAAGTTTTCAAAGAATATTTAAAATATATCATTTAAAGAGAAAATAAAATAATCCCGTAACAAAAACAGGATAGTTCTTGTACACACAAACAAAATAGAAACTTCAGAGAGAAACTATGTGAAAATTAGGTAAATGATACAGTTGTATAACAAATCTCTGTGGCAAAAGTTGACTTTTTAATAGATAATGGTGAGGAAACTGTCTCTCCATGTTGGAAAAGATAAAAGTCTATGCCTCACACCATGTATAAGAAAAGATTTCCTCCACAAGAACCATTGACCTAAATATTAATGTTATATACAAGTAGTGAAAGAACATGTGTCTGATCCTAGGCAACCCAGGTGAAGAGGTTTCTAGTTCGGAGGAAATATCCACAAGCGATATTTTAAAAGTTGATAAACTCTATGGTATTTGTAAAGATTAGTTCCAATGGCTGTTCATGATTGTCAACTTGAAGGCACCTGAAATGAACTAAAAACAAAAAAACCAAACCAAAACAAAACAAAACAAAACAGGGGATCACACCTGTGAGGGAATTTTTCCTAATTGAAGTGGGATGATCCACTTCTAATCTGGATCTTTCAGGTGTGAAGGCACACCTTAATTCTGAGCCATACCATCTGCTGGAAGCTTATATAAGGACATGGAAGAAGGAAGCCTTGCTCACTGGCATTAGACCTACTCCTTGAGGATTACATGTAATATATATATACATATATATATGTATGTATATATATATATATATATATATATATGTGTGTGTGTGTGTGTGTGTGTGTGTGTGTGTGTGTGTGTGTGTGTGTTCTGTTACTCTGGAGAACCCTAATACACTAGTAAACCTTTTTATAAAGAAAACAAGAAAGATTGAATATATAAAGACAAATGACAAGAAAAACATATAGCATACTGCTCAGCTAAACCTTCTTTGAATGTTCACATGTATGTGTGAGAGTGTGGCGCAGGTGTGTATGATGTGTGTGCACATATGTGGGGCTGGGTGTTGCCAAACGTGCACACATGCAGATGTTGGCCAATGGTGTTGGTTGTCATTCTCTATCACTCTCCTTATTCTTTGGTACAAGGTCTCTCATTAAACCCAGAGCTGGGATAGCAGGCAGCAAGCCCCAGAAATTGTCCTATTTTTGCTTCTCACAGCCCTGAGGTTATAAGTGTATGCCTACACCTGGCTTTTTCTGTACTTATAGATATTACATCCTTATAGTATATTTTTATCAACTTAAAACAGATGAGAGACACCTGGAAAGAAAGGCTGCGGAGCAAGGGGAACAGTCCTCCATTGCTGTTGGGAGTGCAAAGTTTAATAATCACCGTGGAAATCAATCTTTGTGTTTCACTGAAAACTGGGAATAGTTATACTTCAAGATCCAAGTATATGACTCCTGGGCATATACTCAAAAGATGCTTCACCACAACTGCCAGGACACTTGCTCAAGCATGTTCATGGCAGCATTACTCATAATAGCCAGAAACTGGAAACAGTTGATGTCCCTCAAACAAAGAATGGATACAGAAATTGTGGTACATTTACACATGGAGTTCTACTCAGCTATTAACAACAAAGAAATCTTGTAATTTTCAGGCAAATGGAAGTAACTAGAAAATATCAACTCAAGCGAGGTAACCTAGACTCAAAAAGACAAGCATGTTGTATACTAACTAATAAGTGGACATTAACCATACAGTACAGGAAAACAGTGCTACAATCCATCAGCCAAAAAAGCCCAGGAGAGCCCAAGGGAGGATGCTTAAATCTCACACAGAAGAGGAAATAAAATAGACATGTGCAGTAGATAGAGAGAGGAAAATGGGGGTGATGGGGGTGAGGATCAGGTGTGGGGATAGGACCAGGAGAGGAGAGAAATTGGTGAGGGGACATCTTGGGACAGGAGAGACTCCTGAGAGTCAATGGGGGTGACCCCAGCTGAGACTCCTAGCAGTGGCGTATATGGAGCCTGAAGTTGCCACCTCCTGCAGCCAGGTGGGACTGTCAGTGGAGGAAGAGGAATGCCAACCTGCCCATAAAACCTTCTACCCAAAATTTGTCTTGCCTACAACAAGTGCAGATATTAAGATGGAGCAAAAATTGAGGTAACAGCAAACCAATGACTGGGCCAACTTGAAGCCAACCCCATGAGAGAGAACCAACCCCTGACATTATTAATGGTACTTTGCTAAGCTTGCAGACAGGACCCTAGCATAACTGTCTTCTGAAAAGCTTCATCCGAAGCTGATGGAGAAAGATGCAGAGACCCGCAGCCAAGCAATAGGCTGAGCTCAGGAGTTTTCTGGAAGAGTAGAAAAAAGGACTGAAGGAGCTGGAGGAGTCAAGTACTCAATAAGAAGACCTATAGAGTAAACTAAGCTAGACCCATGGAGGCTCACAGCCACTGAACCAACAACCAAGGAGCATGCATGGGCTGGACCTAGAACCCCTGCACATATGTAGCAGGTGTGCAGCTTGGTCATCGAGTGAGTCTCCTAACGATGGGATGAGGAGCTTTCTCTGACTCATTTGCCTGTCTTCAGATCTCCTTTCCATAGCTGGTCTGCCTTGTCTGGCCACATGGGCAAGTATGCACTTAGTTGTGTTGTGACTTGAGATTTAAGGCTGGGTTGGTATCCATGGGGGAGGAGGATGGGCTCTTCTCCTCTGAGAAGAAGTAGAGGGGGAAATAGGAAGAAGGAGCATGAGGATGGGGCCGGGAGCAGAGAAGGGAGGGGGATGGGATCAGGCTGTAAAGTGATTAAATAAGGAAATAAATGGAAGGAAAAATAAAATTACAAAGATGTGGCCCATGGGAGCTCAATCTCCAAATAGGCTTCCTAGTAAGGGGGACAGGGACTCAATAGGTAGCTCTTTAATCACCTCCCCCTGAGTGGGCAGCAGCCTTGCCAGGCCACACACTGCAGCCAGTCCTGATGAGACCTGATAGGCTAGGATCAGATGGAAGGGGAGGAGGACCTCCTCTATCAGTGGACCTGGGGAGGGGTAATGAAGTGGAAGAGGGAGGGAGGGTGGGATTGGGAGGGAAGGGGCTCCCACTGGGATACAAAGTGAATAAATTGTAATAAATAAATAAATAAATAAATAAATAAGAAAGAAAGAAAGAAAGAAAGAAAGAAAGAAAGAAAGAAAGAAAGAAAGAAAGAAAGAAAAAAAGACTCCATGGAAAGACAGGGTTTTGGCAAGTAAAGATCCAGAAGAAAGAGTTATAGAAACATGTTTAATTCCGGACAGGCACACTGAAGTCCTTTGAAGTTTTTCATATATTGGGAACAAATAGTGTGAAGCTGAGGAAATAATTCAGTGAGTCAGAGTACTTGCTACGTGTCCCAGTTTTCTTTCGATTGGTGTGATTAAACACTGACTAAATTCACTGGGGAGAAAAAGGTTTATTACATCTTGAAGGTTAGAGAATCTGACTCCTTAAGTCTAACCTGAAAGTCCATCATCAAGGGAAGCCAGGGCAGGAACTCAAGCTGGAACCTGGAGACAGGAACTGAAGCAGAGATCAAGGGGGGAATACTGATTTGCTCTCCTGTTCATGTTCAGATGGTTTTCTTACACCATCCAAGACAAAATCCCCCTGATGACCCTGCTACTCAATGGCCTTTCCAAAGTCATCAATAAAGACAATGTCCCACAGACTCACCCACAAGCCAATCTGATGGAGGTCATTTCCAAATTGCCCTCACTTGAGTTTTTGATCTTAGCCATGGTGACCGTGTAAGATGATAACTCAGAGTTGCTTTGATTTGCATTTCCCTAATGACTAAGAATGTTGAACATTTATTTAAGTTTTTCTGTTAAGAGTTTCCTCTGTTGAGAACTCTGTTTAGCTCTGTTATTGAGTTACTTAGTTTGTTGGTGTTTAATTTTTTGAATTCTTTATATATTTGAACGTGAGCCCTCTGTCAGATACAAGGTTGGTGTAAATCTTTTTCTACTCTGTAGGCTGCTGTTTTGTCCTTTCGAGAGTGTTCTTTGCCTTGTAGAAGCTTTTCAGTTACATTCAATTTATTAATTGTTGATTTTAAGAGTCTGAGCTAGTGGGGTTCTCCTCAGGATGTTGTCTTCTCTACAATAAATTCAAAACTGTTTCCCACTTTCTCTTTTATTAGATTTAGTGAATTTGGTTTTATGTTGAGGTCCTTGATACACTTGGACGTGAGTTTTGTGCAGGATGACAAATATGGATCTATTTGCATTCATCTACATGCAGACATCTAGTTAGACCAGCACCACTTGTTGAATATGATTTTTTTTCATTGTTGCTTTTTGCCTTTTTTTGTCAAAAATCAAGTGTTCACAGTTGTGTGGCTTTGTTTCTGAGTTTTTGATCCGATTCCACTGATCAACTTGTCTGTTTTTATGTCTATTGCTCTGTAGTACTGTTTGAAATCGGGTTAATACTTCTAGAAGTTGTTTTTGTTTGTTTGTTTGCATTTGTTTTTATTGTATTTATTTATTTTTATTCTATTCTCATTTCTTTTTTTGATTTTAATTTATTTTTAATTTTTCTTTATTATTATTATTTTTAATTCTTTATTAATTGCACTTTATTCACTTTGTATCTCCCCTGTGGTTTCCTCACTCCTCGCATCCAGATCCCTCCCTTCCTCCACCTTCTGCATGCATGCCCCTCCCCAAGTCCACTGATAGGGGAGGTCTTCTTTTCCTTACTTCTGATCCTAGTTAATTAGCCACTCATCAGGAGTGGCTGCATTGTCTTCTTCTATGGCATGGTAATGCTGCTTCCCCCTCAGGGGGAGGTAATTAAAGAGCAGGCCAATCAGTTCATGTCAGAGACAGTCCCTTTTCCTATCACAATGGAACCCACTTGGATACTGAACTGCCATGGGCTACATCTGTGAAGGGGTCTTAGGTTATCTCCATGCATGGTCCTTGGTTGGAGTATCAGTCTCAGGAAAGACCCCTGTGCTCAGATTTTTTGGTTCTGTTGCTCTCCTTGTGGAGTTCCTGTCCTCTCCAGATCTTACTGTTTCCCATTTCTTTCATAAGATTCTCTGCACTTTGCCCAAAGGTTGTCCATAAGTCTCAGCATCTGCATTGATAGTCTGCAGGGCAAAGCCTTTCAGAGGTCCTCTTTGTCAGGCTCCTGACTTGTTCCCTCTTTTCTCCTTCTTCTGATGTCCATCCTCTTTGCCTTTCTGAATAGGAACTGAGCATTTTAGCAAGAGTCCTCCCTCTTGAATCCATTAGTTTCTTTAGGTGTACATATTTTAGTAGGCTTATCCTATATTATATGTCTATATGAGTGAGTATATACCATGTGCATCTTTCTGCTTCTGGGATAGCTCACTCAGGATGATCTTTTCCAGATCCCACCATTTACCTGCAAATTTCATGATTTCCTTGTTTTATATTGCTGAGTAATATTCCATTGTGTAGATATACCACAAATTGTGCATCCAATCCTCCACTGAGGAGGGCATCTGGGCTGTTTCCAGCATCTGGCTATTACAAATAAGGCTGCTACAAACATAGTTGAGCAAATGTCCTTATTGTGTACTTGAGACTCTTTTGGGTATATGCCTAGGAATGGTATAGCTGGATCTTGAGAAAGCGCTATTCCTAGTTGTCTGAGAAAGCACCAGATTGCTTTCCAGAGTGGTTGTATAAGTTTCCATTCCCACCAGCAGTGGAGGAGGGTTCCCCTTTCTCCACAACCTCTCCAGCATGTGTTGTCTCTTGAGTTATTGATCTTAGCCATTCTGATGGGTGTAAGGTGAAATCTTAGGGTCGTTTTTATTTGCATTTCCCTGATGGCTAATGAGGTTGAGCAGTTTTTTAAGTGTTTCTCTGCCATTCGATATTCCTCTATTGAGAATTTTCTGTTTAGCTCTGTACTTCATTTTTTAATTTGATTGCTTGATTTTTTGCTGTTTAACTTCTTTAGTTCTTTATATATAATGGATATTAGCCCTCTGTCAGATATAGGGTGGGTGAAGATCCTTTCCCAGTCTGTAGGCTGTCATTTTGTTCTGATGACAGTCCTTTGTCCTTTCCTTTACAGAAACTTTTCAGTTTCATGAGGTCCCATTATTGATTGTTGCTCTTGGAGCCTGTGCTGTTGGTGTTCTGTTCAGGAATTGTCTCCTGTGCCAATGAGTTCAAGGCTCTTCCCCACACATTCTTCTAAGCAGTTTAGTGTGTCTGGCTTTAAGTTGAGGTCTTTGATCTACTTCGACTTTAGTTTTGTGCAGCGTGATAAGTATGGATCTATTTGCATTTTCTACACGTAGACATCCAGTTAGACCAGCACCATTTGTTGAAAATGCTGTCTTTTTTCCATTGAATGGTGTTGTCATCTTTGTCAAAAATCAGGTGTCCATAAGTGTGTGGGTTTATTTCTGGGTCTTCTGTTCGATTCCATTGATCCACCATTCTGTTTCTATGCCAGGACCATGCTGTTTTTAGTATTGTTGCTCTATAGTACAGCTTGAGATCAGGGATGGAGATACCTCCTGAAGATCTTTTACTGTAGAGAATTGTTTTAGCAATTCTGTGTTTCTTGTTGTTCCATATGAAGGTGAGAATTTTTCTTTCAATGTCTGTAAAGAATTGTGTTGGTAATTTGATGGGAATTGTATTGAATCTGTAGATTGCTTTTGGTAAGATGACCATTTTTATTATATTAATCCTGCCAAGCCATGAGCATGGGAGATCTTTCCATCTTCTGATATCTTCTTCTAATTTTTTCTTTAGAGACTGGAAATTTTTTTCATACAAGTCTTTGACTTGCTTGGTTAGGTTCACACCAAGGTATTTTACATCGTTTGTGGATATTGTGAAGGGTGTTGTTTCCCTAATTTCTTTCTTGGCCCTTTTGTCTTGTATACAGGAGGGCTACTAATTTGTTGAGTTAATTTTGTATCCAGCCACTTTGCTGAAGGTGTTAATCAGCTGTAGGAGTTCCCTGGTAGAATTTTTGGGGTCACTCAGGTATACTATCATATCACCTGCAAATAGTGATAATTTGACTTCTTCCTTTCCCATCTGAATCCCCTTGATCTCCTTCAACTGTCTTATTGCTGTAGCAAGGACTTTAAGAACAATGTTGAAGAGATATGGAGAGAGTGGGCAGCCTTGTCTTGTCCCTGATTTCAGTGGGAATGATTTAAGTTTCTCTTCATTGAGTTTGATATTGGCTATAGGCTTGCTGTATATCGCCTTTACTATGTTCAGGTATGTGCCATGTATCCCTGATCTTTCCAAGACTTTAAACATGAATGGATGTTGGATTTTGTCAAATGCCTTTTTAGCATCTAAGGAAATGATCATGTGGTTTTTTTCTTTCAGTTTGTTAATATGGTGGATCACATTGATGCATTTCCGTATATTGAACCACCCCTGCATGCCTGGGATGAAGCCTACTTGGTTGTAGTTGATGATATCGTTGATGTATTCTTGGATTCAGTTTGCAAGTATTTTGTTGAGTACTTTTGCATCAATGTTCATGAGGGAGATTGGCCTGAAATTGTCTTTCTTTGTTGGGTCTTTGTGAGGTTTAGGTACCAAGGTGACTGTGGCTTCATAGAATGAGTTTGGTAGTGTTCCTTCTGTTTCTATTTTGTGGAATAGTTTGAAGAGTATTGGTGTTAGCTCTTCTTTGAAGGTCTGGTAGAATTCTGTGCTGAAACCATCTGGCCCTAGGCTTTTTTTGCATGGTAGATTTTGATGACAGCTTCTATTTCCTCAGGGAATATAGGACTATTTAATTGGTTTACCTGGTCTTGATTCAGCTTTGTCATGTAGAATCGGTCAAGAAAATTGTCCATTTCATTTAGATTTTCAAATTTTGTGGCAAATTTTCCATATAGACATTTGGAAGTAAGACCTAATTATTGTTTGGATTTCTTCAGTGTCTGTGGTTATGTCTCCCTTTTCATTTCTGATTTTGTTGATTTGGATAGTTTTTCTCTGCTTTTAGTTAGTTTGGCTAAGGGTTTTTCTATCTTGTTGATTTTCTTGAAGAACCAGCTCTTGGTTTCATTGATTCTTTGAATTGTTTTATTTGTTTCTAATATATTGATTTCAACACTGAGTTTGATTATTTCTAGCCGTCTACTCCTCTTTGGTGTGTCTACTTCTTTTTTTGTTGGGCTTTTAAGTGAGCCATTAGGTTGCTTGCATGACATGCTTCTTGAAGGCACTTAGTGCTATGAACTTTCCTCTTAGCACTGCTTTCATTGTGTCTTATAAGTTTGGATATGTTGTTCCTTCATTTTCATTGAATTCTAGGAAAACTTTGATTTCTTTCTTTTTTTCTTCTCTGACCCAGCTATCATGTAGTAGCAAGTTGTTCAGTTTCCATGTGTGTGTAGGCCTTTTTTTATTTTTGTCATTGAGGTCCAGCTTTATTCCATAGTGATCGGATAGGACATAAGGTATGTTCAATCTGCTTGTATCTGTTGAGTCTTGCTTTGTGACCAACTATATGGTCTATTTTCGATAAGGTTCCCTGAGGTGCTGAGAAGAAGGTAAATTCTTTTGTGTTTGGGTGAACGGTTCTGTAGATGTCTGTGAGGTCCGTTTGATTCATGACCTCTGTCAGAGTTATTGTTTCTTTGTTTAATTTCTGTTTTGTTGACTGGTCCTTTGTTGAGAGTGGGGTGTTGAAGTCTCCCACTATTAATGTGTGGGGATCTATGTGTGGTTTGTTTTATTAAAGTTTCTTTTACAAATGTGGCTGCCCTTGAATTTGGGGCATAGATGTTCAGGATTGTGATATCTTCCTGGTGGATTTTTCCATTGATGAGTATGAAGTATCCTTCTCTATCTCTTTTGATTAATTTTGCTTGAAAATCTATTTTATTAGATATTAGGATGGCTACTCCTGCTTTCCTCTTGGTTTCATTTGCTTGGAAAACCATCTTCCAGCCCTTTACTCTCAGGTAATATCTATCTTTGTGATTTAGGTGTGTTTCTTGAATGCAACAGATTGTTGGGTCTTGTTTACACATCCATTCTGTTAGTCTGTATCTTTTTTTTGGAGAAATGAGTCCATTGATGTTGAGGGACATTAATGACCAGTGGCTGTTAGATCCTTTGATATTGATGTTGGCTATAGTAGTGTGTTTGTGTGTTTGGTTACTTTTTGTTTTGCTGTAGTGAGGTTATTTATTTCCTGTGTTTTCTTGAAAGTAGTTAATTTTCTTAGGTTGTATTTTTCCTTCTACTATCTTTTCTATCGCTGGATTTGTGTGTAGGTATTGTTGAATTTTCTGTTGTTGAATATCTCGTTTTCTCCGTCTACGAGTACTGTGAATTTTGCTGGGTACAGTAGCCTAGGCTGACATCTGTGTTCTCTTAGGGTCTGCATGATATCCGTCTGTTCTGGCTTTCATAGTTTCTGTTGAGAAGTCAGGTGTGATTCTGATGGGTTTGCCATTATATGTTACTTGGCCTTTTTCCCTTGCAGCTTTTAGTATTTTTTTCTTTGTTCTGTATACTTACTGTTTTGATTATTATGTGACAAGAGGATTTTCTTTTCTGGTCTAATTTATTAGGTGTTCTGTAGGCCTCTTGTATTCTTATAGGCCTCCCCTTTAAGTTGGGGAAATTTTCTTCAATGATTTTGTTGAAAATATTTTCTGGGCCTTGGAAGAGGGAATCTTCTTTTTTCTCTATTCCTATTAATCTTAGGTTTTGTCTTTTTATGTTGTCTTGGATTTCTTGGATGGTTTGTGTCAGGAATTTTTTAGATTTGTTATTTTCTTTGACGGATATATCGATTTCTTCCATTGTATCTTCCATACCTGAGATTCTTTCTTCCATGTCTTGTAGTCTGTTGGTTATGCTTACCTCTGTAGTTCCTGTTTTCTTTCCTAGGTTCTCCCTCTCCATGATTTCCTTCATTTGTGTTTTTTTTTTAATTTTTCCAATTCTATCTTCAGATCTTGAACTGTTTTGTTGATTTCCTTCACCTGTCTGACTGTATTTTCCTGCTTTTCCTTTAATTTCTTCAGCTGTTTGTTTGAACATTATTCTGTTTCTTTTATTTCTTTCAGTGATTTAATAATTTCCTCTCTGAACACCACCAACTGTTTGGCTGCATCTTCCTGTATTTCTTTACAGATGACCATAATCTGTTTTATTATATCTTCCCCTAATTCTTTAGGTATTTTATTTGCTTCCTCCATTAACCTCTTCATAAGCATAGATATAAGGTCATCTTCTTAAATTTCACTTATGTTATGGTGTCCAAGGCTACTTGCCCCTAGAAAACTGGTTTCTGGGGATGCCATATTGCTTTGCCTTTTGTTGGTTGTGCTTTTTCACTGGCCTCTACCCATCTCTCTGTCTCAGGTGTTGTCTGTTAATTTCTGGTGCCTGCCAAGTCCTGGGTTGGGGAGAATCCACTTGTCGGGGTTCTGAAGTTCTCCTCTGCTTTTTGGGTATGGTCAACTGAATGGCGGTGCTTCTCAGGAATTGTCACAGGTCACTTCAGGTGTATGGACCTGTGTGGTAACTGTTTTCATTAAGGCTCTCCTCTCATCAGGCGAGGTCCTGGTGATGGCTGCCCTGCTGCTGGGTTTCTTGCTTTGAATTTAGTGAGCAGCAGCTGTTGCTATTAAGGTGTAATTGTTGGGTGCAGCCCTCTTGAAGAACCAGGGATTCCCACAGTTTTGTCAGTTTAGCTAGGGATAACTGGTTGATCCTTGCAGCAGTATCTGAGGGCTGCTGTAATGGCTCTCTGGCTTTTGTAGGTCTGAGGATGCAGCTGTGTGCCCCAGTGCCCTAGTGGTACTCAATAATGGTGGTTGAGCATAGCACTTATGCCTGCAGTAGAAGGCTAGAGCCTAGAGTCTGCGTGAATCCAGAAAGTCTTTTGGAGCTGGGTGTCCTGAGCATTGGACCTGTTGATCCCCCTGCTGTGGGGTTTCCTCCTGACAGGGACATGCAGTCTTTGCTTTGGGCACAGCTGTTCTGTTTGTGATGGTGAGTAGAACCTGCAGCCACTTAAGTGGCTCTGCCTTTCTGTGTTTCTGGGAATTGGGTGCCTGGGCATCTCCTGAAACTGGGTAATTTTTCGGAGACCTTTTCAGGGTGGTGGTATAGGCTGAGTGCTCTGAGATCAGACCAGCCGTTCCCCTCCCTGTGGGCTTTCACCCAACAGAGAAACTCAGTCTCTGGTGCCCTGGGGCACACAGTTCTATCTGGGGCAGCAAGTCAGGCGCAGGCAGGACTCTGTGCCAGTGACTGGGTCCCCGGCTCTGGCTCTGGGCTGGCTCCTGGGTGCCCGCGGAACCCCAAGTCTTTTCCAGGAAATGTCTGGAGGTGATCTAAGGTCGATCCCAATCATTTCCTGCACCGTGGGGTTATCTCTCAACTGGAAATCTCAATCTCTGATGTCGTGGTGCCCACAGTTCAGTCTGGGACAGTGTGGCATGTGGCTCTGGGCTGGCAACAAAACGACGGGTGGAACCAGGATTTCTTCTGTGATTTAGCTGGGTGAGTTAAAGCTGATTGAATCCCCCACTGTGGGGTATCCTCTCACCTCGGAAACACAATCACTTGTGTTTTAGGGCTGAGAGTTCTGAATGCTGGTCACTGTGCTGATCCTGCTGTGCTGCTGGTCAGAATGAGAGTCATCTAGGCGCTGCCATCTTGCTGAATCCCCCTCTATTCTCATTTCTAAAAGAACATTTGCAATGTAAGAAAGAAAAGACCACAACAGGAAAAAGCACTAAAAACAATTAAAAGATGCATGATTAATTAATGAAGTACATGTAATTTGGTTGCTGAAAGTGTCAACATATATTTGTATCATCATTATGTGTTTAAAATATTTTTATTTTTTCACAATTTATTCATTATATATCCTGATTGAAACCTCCTCCTTCAACTTCTCTACTGTACAGGACTGTTTTAGCTATCCTGAATTTTTAATTTTTCAATATGAAGTTGAGGATTGCTCTTTTGAGGTTTGTAAAGAATTTCACAGGAATTTTGATGGGAATTGCATTGAATCTGTATATTACTTTTGTTAAGATGGCCATTTTTACTATGTCAATCCTACTGATCTATGAACATAGGAAATCTTTCCATCTTCTGTTACTTTCTTCAAAGACTTGAAGTTTTTGTCACACCGGTCTTTCACTTGCTTGGTTAGAGTCACACCAAAGTATTTTATATTATTTATGCTTATTGTGAAGGGTGCTGTTTCCCTAATTTCAGTCTCAGCCCATTTATCACTTGTATGAAGGAGGGCTACTGATTTATTGAATTGATTTTGTCTCCAGCCATTTTGTTGATGGTGTATATCAGCTGTAGGCATTCTCTGGTGGAATTTTTGGGGTCACTTTTGTTACTATCATCTCATCTGCAAATGCAATACTTTGAATTTTTCCTTTCCAATTTGTAGTTCCTTGACCTCACTTATCTGTCTTATTGCTCTATTTAGAACTTAAAGTACTATATTGAATAGGCATGGAGAGAATAGGCAGCCTTGTCTTGTCTCTGATTTTAGTAGAATTGCTTCAGGTTTCTCTCCATTTAATTTAATGTTGGCTATTGACTTGCTGTATATGGCCTTTATTGTGTTTAGATATGTGCCTTGAATCCTTGATCTCTCCAGAACTTTTAACATGAAGGAATGATATATTTTGTCAGAATTTTAGCATTTAATGAGATGATCATGTTTTTTTTCCCCCTTTTGTTTATATGATGGATTACAACAATGGATTTTCATATATTGAACCTTCCCTGCATTCCTGGGATGAAGCCTACATGATCATGGTGGATGATGTTTTTGATGTCTTCTTGGACTCAGTTTGCTAGTATTTTTACATTAATGTTCACAAGAGAGATTGGCCTGAAATTCCATTTCTTTGTTGAGGCTTGTGTGGTTTAAGTGTCAGGGTGACTGTGGCTTCATACAATGAGTTTGGCAATGTTCCTTCTGTTTCCATCTTGTGGAAATATTTGAGGAGTATTAATATTAGTGCTTGAATTTTCTGAATATTTTATACTAGTAATTTTTTGATTTAATATTTTCTTTGATGGATGCATTTATTTCTTCTATCATATCTTCTACCCATGATATTCTCTCTTCCATGTCTTGTATGATGATGCTTGTATCTGTTGTTCCTGTTCTTTTCCCTATGTTTTCCATCTCCAGGATTCTCTCAGTTTGTGTTTTCTTTATTGCTTCTACTTCCATTTTCGTGTCTTGTACAGTTTTATTTATTTCCTTCACCTGTTTAACCACATCGATTGTGTTCTTAGGCTGGCCTTCAGCCGTCTAGTTGTCCCCTGATGTTCCTGGTGCAGCAAGCTTGGTTGTGGTGGCCAGACAATGGAGCTGGATGTTCCTGGAGCTCTTTATGTCTGTTAGGGAATTCAGGTTATGGGGCTGGGAGGACAGCATTAAGCTCACTTCTGCTGACTGCGCCCCAGGTAAACAGTGTGGTGGTAAGGGGTGGGTAGCCTGGATGTTCCTGGGGCCCTGCAGGACTCCTCAGAAATTCAGGTTATGGGACTCAAAGGATACCATGCAGCTCACCTCTGCTGACTGTGCCCCAGGTCACTTGTGGTCATTTTAAACAAAACACAAACTTTCATTATTTGAATTGCATTTCCCCATGACATAGGTCTGAAGAACCTTGGGCTTCAGGCGATCCTGTCCTTGGTAAATTGAACAAAAAGGCCTTTGATTGCAAAAGTCATGTCCACACCTGGAATCTATGCTAAATGGCAGGTGGTTTAGGTTTTGAGAAGTAAATTTGTTTGCCTCATCCCCTGGTCGCTTTATTGCTTTGATTTGTGTTTCTGCTGTGCATTCTGGGTTACTCTGCAGGAAAGCCCACCATAGCCCGTTTGAATAAATAGCTGTTAATAAAAAGAATATTGAGCTTTGTCTTGGCTAAATTACCTTTAACAAGACATTTTAGAGTTAATTTCATCAAGTGCCCTATGAAGTTAGTAAGTGGTCTATTTAGTTTATTAAATGAGGCCAGTTGGGTGAAAGTGAACATAGAAAATACTGTAAAGAGTAGGTGATTTCATCATTTGCAACGCATTTTGAAATTCAAGTGAAAATGTAAACTGCTGTCATTCATCACACTCCTCTCTGTCTTATATCCTTGAATAGTAAACTGTTAAGTTTATTTTATCTATTTGTATTAAACTCAGAAATGATTTCACTTGTGTCTTTAAATGATATAGAAATAGTATATGACACCTTTATGGAAACGTCATGATGGATGCGGACGGAGATTCCAAAAGCAGAGAAATAAAATCCTGTATTCTTTCTCTCCAGCGATAGATGAATTATTCTTAAATGTAACTCAGAGGTAAGAGGAAGTACAGAGCTGCTGCTCCTACTTCTGAGAAATGCCAGGCATTCCAAACACATATGTATCAGTTAAAGTTTGCACAGTTATTTTCTTCTCCTTTTTGATGTCTTTGACACAATTTTGTGGTAAAGAAAGGGAAGATTTTTGCTGGTGTTGTTGTTTTTATTTTTTAATTGAAAATACAAAGGCTCTGAAGAGGGTTTAGTTGGTAGGAAAAGGGAATCTTACAACTGGCTTTTGCTGAGCCATTTAGCCTGTAAATACCATTTATTACATGGTCTGGGGATGTTATTACTTGCAAATCACAAGCACTTGACGCTAGTCTCCTTAAGCTCAATATTACACCACTACTTTACAAAGTATCCGTATTTCACTGGAAAGCTTTTATATATTTTTGGAGGCTTTCTATGAGGATCAGTCTCAAAAGCATATTAACTGGAGATTGTAAGTGCTTTCATAACAGACCACACATCCTTTGGGGCATAAAGAAAGTGTAACTTATGCCAATTCGTCTAGATAGACACTTGTTGATTGGCTAGAAGCATGGCATATTCTATTGGTGTGAGTCTGAAATGAAATTGGCACTCAAGAAAACTAGAGATCCTGCTTTATAAGATTATTTTTTTTCTGTTATGTAAATATCCATACTAAGACATATTTCAGATTTTCAGGGTGAAAGCAGTTTGAATTTGATGCTCATTGTGGAGTCTCAGCCCCAGGAATACATATGGCTGAATGTCGTAATTGTTGTATAGTCTACCATTGTTGTATGAGGAGGACTTATTGTATATAGACTTTTGGACTGCAATAATTGTATCACTTGGCTTTTGATCGATTTTATAACTGGGATAATATATGAAGAACTTAAACACATCAGGATAAACATCAGCACCTATCCTTCCACTATTTTGCAAGAAAAGTTTCAGAAGCAAGTTTCTTAGGTAACCAGAGGAGAATTTGGCCAATATCATGTCAAGTACTATGATTGATGTCCACGATCCAAGGCAATCTGTACTTTCTGAGACTGAATAAGAAAAAGAGTACTTTGTATTCCACACACAGGAGTTCCCTCTGAAATTCATCTGAAAATATTAAAGATGAGTTAAATCAATGATCAAGTTAGGAGAAGGACTTACGTCTGAATGATATAGGTCTGAGGCCTGATGCTAGGAATACAGCTTTGCAGCAATTGAACATCCAAATGCTTATCCATTTAACACTCATTCCCAGACTTTCGTGTTCCATGTTCTTTCTCTTCACATAAATACATAATTGTCTGTGAGCAGAGAATAATTTTGGTTTTTCTTAGGAGTTGGTATTTCATCATGTTTCACTAGTCTGAAACACATTTCTGCAATCACTCAAGCTGTCTTTGTTAGGCTCATAAATCCTCTTTAAAAACAGGCCCTACTGTGCCAACATGGATGCATGCGCTGACCTATGGTGATTCTGATGGTTTTGGATGAGGTTTTTTTAGAACGGTGGGAGGAGTAATTCTTCCATATGAGAAGAAACATCCCTAGGGAAGTTTTGCCCAGAAATATTGGGATATGTTCTTCAGTGAAGAGAAATTTCTGACACTGTAGTTCTTTCTGCCTTGGAGTACTCCCCCCTTCAATATCATGGTTATAATAAGAACAGAAATAAAAGAGAAGTAGAATTTCTGCTTAAATATCCTGGTATTGTTCTTATCATTTCTGTTACAAATCTAATAGTGTTTAACAAATTGCATATATTTGTCCAGTGATGGTTAAAGGCTCAAGAGCCAAACAGCCTGTGAGAACTGAATCTTACTCTGAAAGCTCCTGAAATATAAGGTTTAGGGCAGGACTTTAAATCTATTTTAACACAAGCTGGTGAGAATGTGGAGAAAGGGGAACCCTCCTCCAATGTTGGTGGGAGTGCAAACCACTGTAGAAATCAATCTGGCACTATCTCAGAAAACTGGGAATAGCTCTACCTCAAGACCCAGCTATACCACTCCTGGGCATAGACCCAAAAGATGTTCTACCACACAACAAGGATGCTTAGTCAACTTTGTTCATAGCCACTTTATTTGTAATAGCCAGAATCTGGAAACAACCTAGATGTCCCTCAATGGAAAGAAATAAGGGTGATATCAAACCTGGGGATAGTGGGGACAGGAAGGCAGAGGGCTTGCAGACAGATGAGAAACCTTGGGCGGGGACTTCTTTGTGACCAGTTGGAGTCCTATGACAGGGTGGGTTCTTGAGAGGATATGAGAGTGACTCTAACTGATTCTCTTATGGATAAAGTAAAAGATAAAGCGATTGTGGTACATTTATACAATAGAATACTACTCAGCTATTAAAAAGAAGGAATTCAAGAAATTTTCAAGCAAAAGGATGGAACTAGAAAAGATCATCCTGAGTGAAGTAACTGAGACCCAGAAAGATACACATGGTATGTACTCACTTATAAGTGAATTTTAGTCATAAACAACAAGATAACCATATTACAACTCACAGATCCCAAGAAGGTAAGTAACGAGGACTCAAGGGAGGATGCTTAATTGTCACTCCGAAGTGGAAACAGAATAGACAGTGGAGATGGCTGAAGAAATGAAACAGGGTAAGAGAGGGAGCTCAGAGAGAAATGAGGGTAGATATTAGACCTGACCCAGGAGAGTGGGAGCAGGAAGAGAGAGGGTTTGCAGAGAAGAGAAACCTTGGGCAGGAACTTCTCTGTGATAAGCTGGAGACCTATGACAGGGTAAGCTTCTGGGAGGATATGAAGGTGACTCTAGCTGAGAATCCTACCAACAGGGGTCATGGAGACTGAAGAGGACACCCCCTAACTAGACAGGACTCCTAGTGGACGGACTGGAACACCAATCCACCCATAGAAATTTTCGACCCAAAATGTATCATGCCTATAAGATGTGTAGGGACAAAAATAAAGCAGAGATTGACAGAATGTCCAACCAATGACTGGCCCAACCTGACGCTCACCCCAGGAGAGAAAGCCAACCCGACAAGATTAACTATACTCTGTAAGCTTGCAGACAGGTGCCAAGCAAAGCTGTCCTCTGAGTGGCTCCACCCAGCAGAAGATGGACACTTGGATGCAGAGAACCACCACCAAACATTGGGTGGAGCGCAGGGAGTCTTGTGGAAGAGTTGGGAGGAAGGATAGAAGGACCTAGACCCAGAGGGGTCATGAGGAGCTTCACAAGAAGGCCAACAGAGCCAACTAACCAGGACCCAGAGGGGCCTGTTGAGACTGAAGCAATCAACGAAAGACCATGCATGGACTGAACCTAGGCCTCCTACACAGATGTAGAAGATGGACAGCTTGGTCCTCATATGAGTTCCTAGGGGAATGGGGGCTAACGCTGACATGGACTCTCTGGCCTGCTTTTCAGTCACTGTCCCCTGGCGGGGCTACCTCACCAGGCCACAGGGGAAGAGGATGCTCTCAGTCCTGATGCGACTTGATATGTTGGGGTAGAAGGGTGGGTAGGGGCTCCCCTTCTCTGAAGAGTAGGGAGGGGGAATAGGGGAAATAGGGAATGAGGGTGGGACTGGGAGGAGAGGAGGGAGGAGGCTAAGACCAGGATGTAAAATGAATAATAAAAATAAGAAGAAAAGGTTCTCCAGGTTCAACATTGACCATGAATGTGTGGAAAGAATTTGGATGTTTATATGTATATGTGTGGCCTTGAATCAAATTTCAGAAAGAGGCACAGGCAAACTATTTCGTTTGTAATATTTAGAAAATAATTGCTGTGTACGTCTGTGTGTGCCCACCTTTGTCTGTGTATATCTCTGTGTATATGTATGCGTGTATGTATTGCGTGTGTCTATGTGTTTGTGTGCAATTAGATGCAAGTGCATACCTACAGAATCAGAAGAGACAGGATCTGTGAAGCTATAGTTACAGGCAGCGGTGAGTAACTCACTGTGGGTGCTGTGATCCGAACCTCAGACCTCTGCAAGAACAGCACGTGTCCTTATCCACGGAGCCATCTCTTCCCCTAGGAACATGTCTCTTGATGTTCTTTCGTTGGGAGGCTTTTCTCCTCAATATTTCCCCTGTATTAGCTACAATCTCCGAATGCTATTTACCTCTGGGCTGCTAGCTTCTATAACTGAGTACTTTCAGGGTTAACTCATTTCATTGATAAAAACCTAGCGCCCTCTGAGGCTTTCAAAGCACCTCAACTTTAAACACAGTGCAGGTAGATCTGAATGTCAAGGTTGTTAGAAAGGTATTCATTTGTAGGCAATAAAGCATGAGGAGGCCCTCACAGAAATTTCTGATTGAGTCGCCAGTCTAATAGTTTTCTGCTAGTTATTTTAAACTAATTTTAGGTTCAAAAACAGTCGAATCTTCTTTTTTCTTTTTTGCCATTCTTCAAATGTTGCATAACCTGTTAATTCCAGGTGTATGGGAGTTAATTTAAAAAAGGAAAATTAGGTTGTATGCGTGGTTATCTGAATTGGGCTCCCCTTGAGCACCGCAAGCTGTGACTATTTAAAAGAAGGCAGCTCTCCTAATCTCTCATGAAGTGAAAGAAAATCCTGGTGTTTGTCTTTTGTTTCTCTTGTTTGTTTAGCGTTTGATCTTTTCTCTTTCCTCACATACTTCTGTTTCTGTCTTTTCTGCCCAGAGTTGTCTCAAAACCATGTCTCTTTGTCTCACCCAGCACAAGTTCCATTTACCATGTCCGTCTGCTCTGTCCCTACTGCTCTTTTCTTCCTTGATTTTCAAACCTGTTCTTATGCTGTGCCCTGGCTGGCTCCAATTAAGGAAAACTATGTTTACTCTTTAAAACCCACCCTTGAAACAGACCCCTCGTAGAAAAGTGTACTTAGTGTAAGTGGACACATTAAAACATTAAAAATAATGAGGCTATTGGTTTCAGGTTTTGGATAAACAGGAAAGGAAAAATTTGTTGTGCTGAGAATTTCATTTGCTGGTTGCCTCCCTCTGCCCCTGTGCCTTTCCTCACTTGCTTAATGCTTTTTGTTTTCTTTTTCTAGAGTAAGCTATGAAAGCGAAGAAGCTCTGAACCTAACCCCAAGGACTTCTAGCGACTCCTCCTCATTCAAAACAAAGCACAAGCATGTTTCTTGCTATTATATAAGACGTTATTCTGATGATTTTGAAGGGTTCAGCAACATCCTAGGGCCACATACTTCCCCACCTTTCTTAAACAATGAAAACATAACCTATCTTTAGAACATTTGGGTGTTGGAGTTCATAGAAGTCTCTCCATTCTTTTTCTGTCTGTGTAATTACAAAGGATAAATATCCAAAGGTAACAAAAAGTTTTACTATTTTACTTACTTGTACATACTCTTCTTAACTGCTATTAGAGTTTTCCAGTTGTTTCTTCTTTAAAATTTCAGTCTATTTTCCTTAACACTTTATTAGTTCTTTGAGAATTCCATACAATGTATTTGAATTTTTGTCATGCCTCCATTCCTTAATTCCTCCCAGATCACTCCCTCTAAGCTCACTTTTCCATTGCCCCAACTTCCTGCTCTCTTATTTTAAACAATGTTTCTTCATTGATCAGTTATTCTGAAAAACTTTGGAAAAAAAATGTAACATATTTGGAAAGCTTCCATTGTGATTGTGTCCAAAGTAATAAGAGGTTTTCCTACTAGGAAAATATGTGCAGAATGCCTTCCTAGCTGCTCTTGGGTCAAGAGCCAAACATTCTTAGACAATTCATTGGCTCTCTTTGCATTTGTGTTCACACATGTTGCTTTTTTTTTTTTTTTTTTTTTTTTTTTACCAGCTTTGTTGAATGAAGTTATTTTATCCTGAATTAAGTGACGAGATGGATTTGTTTATTTTAGTTTTTACTGTCATTTGTATAATTGGAAAATAATCTTTTCAACAAACAAGTAAGAGTCAGCCAGACTCTGGAAACAACCTCGATGTCCCTCAACTCAAGGGATAAAGAAATTGTGGTATGTTTACACAAGGGGATATTACTCAGCTATTACAAAACAGCGCAGCCAGTCCTGATGAGACCTGATAGGCGAGGGTCAGAAGGAAGGGGAGGAGGACCTCCCCTATCAGGGGACCAGGGGAGGGACACAGGGGGAGAAGAGAAAGAGGGAGGGTGGGGTTGGGAGGAAATGAGGGAGGGAGCCACAGCTGGGATATAAAGTGAATAAATTGTAATAAATAGCAATTAATAGAAATACAAAGAAACAGAAATAAATGAACTATTATTAAAAACAAAAACAAAAAAGACAAAACAAAGAAAAAAAATGAAATTTGCAGGCAAATTGATGGAACTAGAAGAGATCATCCTAAGTGAGGTAACCCAGAAACAGAAAGATATGCCTGGTATATACTCACTTATAAGCAGATATTAGCCATATAATACAGAATAGCCATACTACAACCCACAGACCTAAAGAAGCTGAATAACAAGGAAGATTCTAGGAGGATGTTTACTTCTCATTCAGAAAGGCAAATAGAATAAACACAGAAAGCGGCTGAAAAGAGAGAGATCAGGAAGGGAGACCACCACAGATGTCATCTCAAAGACTCCATAAGTTTTGAAGCAGATGTTGAGACTGACAGCCAAACTTTGGGCAGAGCACAGGGAGTCTCATTTAAGAAGGGAGAGGAGGGGTGATAGAAGGACATGGAGGGGACAGGAGCTCCACAAGGACAGCCACAAAGCCAACAAATCTGGGCACACGGTACCTGAAGGATCTAACGTTAAAAGCCGTGACAAACTCAAATATGTTTTTGTTTTTTTTTTCATGTACTGTACATACTTAAAAAAATACAAGTACAAATTTCTTTATCAATCACATGTATTTTAACAATTGTTTCAAAAATCAAACACGGATAAAAATGTGGCTCAGTGACAAAGAATGATTTTTGCTCTTTCAGAGGATCAGAGTTAGGTTCCCAGCATTAATATTCCATAATAATTTATAACTGCAGTTCCAGGGACCCAATGCTCTCTTGCAGCCCCAGGAACACCTGCACAAATATGCAGTAAGCATGCAGACAGACGCACATGAATAGGAACACATATGAGGAAATAAATCTTACAATTAGAGAATTAGTTAATCGATTAAGCAGTGTTACAAGATGAGTCAGCAAGTTAGAGGCACTTGATGCAAAGCCTGAGGATCTAATCTGATCAGTCTCTGGACCCACATGGTGGAGAGGAGAAAACAGACCCCTTTCAATTGTCCTTGGATCTCTGCACGTTTATTATGGCATGTTCACTACCTTCAATTAAATAAGTAAATGTAACCAAAATTTAAAATTGGTAAAACAGGAAATTTTGTATAGGAATATAAAAACACTTTATGTATCTGCTAAAATTAATAAACACTGATGTTTTACCTTTTTGTATCATGTTACAATAATACACCACAGGTATAGTAGAATTTTTCTATTGCATAAAACAAAAGAAGAAAGAAGAAAAATTCATTGTTCACGTCTTCATTCCTTCTACTCAAAATATGAATCCAATCTAACTTATATTACTTCCAAGTTTACAATTTTATTTACACATATGTGCACCAGGAAATGAAAGATAACTTGTGAGTGTTTCAAATTTGTAAATTCCATTTCCCTGTTGTTCTGCAACTGGCT
Source organism: Psammomys obesus (assembly GCF_907164565.1). Classification (NCBI taxonomy): domain Eukaryota; kingdom Metazoa; phylum Chordata; class Mammalia; order Rodentia; family Muridae; genus Psammomys; species Psammomys obesus. The sequence goes on from NW_026596069.1 coordinate 13,683,620, forward strand.
TTTATTAAAATGTATCTTACCAAATTACAGATCTACTTTAATTCACTCTTGTCTGTACATTATTCCGAGCTGCTAATGATCTACACATTTTAAACCATGTCCCTGTTAATTGTCAGGGTTTTTGTAGCTCAAAATAATTCTATAATAAAATACACTGGTCTCAGTTTTTATGAGTTCTTTAAGTACAGTATATTTTGATAATTCACTTTGCTTCCCCAACTCTGCTACGATAGATCTCTCCATCTTCTATCCAGTCAGCCTAACTTTGTGTCCTCTCTCTCTTTCTTTCTCTAAGTCTACAGAGCCTGTTCCCTTAAAGAAAATGGACTCTTCCTCTCCCAGCCGCTGTCAATCGTTAATGTGTTTGCATTTCTTTTGCATTTATGATTTTTAGGTGGTATTTCCCCATTAAAATAGATATTTTTTGAAAATGTGGAATACAGGAGAGTATACAAATTTTCTGTTTTGCTGGGTTCTATTGATGCTATGGACAATCTGTCATATATGCACAATTCAAGTTTATTAACCGATACATATGTGAGACATTTGTATCTTTCCACATGAATGGCAGATTTCACGATGAGATCTCTCACACTTATCAGGTACTAGCACTTGCCCATCTGAATTTTCTGTTTGTATGCTTTGTGTTTATTGTGTCATTTTTCTTATATATTTGTTATGAATTCTGCATATAGCATCTCTGGTATTACGATGAAAATATCTTTTAATGTGTTACTTCTATGTTAATGCTTTTAAGATGTATAGCACTTGATTTCAGCTGTTAAAATATAGCATATAATGTTTTTCTTTTGGTTTGTGTGAAAGCATAATATCAGTAATTCTTGTTATAATTCCTTCTGACATATAGTTTCTCTTCAACATTCAGTTTGCGAAGTCATGTTTTAACTTCAAGAAACTTTTTGAGTGAAAAGATAACCTTGATGGAAATAGATAATAATAATCATTATTATTCTATGCTTCTTTATAACATTGGTAAATTTTGAGCTCTTAAAGATGTGGAGCTAATGTTACTGATTAATGACAAGGTGTTTTTTTTTTAATTTTTTAAAGTTTTTACAGTTGCTTTACATTAGGAAGGATCTAAATTTCAGTAACTGGGTGATATCAGCATTTCAGGGTAATTTTCACTGAACCATGTTTAAAGCAACTCCAAGGGGCGGGGGGATAAATGAATCTCACTTATCAGAATCAAAGATGGCTGTATTTCTAACTGATATATTTTCTTTCCTTCTAGAAAGAAGTCACATTGGACACCCAAGTTTTAGATAACATCACTTATTTCTCAAACATGGGAAGGGGTGAGAAACCAGCAGTGACTATAGCTTTGATCCTGTGAGTTAAGAGCAGCAAACAAGCACACTACTCAGACATTGCATTTTCCCGTGGCTTAAAGTTTCCAGATGATAGAAATGAATTGAACTTCGGAAGTTTATGAATTTTGCCTTCCAGAAGACAGTTTCTTGGGCAAAGCTGACTGAATTCCGCTTTTCTACATATTGCATACACGTTCATGTTATGGCATTATGTGCAGAATGATTGCACTGTAATTATCCTGCCTGAGTCCTAGGCTCAGAGAACACATCCCTTAACTGAAGGAACACTAAACACAATAAATGCTTAATTACTTATGTTTATTTTAACATTTTTGGACCATACATCTATGTTCATTAGTGATAGCAATCTTTTTATTCGTTCAGCCTCATTACTTTCCTAGCTGAAGAAAAATCTACGATCTGTGTAGGAATTAAATAAATATGATTAAACATACAGTGTTGGATCAGTATGCAACTATTTTGAAGAACTAAGTTGAAATGCTCTCAAATAATATCCTGAGCTTTTCATTCCCCTAAGCTGTTTGCAGGTAGGACTTCTTTTTATCTCTCCATGCTTTTCAACATGTATTTACATCTTTCAAAATTACCTTTCCTAGTGCTGACATCAAGGACTATGTATTTTTTCGAATTTGTTCAATTTCAGATGGACATAGTGCTAGAGGTTACTAGAGGGAGAAGAAATAAATAATTGTTTTAACACTGAGCACACTCACATAGAAAGGAAATCTACATCACAGGCAAGCGTACATATGTAAGTCTTGCAGCATGAAGCTGCGGCTTAGAGGTCAGTTCATGTCCCACATGGTATTTTCTGGTTACCATGGCAATTGCTTGTTTTCACTGGGCAACTGGGCGAATGGCCACATCTGTTCTTGCTGAACACTCCTCCAGCTAACTGAAGAGCAGAGGGAATAGATTTGCTTCTCCACATCAAGGGGCAGGTTGTAAATCTTAGGTCACAGAGTCACACTTGCCCTTCAGTACCCTTCTTTTGTTTCTTGGCTGCCCACATGCTCTTCTGTTCTTCAATAAACACAGCTAAACATGCATTTATTCAGTGGAGAAAGATGCATAACATTCCCCTTTGGCAGCAAAGAAATATACATATGTATACACACATAGATAGAGCAATAAACTGAATTCTGAAGATTTAAGAACACTGGCTCAGTGGTAGCCTGGAATTCAAAAATTACAGGTTCCTCTGGATAAACCTACTTACATCAATCTTTCTGCCTTTAAATGGCATGCCTGGAGTATAAAGTCTTTTCATTAGTATTCAGATACCCTAATTCTGGTTCTACATGGAAACTGAAGAACTTCTGGCTCTTGGATACTTTTGTCCTTACCTCAGAGAAATAAACAATGACCATACCGAGCTAATTATTTCCTTCTTCCTGCAGTTCACCAGGTTTTTGTGTGTGTATGTGTGTGTGTGCAGACTGACAGACTGGGCATAGTCTTGGCCATCCACTCAGCTGAAAATCGGTTTGCTGTCCTGACACTTTTCAGAGGATGCTAAGGAATGGATTCTATACGACAGAAGGTGGAAAACGCTGACTGAGAGATGGGTGACATTTAAACAGTTGAAGCCAAACCTGAGGCCATAAAGGTAACACGATGGAAAGCAAGAATTCAAGCCCAAGGGTAGTGAATAGTTTAACAGTGAGACAAAACAGAAGGTCCAGGTTAATGACAAGTTCAAAGATATTTATCTACATAGACAGGATTCAAAATTAAGTCCTTATCTTGAGAAGCTAGCAGCGAGCCTGAGCAGAGTCAGCCCATGTTGGCTGAACTCAGATGCGTGAGTAGAAACTGTGTGGCTGGCTGTGCTTATACTGATCAAGCAGAGGAAACAATGAAGGGGAAGGTTATGCCCTGACCCTGAGAAATACAAAGAAGGAAGAAAGACACTGAATTTTCTTGGGGGTAGGGTTTATATCTGGTGCTGCATAACAGCGACCAAGTCAAAAGCCCAGAAATCAAGGACGCTCTAGATGGGTAGGGGAAAGGGAAGGTGTTGGAGAGTGGAAAGGATCGTATCAAAGGATCCATCTTCCAACACGACCAGTGACCCTCTGTGTAGTCATCTGAGTCAAGTGTACAGCATCCAGTGGGCATACAGAAGACTTGAGAAGTTCACAACTAAAATTGACTCGTGCCAGTCATGAGCTTAAGAAATTATATAGTAAGTAACACAGGTTTTATTTTATTTAATTTTTTTCTGCCCCAGTTCCCAACACTGAATTCAAAAAACTCTGTTGCTTTGAGAGATAGTAACCTTTTTTTAAAAAAATATATTTTTTTTATAATGAAGCAATTCTTGGTGGGACCCTCTATAACTCTAGGATGGGGCAAATTATCAAGAAAATTGGGTGTTTTCTGTTTCTTTGTTTCCATCTTTTTAAATTTAGTATGTAAAGTTTTACGTTTTATACGAAATTTTTGTATCCAAATCTTTTACTGGAAGCCAAGAACATTCAATCCTAATACCTCCAACTCTCAAAGAAAACTAACAATCTGTCATATTTACATATTAACCCCCCATGAACACTCCCACTGATGAGGTTTGTAGAGTTTCTGAGTTGGTGAATGCACTCTTATTGGGGGTGCTGCATATTCCTACTCTGTGGGGCAGAAGTGTCCGGCCTGGGAATTAGACCTTACTCTATGTCTCCCTTTCTCAGACTCTTACCCATGATGCTGTGTAACATCTTTGATTATAAGTGAATAGCTATATTTTCTTGAGCATTCAGTTAGCTGCTATATCAAACAAATGGACCTAAGCAGAGAGTTGAGGGAATGTCATGGATTTAGAGCAAGAGGGTCACAAGCCCTGGTGGTCTATGATTTGTGGCTGATGCCTATTGGGGCAGTTCTGTGGAATGGAACCTTTCACTTGTGGAATGCAATGCTAACTTCAGGTAATTCGTGTTAAATTAAATTAAGTCACAGAACACCCAGCTACAGTCTCAAGGATCAGAGAACTACTTGTTGGTGTGATACAAAAGCCAGTTTATTTTATGTTAAAAGTTTTCTGTGGGTAGGAACAGGTCATTTAACCATACTTTTATCATTATTGCAAAAACAGAGTTGAAAGCCATAAGTGGATCTCCGAAGCCATTATTTCTGAGAGAGCCAAAGGAAATGGAGTCATATGCATTTATTGACTAGTTTATCAATTATCTTTAGTGGACATTATTAATGTTGAATGAGGTCAATATAATGAACCCCCTTGCTCTATTTGCTGTTTCATAGTATGAGAAGCACAAAGTACTAGGTGTTGAAGTGATGATGAACTCATGAGAATAGTGGATTTTCTTCTCAAGTCACTCCACATTTGCATAGATAGATGGAACATGACTGATTTCGCTAGAAATGACATTTCTGAATATTTTTATTTGCTTTGTCTTTCATCCCAGATCATTTCATGTTCACTTTTACCTTCAAAAGTGTCTCTCCCTTTTTCCTGATACCTATCTTCACCCTACTATTTGCAGTTGCTGTCTGGTCTCTTAAAAATCACATATTGTTGGCATAAAAATAGACGCACTGATCAATGGAATTGAACTGAAGATCCAGATATAAGCCAACACAGCTTTAAACACTTGATATTTAATAAAGAAATCAGAAACACACAATAAAAAAACAAAAAGATCAAACTGGATGTCTGCATGCAGAGGAATGCAAATAGATCCATACTTATTTCCCTGCACAAAAAGGCCTCAAAGTAAAAGCAGATACACTAAACTTGACAGAAGAGAAAGCGGGAAACAGCCTTGAACTCACCGGCACTAGAGAAGACTTCAGGAACAGAACACCATTATCATAGGCACTAAGATCAGCAATTAATAAATGGGACCTCATGAAACTGAAAATCTTCTGTAAGGCAAAGGACACCATTACTTAGACAAAGCAGCAGATGAGAAAATATTTTTAGTAACTCCAATTCTGATAGAGAACTTATGTCCAAAATATATAAGGAACTCAAGAAACTAGATATGAAAAACATAAAAAATTAATTTACAAATGGTGTCTAGGCAGATAGCGGAAACTCAGATGGCTGAGAAGCACTTAAAGAAGTGCTCAACACAGTCAGCCATCAGGGAAATGCAAATCAAACTACTTTGATATTCAACCCTATACCTGTCAAGTGACATGCTGGTAGAGATGTGGAATAAGTTAAACACTCATTCATTTCTAGTGGGACTGCAAACTTGTACAGCCAACTCTGGACATTGGTATGGCAGTTACTCAGAAAGTTGGAAACAAATTTACCTCAAAATTCATCTATACCACTCTTGGTCATATACCCAAAGGATGCTTCATCCTACCATAAGGATACTTGTTCAACCATGTTCATTACCACCCTAGTCATAATAGCCAGAAACTGGAAACAACCAAGATGTTCCTCAACAGAAAAATAAAGGAAATGTGGTACATTTATACAATGAAGTATTTCATACCTGTTATAAAACTAACATCATGGAATTTGAAAGTTAATGAGTGGAACTAAAATAAATCATCCTGAATGAGGTAACCCAGAAAGATAATATGGTATGTTTTCACTTTTATGTGGATATTAGCCAGTAAATAAATGGTAACTGGACTATAATCCATATACCCAGAGAGGTTAAGTATAATGGAAGGGACTGGGGGAGACACATGGATCTCCTTGGGAAAGAGAAATATAATAGATTGTATAGGTAGACAAGGAGTGGGCAGAGATAGGACTGGGAGGCCCAGTAGTTGATGGAGTTAGGGTCGAGGGTTGGGGGGAGACAGAAAGAATTAAGGGGTATTTGAGGGATGATATGAAGACCTAGTGCAGCAGAAACTTCCTAAACTGCATGAAGGTGTTTCTCATGAGATTTCCTGATAGTGGGGCATACAGAGTCCCAAAGGGCCATCTCTTGTTACCAAACAAGGCTTGCAGTAGCAGCACTGGGTTTCTTTCAATTGAGTTGTTGGACAAATGGACACCCTGGAAATCTTCAAGGAACCCAGGCTGATGCTAAGATGATGGGTTGTTCTCCAAAATTGACAGCATGGCCCCATTGCTGAGTACAACACCAATATAACTCATTGAACGTAGAGAAGTTGAGCTGGAGCCTACATGGAGCCTTTACCTTTAAACTGTAATGTCTTAGATGCAGGAAGGTACTCTGTGGACTACCAAAGAGAAATGTTAACATCAACCCAACCACAAAATCTTTGACCTACAATATGACCTTCATATCTTCAAGATATGTTAGGGCAACAAAAACACAGAACTTGTGGGAAAAGCCAACCAATGTCTGATTAAGGCACACTTCACAAGACAGAATCTCATACTGCTTGGGTGAACAAGAACAAGTGACTAGCTAGCCCAGGGACCTAGATTAAAACCAAACAGTACTGATTTTTTGAAAAAAAAAAAAAAAAAAAAAAAAAAAAAGCTATCAGTAAAGTGACTGTTAATGATATTCTGCTATACACAACATACACACACACACAATGGGGAGGGGAGTGGGTATTGCACAGTGTTATGGTTGTTGAAACACACAGCTCTAAACAGAATGTCTCCATCAAGTCTCTCCCTCAGAGCTCAGGGAACTCCTCAGAGGAGGAGGAGGTAGAAAAAGTGTAAGAGCCAGAGAGGATGCCGGACACCAGAAGAACAAGGACCTCTTATTCATGTAGAAGAACCAACAAAACAAAGATCTTATGAATTCACAGAGACTGAATCAGCAAGCACAGGACCTACATGGGTCTTCATCAGGTCCTCTACATGTATATTGTAATTTGCAGATTAGAATTTTTATGTGAGTTCTGTATGTGTGAATGAGTGGGTTTCTGATTCTTGTGCCTGCTCCTGGAGCGCTTTTCTTACTGCCGGTTGCATTACCTAGCCCGCATGATATGGTTTTTATTTTATCTTATTATGTTTTATTGTCATGTCTGGATGTTATCTATAAGTAAGGGAAATGTGATGAATTCTTAGGTTTACATTCACTTTGGATTTTCATATCTTTTATTCAATATAATTTTAAGTGGGATTAATAATAGAGGTAGGGTCAATAAAAAGGATTGTAGTTTAAATATGTATTATCCAAGTGTCTCTTTGGGATTGTCTTAAAATTTACATGTAGGGGTATGCTCCATGCATATGTGTGAATGTCTGAGAGAGTGATAGATTTCTTTCTCTTTCCATTAATTATGAACTAACACCATAAGCGTATTTTGCTACATGGTACATGGTTACATTTATCTAACTTGACTCACAGAACTAACATTCCTCCTACAGGTACATTGAAGCATTATGACAGTAACACAAAAAAGAAAATCATCTGCTTAAAATTCTGTTTAATAGAATTTTCTTTCTTGGTTGGGCCTTTGTGGGGTTTGGGAATCTCACTTCTAAGTGGATATTAGACATATAATATTGGATAATCATACAAAAATCTGTACACTTAAAGAAGCTAAGCAAGAAGGAGGACCCTGGGTAAGATGCTCAACCCTCATTCAGAAAGGCAAAAGGGATAAACATCTGAAGAGGGTAAATACAAGGAACAAGAGAGAAGCCTACCTCAGAGGGCCTCTGAAAGACTCTACCCTGCAGGATATTAAAACAGATGCTGAGCTTCTTTAGGTGTACAGATATTAGTATGCTTATCCTATATTATATGGCTAATATCCACTTATAAGTGAGTATACACCATGTGTGTCTTTCTGCTTCTAGGATACTTCACTCAGGATGATCTTTTCCAGTTCCCACCATTTGCCTGCAAATTCCATGATTTCCTTTTTTTTAATCGCTGAGTAGTATTCCATTGTGTAAATGTACCACACTTTCTGTATCCATTCCTCAGTTGAGGGACATCTGGGTTGTTTCCAGGTTCTGGCTATTACGAGTAAAGCTGCTACGAACATGGTTGAACAAAAGTGCTTGTTATGTAATTGAGCATATTTTGCAAATATGCCTAGGAGTGGTATTGCTGGATGTTGAGGAAGCACTAATCTGAGAAAGCACTAGATTGATTTCCAACATGGCTGTACAACTTTAGGTTCCCACCAGCAATGGAGGAGGGTTCTCCTTTCTCCACATCCTCCACTGGATAAGATGATCAAACCTCACTCAGCAAGGCAAAAGGGACAGACATTAGAAGAGGGAGAAAACAGGGAACAGGAGCCTACCACAGAGGGCCTCTGAAAGGCTCTACCTAGCAGGGTATCAAAGCAGAGGCTGAGGCTCATAGCCAAACTTTGGGCAGAGTGCAGGGAATCTTATGAAAGAAAGGGGATATAGAAAGACCTGAAGGGGACAGGAGCTCCACAAGGAGAGCAATAGAACCAAGAAATCTGGACCCAGGGGTCTTTTCTGAGACTGATACTCCAACCAAGTACCATGCATGGAGATAGCCTAGAACCTCTGCTCAGATGTAGCCCATGGCAGCTCAGTATCCAAGTGGGTGCCCTAGTAATGGGAACAGGGATTGTCTTTGACATGAACTCAGTGGCTGGCGTTTTGAACACCTCCCCCTGACAGAGGTGGGGGAGCAGCCTTACCAGGCCACAGAGGAAGACACTGCAGCCAGTCCTGATGAGACCTGATAGGCTAAGGTCAGAAGGAAGGGGAGTAGGAGCTCCCCTTTCAGTGGACTGGGGAAGTTGCATGGGAGAAGAAGAGAGAAGGAGAGAGGGACTGGGAGGGTACCAGGGAGGGGGCTATAACTGGGATACTAAACTGAACCAAAAAACATGTCAAAAATCTCATTGCCCATCGTTGGGGTAATCTTTTGTGTAAAGGCTGGCTCTGTACTGTTCAGTTGTTAATTCCGTACCAGCAGATAGCTGAGTACTGTCCGAATTTTAGTATTGTTATTCTTATGGGTCATCACCTGCCTCAGTATTTTGTAAATAAACGTCTTCCTCACTTGCTGATTGGTTAAGAGCTAACAGCCATTATGAGGCAGGAGAGAAAGGTGGGACTTCTGGGCTGAGAGAGGGTGTCTGGGAAAAAAAAAAAAAAAAAAAACTAAAAAAAAAAATTAAATCTGTTTACAAACAAGTTTTCAGCAACTGAATTTTGTTAGAAGCATCAGCTTACCCCTTTTATTGTTTACCTTCAAAATGCAAAAGACATACAATTAATAGGCAATTAATAAATGTTCTCCTTAAAGGAACCAACAACAAAATGGTAATACATACTTCATGGTAGAATTATAATGGCTAACTCATGCATGATATCGTCATTTCCAAGTGTGTGATATTTGTGTGGATAAACTCATTCATATTTAATGGAAAAGAAAATAAAACACAACATGCAAACTTAATAAAGGGGCTTCTGTTCAGACTTAAGGCTAAGATCTTCCAACTTAAGATAAGGATGCTGAGCACACTGACATGGTGTTAGTGCTGTAACGTAGAGTCTTTTCTTTTTCCAGGAATGAACAGCTGGCATCCAAGAACCAGCCTGCCTAGTAGTCAACACAGAAGCTCCAGAGACTAAATGGGATGTGAGGAATTTAGGCAAGCATTTACTTTACTTGTTCCATTTTTTTCTTGTTCAATTTAGCTGTGAGTACAAAAGCTGTTTCTTACAATTTCTTAAATTTAACTCTTTACATGAGTTCAAAAATGACAAAGCTTATTTTTCTTGTAGCTAAAATTGTGCTCTAAGAAAATAGTCTTTCTCCAGCGGTGAACCTGACTGACGTTTTTAAACCCCCCTAGGGATCTTGTACTGGCAGCTAAGCTTACAGCTACAGGAAAGGGACTGACATGATATGGAGTGTGTTCTATGTGCCAAACTTCCGTGATTTCTATTTGAAAGAGAGTTGTACAAACCACCAAAAAGTAGCCTTAAAAGAATTAACTAGCGCGTTAGAGTTCTTTTTACCAGTGTTGAAATGCTTTACATTTTAAATTCAATTCGTTAGAAGTATGGAAATATGGTAAGGGTCCTGTAGCATTCCCGTAGGACACCTCAGCACAGAGGATTCAGGATCGGTGTTTGTGTTCAAGAGGTCACTCAGATCTGGGTCAGTGGTAATCTGTTTAGTGTGATATTAATTATGCAAGAATATCTGTGTACATGAAGTTGGAATATCTGTGAAATATGAGGAGGGAGGAAGATAAGGGAAGAGAAAGGGGTAAGAAGCTGGATTCTTTATTCCAACTTTTTTTTTTTTAAATTGTGTGTGTTGTGTGTTGTATACATGTATATGTATAGATCAGAGGACAACCTAAACCTTGAGAATGTCATTCATCTATTTTGAGCAGGTATCTTTCATGGGGCTGGAGCTCACCAATTAAACTAGACTGGCTACGGGAGAGCACCAGAGATCCTCCTTTCCGCACCTTCCCAGTGCCCGGGCGAAGCACACACCTGTACTAGGTATTTTTATGTAGTTGTTAGTGACTGAACTCAGATGCTCATGCATGAAGGCAAATAATTCTTAGACTGAGCCATCTCTCTGTCCATCTGAGTTACTAATTGTATGTGTATTTGTGTGTGTGTTGTTTGAATATGTGCATACACACACTACTCTGGAGCCATGAAGGTCTGACCATGGCTCTGTGGGTTCTGTTCTCTCCTTCTATCTTCCTGTAAGTTCTGGAGATCAGCCTCATTTTATCAGTCTTTATCAGCAAGAAATTTTGCTTGCCAGGTCAACTTGCCAGCCATTTACTCCTAATTTCTTTTGGTTGGTTTAATTCTAAGAAATGATTGTTTATAATTTTAAAAGTTGTCTTTGCACTAGATTCCTACACATTGTTCTTGGAATTTTGTTGTCCGCCTATGCTGATGCTAATATTTCTTTTCTTCTTTCTTACCCTCCTCTTAGGTGGTTCGTTAAGTAAGTGCATTTATCAATTCTTCTTCAGTTTGATATATCAGTTCAACATTCTCTAAGTGCAGTGCTCCTTAGATCAATTTAGATACTCCGGAAACAGTTCATGTTTATTATTATTATTTTTTTAATTTTATTTTTTTCTTATCAGTTACATTTTATTAACTCTGTATTCCAGCCGTGTTCCGATCCCTCATTCCCTCCCAGTCCCTCCCTCCCTCCCTCATCTCCACCTTGCCCCTTGCCAAGTCCACTGATAGGGGGGACTTCCTCCCCATTCATCTGATCCTGTTTTATCAGGTATCTTCAGGACTGGCTGCAAAGCTCTCCTCTGTGGCCTAACAGGACTGCTCCTCCCTTAGGGGGTGGGGAGGCCAAAGAGCCAGTCATTGAGTTCCTGTTAGAAATAGTCCTTGTTCCCCTCACTATGGGAAACCAATTGGTTACTGAGCTACCACAGGCTACATCTGAGCAGAGGTTCTAGGTTACATTCATGCATGGTCCTTGGTTGCATGTCAGTCTCAGAAAAGACCCTGTGCCCAGATATATTTGGTCCTTGTGGAACTCCTATCCTTTCCTCATCAGACTAACTCCCTTCTTTCTTATGATTCCCTGTACTCTGCCAAAGGTTTGGTCATGAGTCTTTGCTTTGAGAACACTGCTAGTTAGAGTCTTTCAAATGCGTTCAGTAGACTCCTGTCATATGTTCAATGCGCATCCCATCTGTCTTTCTAAACGAGGATTGATAATCTTACCCCATGTCCGCTCTTTTGATTATCTTTTTTAGGTGTATAGATTTCATTATGTTTATCATATCTTATAGGTCTATATAAGTGAGTATATACCGTGTTTGTCTTTCTGCTTCTGGGATATTTCACTCAGGATGATCTTTTCTAGATCCCACCTTTTGCTTGCAAATTTCATGATTTCCTCCTTTTTGATTGCTGAGTAGTATTCCATTGTGTAAAAGTTTCTGTACCCATTCCTCTGTTGATGGACATCTGGGTTGTTTCCAGGTTCTGGCTATTACAAATAATGCTGCTATAAACATGGTTGAGCAAATATCCCTTTTGTGTACTTGAGCAAACTTTGGGTATATACCTAGCAGTGGTATAGCTGGGTCTTGAGGAAGCACTATTCCTAATTATCTGAGAAAGCGCCAGATAGATTTCCAGAGTGGTTGTATCAGTTTACATTCCCACCAGCAGTGGAGGAGGGTTCCCCTTTCTCCACAACCTCTCCAGCATGTGTTGTCCCTTGAGTTTTTCATCTTGGCCATTCTGATGGGTGTAAGGTGATATCTCAGGGTCCTTTTGATTAGCATTTCCCTGATGGCTAATGAGGATGAGCATTTCTTTAAGTGTTTCTCTGCCATTTGATATTCCTCTGTCGAGAATTCTCTGTTTATCTCTGTTCCCCATTTTTTAATTGGATTACTTGGTTTGCTGCTTTTCAGCTTCTTTAGTTCTTTGTATATACTCGATATTAGTCCTCTGTCAGATAAAGGGTTAGTGAAGATTCTTTCCCAATCTGTAGGCAGGCGTTTTGTTTTGATGACAGTGTCCTTTGCTTTACAGAAGCTTTTCAGTTTCATGAGGTCCCATTTATTGATTGTTGCTCTTAGAGCCTTCCTGAACTTCTGTTCAGGAAGTTGTCTCCTGTGCCAATGAGTTCTAGGCTGTTCTCCACTTTTTCTTCTAAGAGATTTAGCGTATCTGGTTTTATGTTGAGGTCTTTGATCCACTTGGACTTTAGTTTTGTGCAGGGTGATAAATATAGATCTATTTTCATTTTTCTGCATGTGGACATCCAGTTGGACCAGCACCATTTGTTGAAGATGCTGTCTTTTTTCCATTGAATGGTTTTGGCTTCTTTGTCAAAAATCGAGTATTCATAGGTGTATGGGTTTATTTCTGGGTCTTCTATGTGGTTCCATTGATCCTCCTTTCTGTTTCTATGCCAATACCATGCAGTTTTTATTACTATTGCTCTGTAGTACAACTTGAGATCGGGGATAGAGATACCTCCAGATGATCTGTTGTTGTACAGGATCGTTTTGGAGATTCTGGGTTTTTTGTTTCTCCATATGAAGCTGAGAATCTTTTTTTCAAGGTCTGTAAAGAATTGAGTTGGTATTTTGATGGGAATTGCATTGAATCTGTAGATTGCTTTTGGCAGGATGGCCATTTTCACAATGTTAATCCTACCAATCCATGAGCACGGGAGATCTTTCCATCTTCTGAGATCTTCTTCAATTTCTTTCTTCAGAGACTTGAAGTTTTTCCAAACGGGTCTTTCACTTGCTTGGTTAGTGTCACCCCAAGATACCTTATGTTATTAGTGGCTATTGTGAAGGGTGTTGTTTCCCTAATTTCTTTCTTGGCCCTTTTGTCTTTGGTATACAGGAGGGCTTCTGATTTTTTTTAGTTGATTTTGTATCCTGCCACTTTGGTGAAGGTGTTTATCAGCTGGAGGAGTTCTCTGGTTGAATTTTTGGGGTCGCTCATATATACTATCATATCATCTGCGAATAGTGACACTTTGACCTCTTCCTTTCCAATTTGTATCCCCTTGATCTCCTTTAGTTGTCTTATTGCTCTGGCTAGGACTTCAAGTACTATGTTGAAGAGGTAGGGAGAGAGTGGGCAGCCTTGTCTTGTCCCTGATTTCAGTGGGATTGCTTTAAGTTTCTCTCCATTGAGTTTGATGTTGGCTATAGGCTTGCTGTATATTGCCTTTACTATGTTTAGATATGTGCCTTGTATTCCTGATCTCTCCAAGACTTTAAACATGAATGGGTGTTGGACTTTGTCAAATGCTTTTTCAGCATCTAAGGAGATGATCATGTGGTTTTTCTCCTTCAGTTTGTTTATGTGGTGGATTACATTGATGGATTTCCGTATGTTGAACCACCCTTGCATGCCTGGGATGAAGCCTACTTCGTCGTGGTGGATGATATCTTTGATGTGTTCTTGGATTCGGTTTGCAAGTATTTTATTGAGTATTTTTGCATCAATGTTCCTAAGGGAGAATGGCCTGAAATTCTCTTTTTTTGTTGGGTCTTTGTGTGGTTTGGGTATCAGGGTGACTGTTGCTTCATAGAATGAGTTTGCTAATGTACCTTCTGTTTCTATTTTGTGGAACAGTTTGAGGAGAATTGGTGTGAGCACTTCTTTGAAGGTCTGGTAGAATTCCGTGCTGAAACCATCTGGCCCGGGGCTTTTTTTGGAGGGGAGACTGTGAATGACTGCTTCAATTTCCTTGGGGGATATAGGGCTGTTCAGTCTTTCTAACCGTTCTTGACTTAATGTTGGAAGATGGAATCTATCAAAAAAATTGTCCATTTCATTTAGGTTTTCAAATTTTGTGGCATATAGGCTTTTGTAGTATGACCTAATGATTGTTTGAATTTTCTCAGTGTCTGTAGTTATGTCACCCTTTTCATCTCTGATTTTGTTGATTTGGATAGATTCTCTCTGCTTTTTAGTTAGTTTGGCTAAGGGTTTGTCTATCTTGTTGATTTTCTCAAAGAACCAGCTTTTTGTTTTATTGATTCTTTGAATAGTTTTATTTGTTTCTAATTGATTGATTTCAAACCTGAGTTTGATTATTTCCAGCTGTCTGCTTCTCTTGGGTGTATCTGCTTCTTTTTTTTTCTAGGGTTTTCAGTTGGGCCATTAAGTTGTTTGTATGTGATGTTAAGGATTTCTTCTTGCAGGCACTTAGTGCTATAAATTTTCCCCTGAGCACTGCTTTCAATGTGTCCCATAAATTTGGGTATGTTGTGCCTTCATTTTCATTGAATTCTATGAAGTCTTTAATTTCTTTCTTTATTTCTTCCTTACCCCAGCTGTCATTGAGTAACAAGTTGTTCAGTTTCCTTGTGCGTGTAGGCTGTTTGTTATTTCTGTTGTTGTTGATGTCCAGCTTAAGTCCATGGTGGTCAGATAGAATACAAGGGATTATTTCAATCTTTTTGTATCTGTTGAGGCTTCCTTTATGACCAACTATATGGTCTATTTTGGAGAAGGTTCCATGCAGTGCTGAAAAGAAGGTATACTCTTTTGAGTTTGGATGAAAAGATCTGTAGACATCTATTAGGTCCATTTGATTTAGGGTCTCTGTAAGTGTTTTTATTTCCCTATTTGTTTTCTGTCTAGTTGATCTTTCCCTTGGTGAGAGTGGAGTGTTGAAGTCTCCCACTATTAGGGTATTAGGATCAATGTGTGATTTAAGCTTTAATATTGTTTCATTTACGAATGTAGGTGCTCTTGTATTTGGGGCATAGATATTCAAAATTTTGATGTCCTCTTGGTGGATTTTTCCTTTGATGAGAATATAGTGGCCGTCCTTATCTTTTTTCATTAACTTGGGTTGAAAGTCAATTTTATTAGATATTAGGATGGCTATTCCCACTTGTTTTCTGGAACCATTTGCTTGAAAGACATTTTTCCAGCCCTTTACTCTGAGGTAGTGTTTATTTTTCGTGCATAGATGTGTTTCTTGGATGCAACAGAATGATGGATCCTGTTTCCACAACCATTCTGTTAGCCTGTGTCTTTTAATTGGGGAGTTGAGTCCGTTGATGTTGATAGAAACTAGTGACCAACAATTGTTACTTACTTTAGATGTGGTGTTGGTGGTGTCATTGAGTTTCATTGCTTGTCTTCTTTTGTTTTTTTGTTTTTTTGTTTTTTTTGTTTTTTTTGTGTGTAGTTATCTATTTCCTCTGTTTCCTTTGAAGTAGTTGTTTTCTTTGGTTTGGAGTTTCCTTTCTAGTAGCTTCTGTAGAGCTGGGTTACTATGTAGATATTGTTTAAATTTGGTTTTGTCTTGGAATATCTTGAATTCTCCGTCTATGTTGATTGAAAATTTTCTGGGTATAGTAGTCTGGGTTGGAATCTGTGGTCCCTTAAGGACTGTATGATTTCTGTCCAGGCCCTTCTGGCTTTCATAGTTTCTGTTGAGAAATCTGGTGTGATTCTGATAGGTCTACCTTCATATGTTACTTGGCCTTTTTCCATTGCTGCTTTTAGAATTTTTTCTTTGTTTTGTAGGTTCAGTGTTTTGACTATGATGTGACGTGAAGAATTTCTTTTCTGGTCTAGTCGCTTGGTGTTCTGTAGGCCTCTTGTATGTTTATGGCCATCTCCTTCTTTAAATTGGGAAAGTTTTCTTCTATAATTTTCTTGAAAATATTTTCAGGAAATTTGCAGGCAAATGGTGGGAACTAGAAAAGATCATCCTGAGTGAGGTATCCCAGAAGCAGAAAGACACACATGACGTATACTCACTTCTAAGTGGATATTAAACATGTAATATAGGATAAGCACACTAAAATCTGTACACCCAAAGAAGCTAAGCAAGAAGGAGGACCCTGGGTAAGATGCTTAATCCTCATTCAGAAAGGCAAATGGGATGGATATCAGAAGATGGAGAAAACAGGGAACAGGACAGAAGCCTACCACAGAGGGCTTCTGCTTATATTTATTATTGCTGCTAGAGCCCCACTGTCTAGAAGATTGTTCTGCACCATGTAGATTATTTTCTCTGCATGTGAGAGTTTCCTTCAAATATCTTGCTCTTTCATTCATCAAAAACACTTCCTCCTGGAAGAGTTAGATGTCCTGTTGGACAACAAATAAAAGCAGTCCAATCTCAGACTCCAGAGCGAGCCCTGTTTCAAGATAGAATGCATCACATCTGTATGTCAAGGCTCAGATCACAGGAAAAAAAAAGTCACAAATAGTTATTCATTAAAAAAAAAAACTTGCTTATTGGATTTAAAAATTTTGTCCTTCTAGTAGAATCTGCACTTTAGGCTCCTGTTGTCTTCGCTAATGGAGAAGATGCAATGAAATCTTATGATGCCACTGTTGGTCTTTGTCATCATTCAGTTCTTCTAGTTTTTGTCTGACATATTTCCCAGTGTGTAACTGTAGGCACACGGTCTGAGGGTTTTCATGTCTATTTGAGGGTTGGTGTCTTTCATCATTTTCAACTGCTGGCAATGCTTCTTCTCCTGTTACTTTAAAGTGTCCTATGTCACAGAGGTGGTGATGCAGTTCTTCAATCACTGTGTCTCTCGCACACTGACTCTGATGTGCTCATCCTTTATTGATGTACGTATTTGGTTTGCATTGAGTTATTGGTGTATGGGGGTCAATAACCATTTACATTACATGGTGCAGCTCTGTTTGTGTTTATTATTCAGTCCCTTCTTGTCTGGATTGAATTAAGATGTGTTTACTAGAACCCAATTGTTTTCTCTCTTTAATTGGAAACTGTAGCTATCCTTTGATTTTCAGTGTTTCATTTAGAGACCTGGAGAGAAAAGATGTGTGTGATTCAGTGTATCCAACACAGTTAAGGATTTTTACCACTTTTCTGATACTAGATCCTAGAACACTTGGACTATGTTTCCCCATCTCTCCTTTTAACTGTTATTATTGTTTATAATTTTGCATGAATTTTAGGGTTGTCATTTTACACAGTCAATCGTCTATAATCTCCTATTGCCTTTATTGCTCACTCTAGCTTTCCAAGCTGCTGTGTGGAAACACTTCCACTCAACCAGAATTTCTTTAGAAATATTATTTGAGGTGTGTTTTCTTTAGTCTTGAATGGACTAATCAGAGGTGGTTTACATAGCTATACAATTATTTTTTGATACTTTAAGAGAACCAACTTTGATTTCATTGATTTTTTCTATTGAATTTCTGCTTTTAATTTCACTGATTTCTGCTAAAATTTTCTTCTTATCAAGCTTGCTTTTAGCTTAAAATACCCGCTGTAGCTTAAAGTACATTCATTTTCCTAATAACGAAAGCTGGGAGCTTCTCTTTTTTAATATAGATAATCTTTTTCTCTTGCTTTTGCAACCAATAATATATATTGTCTATAATCATTGATTTTTACAAGCTCTAATACTATATTTTCATATTAATTTAGTTCAGAATTATTTTAAATTTCTCTTGAGACCTCCTTGACTCAATCGTAACTGAAAAGTATTATTTAATATCAAGTATATTTTTTGTAGTTTTTTATGGGGGAATTCATTTGTAGCCGAATTTCATTATAACCTAAGAATACAGTACCTAGGATTTCTACTTTATTGAAATTGTTAGGATGTCTCTACAGTCCCAAATGTGGTCTTTGTGAATATTCCGTGTTAGCTTGAGATCAATGTACATTCTTCTGTTTTTAGATTTCTCTAGAAATGTCCATTAGATCAGGTGAGCAGATGCTGCCCACCCACATGCTTAACACTCTCACCAGTGAGGTCCCAGCTAGAACACTCTAGATGTTTCCCGCATGGTCAGTGGCTTTGTCTGTCTTGTAGGTCTATCAGTTTTGACACACGCTGTTGGCAGGAGCAGATAACACTAATGTTTCTTAGATCTTTCTGAAAGTGAACCCCTTTTCATTAGCTCAAGAATTTTTCTTTTTTTCTTTTTAAATTTTTATTATTAGTTACATTTTATTAACTCTGTATCCCAGCTGTATCCCACTCCCTCATTCTGTCCCAATCCCACCCTCCTTCCCTCATCTCCTACTTGCCCCTTTCCAAGTCCACTGATTGGGGAGGACCTCCTCCCCTTTCATCTGACCCTGTTTTATCAGGTATCTTCAGGACTGGCTGCAAAGTCCTCCTCTGTGACCTAGCAGGACTGCTCCTCCTTTGGGGTGGGGGGTAGGTCAAAGGGCCAGTCATTGAGTTCCTGTCAGAAATAGTCCCTGTTTCCCTTACTATGGGAAAGCATTGGTTACTGAGCTACCACAGGTTACATCCAATCAGAGGTTCTAGGTTATATCCATAGATGGTCCTTGGTTGAGTGTCAGTCTCAGAAAAGACCCTGTGCCCAGATATATTTGGTCGTTGTGGAGCTCCTATCCTTTCCACGTCATACTAACTCCCCTTCTTTCATATGATTCCCTGTACTCTGCCGAAGGTTTGGTTATGAGTCTTAGTATCTGCTTTGATACACTGCTAGGTAGATGCTATCTCAGACAATTAGGAATAGTGCTTCCTCAAGATCCAGCTATACCACTCCTAGGCATATACCCAAAATTTGCTCAAGTACACAACAAGAACATTTGCTGAATCATGTTTGTAGCAGCTTTACTCGTAATAGCCAGAACCTGGAAACAACCCAGATGTCCCTCAGTTGAAGAATGGATACAGAAATTGTGGTACTTTTACACAATGGAATACTACTCAGCAATCAAAAACAAGGAAATCATTAAATTTGCAGGCAAATGGTGGGATCTAGAAAAGATCATTCTGAGTGAGCTATCCCAGAAGGAGAAAGACACATATGATATATACTCACTTAAATAGACCTATAACATATGATAAACATAATGAAATCTGTACACCCAAAGAAGATAAACAAGAAAGCAGACCCTGGGATAAGATGATCAATCCTCACTTAGAAAGACAAATGGGACGGGCATTGGACGTAGGAGAAAACAAGTAACAGGACAGGAGCCTACTGCAGAGGGCCTCTGAAAGACTCTACATAGCATTGTATCAAAGCAGATTTTTCTCTTTTAAAATTAATAGTTATACCATTTTTTCCTTTTCCTCTCTATCCTCTGACCCTTCCTAGGTCCACTCCTCACTTCCTCTCAAACTTATTGCCTCTTTTTCTTTAATTATAGGTGTGTGTGTGTGTGTGTGTGTGTGTGTGTGTGTGTGTGTATATATATATATATATATACATATGTATATATATTTGTGTGTGTGTGTGTGTGTGTGTGTGTGTGTGTGTGTATGTGTGTTGTTAAGGATTACATAATATTGGATAGCCAATTAGGGGACTTATTTCTGGAAAAGACCAATCCTTCTCTCAGTGGCCAGTAGTTACCTGTAGATATTCTTCTAGTAGTGGGGTCCAGTGGGATTGATTTTTTTTCCTTCCTCATTGGCATGGCAACCAGCGTTACCGCTGTTTCATGTCTTCTTTAGGCAGACATACTACTGAGGTTTCATGGGTGAAGCTTTCTTTTCATATCGAAAAGACTCAGTCTTGCAGCTTCCGCTTTTACAGTCTTTCCCTTTGGTCCATATACAATGCCACTCCTTACACCTGATAATTTTTGGTGTTCTCAGGTCTGATTCTTCTGTAATTAAAATATTTATCCCACTTTTCCTTTTACTCACATAGCTATGATTTGTCTCTCCATGTGTTTCCTCTACCTGTCTGCCTCATTGCAGGAATGTAAGTTTTCATAGAGAATATCATACAGACATACCATACAAAGAGCCTATCCCTCTCATTCCCATCCTGACAATTTTCATTTTTTGAACTTTTTATTATTTGTGAATTAATTAATTAATTCACATCATGCACCCCATTCCACTCATCTCGCCATCCCTCCATATCTGCTTTCTCCCCTAAGTGCTGTAGCCATCTAGGGGCAGGGTGAGCTCACCTGCTCTCATGCTCTCTGACTGCGCTCTCATGCTCTCTGACCGCTCTCTCATGCTCCCAAGGTGAGCTTTCCGAAGCGCACACCCTTGGACTGGCCCATCCTTGACCACATGCCACTGGGACCTGTTCTACTCTGCGTCCTAGTGTTTTCTAACTCCTGGCATGCTTCTTTGAGATTCGGGGAAAATAAATCTGCATTTCCAGGAGTGCTCAGAGATTTAAAAATTGTGATGATTTTAAAAATACTTCTAACAGCCATCTCACTATTATTTAGACAGTTAACTCTTGTGCTTCAAGAATGAAATGCACTTAGTTTAATAGTGCTGACAAAGAGTTACCACCAACAGGAATATTCACACACTGAAAAACTTAATTTAAAAATCACATCTCCCAGGATGATAACAGTCTTTCATGCAGTCACAACTGGATCCTGCCTACTTTAAGGATTTATTTTATAAGGGCGTACACACATTACAGAATACATGTGAACTCATTAGTGAAAACCTGCCCTACTTTTTGTTGCCATCTCTTGTTCTTCTTTCTAAACTTTATATTACACCCACGTGTCTGTGTGTTTGCAGATGTTCCCCAGCAGATGAGGGAGAACATACTTTTTTTTTTTTTTCTTTTCCTGAGGTTGGCTGATTTCACTTAGTGTATGTTCAAAGTCCATCCATTTTCCTGCAGATTTTCTGATTTCATTTTTATTTAGAGCTGAATAGTATTCCATTTCTCATATGTACCAGAATGTCATTATCCATCCATATGCTGAAGGACACTTAGGCTGGTTCCATTTCCTTGCTATAATGACTACAAATCATCAGTCCGTAAATACAGGGGTACAGATATCTCTGATAGGTCTGGAATTCTCTTCAGTGTGTTACGTCTTAAGCCAGTTTCCTGAAGTACCATATGGATAATCCCCCTGCAACCAATAGCCTTAAATTTCTGGAAGTAGAATCCTAAATTTGTGATTTCTGTGCAGATTATGACTCCAAATATGTTCTGGGAACCACTTCTCTGAAGGCTGATAGATGTATATTTTTTCTTTCTGAAAGGTTCACTTAAATTCAAATGCAAAAGTTGTTCTTAGCATCATTGTTATAATTAATTTTAAATGATTAATGAGCTTGACTTTAGTTTTACTGGTTTAATTATTTGTTAATGATGCTCATTTAATTAAATGTTCATGTCAACAACTACACGCTTCATCTTTTCATAGCTATTCATAATCTTATATGGAAGGCCTATCTTTCACCAAGGCAAGGCATAGGCCACCTGTCACCGTTTTATTCTGCAAATTTGCTAATTAAGCAGTGCCATTCGCATACGTAAGTATGACTTTAGCAATGGAGATGATTATGTTTATGGAGATGATTATAATGGTTATTATGAGTGTGGTAATGGGTTTTAGGATATAGACATATATGTGTATATATGTTTTGTGTATATAAAATTTATTTGTTTGCTGATTTGTTTAAAGTCATTGTAACCAGTTTTTGTTTCTTTACCTTTGTACAATTAGGTAGTCCTTGGACCACAGTAGGTACTGAGTAATTGTTCCTTAAATCTCTAGTGAAAATTAGTGGTAATTTCACTGTAACTCTTATGTATAATTTAGCAGTAAGTTATGTTTTCTTAAAAATATCTTCTTGATACATGCGTGGTTGTGAGCATGCACTTGTACACGTTTCTCCTTCCTGGGGACTCTATTATTTTGGAAGTTCACTTTTCCTCCTCATAATACCTAAAACAACAAAAATGTAATTGTTTTGCTTTGTCCCAGGCAACTGATTTAAACAGTGCTTTGCTAGCAGGGTCTGTATTCTTAGCCTTTGCGGAGAGAAAGAGATTTCTTCAGCGATTCTGTTGGGATTTTTTTGTCCGCCTACAAGAAAGATAGAAAAACAACTTAAAAATAGTTCATGTCTCCTGAGGCATCCTAGTAAAATGTATCTCTCTTTGCTGATTTGTTTAAAGTTGGCTGTTGTTTTTATCTGTCTTTGCACAACCAGCTAGTCCCAGGACCATAGTATGTACCTAGTAAACGTACCTTTAATCTCTGAGTTTGGATTTAAAATTTTAGGGGTAGCTTTCACTCTCACCTTATATACTGTTTAGCTGCAAGTTATATTTTCCTTCAAGTAGCATCTTCTTGAATTTTAAGTAAGCGCCAAGTATTCAATGTACTTAAAAAAAAATCTGTGCTAAACAAACTGATGGGCTATTTCCTTTGTGATGTGTGCAGTTTTGGCTCTGAATCCATATTCCATTAGGTTATCAGGGGATTTCCATCTTATCACATTGCCGTTTTGCCAGATCAGCAATCAAACAATGAATGCAGCATAGCACTGTGAATGGAAAGCAGAGTTGCACGAGGGGAAGTTTAAAGCCATGAATGATTGCCGACATACCAAAAAAAAAAGTATCTACCCCCAAAGATCATGAGTAACTTCATATGTCTGTGAAAGACATCTGGCTTCAAGATGGCATGTCAAAGGAAGATTCTTTCTGCACAAGCCCAGTTCAGCAATTCAGCAAAGCTCGAAGCAGGGAACTGTTGTGGAGAGAGATTGTAAAGCTTCAGGATGTACACAGAACAAAGAGTATAACCCGGGAAAATAACAGATAATTCAAAAGGAGATGAGAGCATTGTAAATATAAGATATCAAATGAGATGTCAGAAACAAGTTCAAACAAATTAGCAACAGTGGTGGTTTGGGGCTAAGTATTCTAGCTCTTTATATTTAACGGCCCGTTTACATTTTATTGACTACATATCTACATAATGCAAACTGACACTCTATTATGGAAAACAAAGGCAGAAAAATTATTCCAGTGAATTTTCACAAAAAGAAAACATTTTAACTCCACAAACACATTTCGGTGTGTACAATATTAAGAGGACTAAAGAGGGACATTTCCCTTTGATAAAGAGAACGTTTGACGTACTAGCCATGTTCCTCACAAAATAAACTAATGAAAATGTGACAAATATACTTGTACTGAGATTATTAAATATCTTTCAGATTAATGGATGTGAGGAAAGTAAAAAACGACCCCTTAAATATAATAAATTAGCTAAGTCAAAC
This sequence comes from Psammomys obesus, assembly GCF_907164565.1. Classification (NCBI taxonomy): domain Eukaryota; kingdom Metazoa; phylum Chordata; class Mammalia; order Rodentia; family Muridae; genus Psammomys; species Psammomys obesus. Next base: position 13,707,340 of record NW_026596069.1, read on the forward strand.
AGTATACGCTGCAGAATTATGTGCACATAAAATAGAATTTTAAAAGGCCGAAGTATGCAAGGAGCTTGAAGAATTTCTAAACATAGAGGTAGTATGCCATGCACATTTGTATGTCTTGACCGAAAAGCAACATGTGTAAAAGCGGGTGACAAAATGAATTCCAGATCGCTTAGTAAATAACATGACCTCCCGACGAGACTGGAGAAAATTTAGAGGCCCAAGAGAATTTAGGGCTGGGAATTATTGATGTTCAGAAGTAAACAACCTATATCTAACTTCATGGCCACATCCATAGGGTGACGAACAGGATAAAAGAGGCAAAGCTGAGCTTACATTAGCAGACACAAAAGCAAATCGAGGCCTTTACCTAACGAAGCACAGAAAATAGCTATACTCCTCTCCCCCAGAGTGACAGAAACTGTTCGTGGTGAGAAGCCAGACCTGCCCGTTCAGGCACGAGCTCAAGCGAGTTCCTTGGCTCAGGGAATCACAGACTGTGGTGACCAGCCACAACAGGAAGTGGAGAGGTCACCAAGGATTTGGTAAAGAGTAAAATCCTTTGAAGATGCCGTGACCAAAAGTAAAAATTAAAAAAACAATTAAATTAAAATTAAAATTTGAGTGTGATGACTGTGAGGCGTTCCTGACGGTGTTTTTTGGTGCTGCCTTGTCACGTTCTCGTGCAGTCCCGGTCTGAACACCCGCCATGAGCGCTTAGTGCTGTCAGGCCAGACAGCGCCAATTAATGCTGCCCGAAACAAGCTGAAGACAACGGCAAGTTGTCAATTCCAGATTTTTTTGCTTGTTGGTTTGTTTTTAACATCACGCCAAGTTTTCTGCTATTACAGAAACACGATTTAATTGTAAGAAGCAAAGATTTGGATGATATTGTATAATCAATAAAAGGCTTGATGTTAAAATTGCTGTTTGAGGACATCTGTGGTAGGCTCCCATCCTGCCCCTCTCTTCTACCGCTTCTGGTTTCTATCCTGTTTCCTCTTCTGAATGAGAATCAAGTATCTTCCTTAGGATCCTCCTTGTTGTTTAGCTTCTTTAGGCTTGTAGATTTTAGTACGTTTATCCTATGTTATATGGCTAATATCCATTTGTAACTGAGTATATCCCATGCCTGTCTTTCTGCTTCTGGGCACCCAGCAGGGGACTGAAGCACATGCAGAGACTCATAGCCAAACTTTGGTCAGAGTTCAGGGAATCTTATGGGAGAAGGTGTGTGTGGGGGAGACAGAAGGACTTGGAAGAGAAAGGAGCTCCACAAGGAGACCAACCAAGCCAAAAAAGCTGGGCCCAAGGGGGAACACTGCAGAGACTGATGCATCAACCAAAGACCTTGTATAGAGAGGGCCTAGACCCCCTGCTCAGCTGTAGTCTATAGACAGCTCAGTCTCTATATGGGTTCCCTAACAAGAGGAGAAGAGATAGTATCTGACATGAACTTGGTTGCTGGTTCCTTGATCATTTCTCCCTGGTGGGTCACCTCGCCAGCCCACAGAGGAAGAGGATCCAGGCAGTCCTGATGGGACCCGATAGGCTAGGGTCAGACAGTAGGGGAGGAGGACTTCCCCTATTTGTGGACTAGGGAAAAGGGAGAGGGGAGGAAGAGGGAGGGAATAGGACCTGAAGTAGATAAGGGAGGGGACTATAACTGGGAGACAAAGCAAATGAATTAATAATGATTATGATGTTGATGTTTGAATCTCTGGTTTTAGTTATAATTGTTCTGGCTTTGGTTTGTTTTGTTTTTTTGCCTTGGGATTAGAAAAGAATTTCCAAAAATTTTTGAAATGGCCCTAAATATACTTCCACAACTTTGTACCATGTATTTGTACAAAGCACATCTCAGTATTGATGATTATGAACTAACAGCCTCTATAAACTCTGAAAAGGTACTAGCAACACCCTGCATCCTGAAGTACCAAATGTTTGGCCAAGATTTATGTGACAATAAAAAGCACATCTGTCTACGTAGTATGAAAATTTGCTTTCATTTTAATAAATGATAGTTATGTGCATACCACTGAATTTCCTTATGATGTATCATTGGTAAATATATGACTTGTACTTTTTAGAATACCTATAGACCTTGGATGGAAAACATTAAAAAAAAACCCTCCTCTGGCTGGAGGGGAATACTGGCATGAGACAGTCGTGCTAGGACTGAGCCTGCCTTTCAGGAGGCTCTGCAGCAATGAGAGGTCAACTAGCAATGAATCTAGATCTGTAGCATTCCAATCCCTATGCATATGTGTCAATCCAACAATCTTCTATGGGACAAATCCCTCATCCTCTGCAAATTCTGCAAATAAAGAAAAATATAAAACAAACTCACGGAAGTCATGTATTCCTGTGATGGCTGCCTTGTAAAGCTCAGGCTGGGCTGAGTTCAAAGATGAGGGGAGTCACCTGAAAGCACACTGCTCTGATGGTCTCATACCATCAGTGACTCCATTAACTATGTCAGAGTATGGGAGTTTGGAACGTAACCGGAGAAATCCATCTGATTAAGTTGAAGAAAGAACAACAGCTCACGTGTCTGAGGCAAATCTGAACCATTTGTGTCCTATCTTAATGACAAGAAGGCTTGCAATCTCTTAGAAAAACATTCACAAAAGATTCTGCTTTAATACCTCCTGTTCATATGTATGTCGTATCTATACTATGACAAAAATATGTATTATCTGTCTGTTCTTCCTATATATTTTTTCCTTTTGTTCTTTGAGTTATCCCTTCAAATCTTGTCTAGTGAGTTCAATGCCAAAGCATGCTCAGAAAGTTTCTACCAATTGCTTTTATTCCCCCTTGAGTATGGTTTAAACTATTTTTTTCATGTTTCACAATTATTTTGAAAACTTGCAGTTACTGTGTATTGTGTTATTGTTTTGATGTTACCGTTTGTTTGGTAGATACCTTTATGTGTGTTCTCTTGAATATGTGGCCACTGAAGTCCAATTAGTGGTTAACAAATTAATGATGGTATAGTAATTGAATTTGTCATTTCTTTTAGTGCTGTCACAAAACACTTGGCAGAAACAGCTCAAGGAAGGATGTTTATTTTGGTTCAAAGTTTCAAGGCTGTGTCCACTGTAGTAGAGAAAAAGGTGGCAGCTGTGTAGAAAGGTTCGTAGCTGCAACACCAGGAGGCTATTGGTTTCTCATATCTTGACGGATCAAGGAACTGAGAATGCTGGCCAGAACAAGTGGATAAGTGGATATCACCTTCAAGGTCCACTTCCATGGACCAAAATGTTCACATACACGATCCTGTCAAGATTACATATTTAATCCACAACAGTTATTAGCAGAAGTGTCTTTATAAGCCAGAAGTAGCAAATTCTGCTCGGAGCCTCTATGCAACTCAGTGGATGTTATTTGATCGTTTAGGTAGATGCTATACCAGTGCATGGGGCTGAAATAAAGGATGTGCAACTTCTGAAGTCAAATATCAGAGTAAACACCTTTCCTGTCAAAACTCAGTCAGACTACTGACTGACTATTCAGTCAGTAGTCGCTAGGTTTTTGGTAACTTAGTCCTCACTTAATGTAAATACCTCCTCTATGAAGCAGACAGAAAGGAGAAGATTTGTGATTCGCACAATTGCTGAAGAATTTGAGTGTAGGATATAAACAGAATTTTAAAACTTTAGCATTAAAAATGGATAAAGAAATTAAAACTTGAGCAAAAATGAACTGATATTTCTTCAATGAGGCTGTGCAGATAGAAGACAAATGACACTATCTACATCATTAGATACCAGACACACAAAAATATAAACAATACAGCTACCAGAATATTCAAATAAAACAGTAGTAATACAAAACATCAATGAGGACATTAAACAGTAAATCTATCTTTCATTTGTAGTGAAAATGTAAATATAAAGCCTATAGATATTCTTGAAAATGGCCTGGCATTTTATCAGAGATTTTGATGGATTAGGAAAGTTAGTTTTTACTTCTTAAGATTTAAAGTAAAAGCTTATTTTTCCATAGAAACTCGTGCATGTATGTATCTTTATTTTAGTAGCTTCAAACTAGAAAATATCCACATGTCCTTTCCTGAGCAAATGGTTAAGGAAATACAGCAAATCTACAGTCTTCTTGAGTAGAAAGGCACGCAAGACTGAATGTACAATAACTTCAAGAATCGGAAGGAAATCATGCTGAGTGGAGAACACACTATTTTTTTTTATTTTAAACAATGAATGATTGTATTAATTTCTTCTTTGTGAAATAACATGATTTTGGAGATGGTGAAGGATTAGTGACATCTACGGCTTTAAAGAGAGGGGCAGAAATCAATGTGTCTATGTGTATAACTGAGAAAACCCTACAGTACAATAAAAACTCTTAACTGTGGAGATCTTTGCCTAAAATCACACATGTTATAACACATACTGTGCTCGGCTTGCCTTAATAGCGCGTTTTCTGCAGGTGAAATCTAAGCAAATCCCATGGGTTATCGCCATGATGGTGAAAATTTCAGGTCAATCATTAGCCATACAAGACTCCATGCTAACAGAACAATGTATAAAAACTTTGGTGAAGATCAGTTACTTAACAGAAACTTATTTTCAACCGAACCTCGACTTCAATCTCACCATAATTTCCACAAGCAGTATCCCTCATACACATACCCTCCCCTTCTGAGGTTCAGTGGCTAATGAAATATAAAATAAACTAACTTGTGAGCTATGACTTTGGGGAACTGTTGTTTCTCTATCATTTCTTTTTTTAGTTTTTTTTCTGCCTTTGATAAATATGTAAAGCTAGATCTTTAGTGGTTACTGTAATACTATGAGGACAAAATAGAAGGTTTTACATAAACTCTATACATGTTCAACTCATGCAACCAAGACACCTTCATTAGGAGACAGATGAAATTCCAAACTTACACAAGGATGGTGTGATTTGAATGTGAAATGTTCTTCAGTGGCTTCTGTGTTTGAACACTTGGCTTCCAGGGGACAGTGCTGTTTTGGAAAGATGTGGAACCTCTAGGAAGAAGAACCTTACTCGAGGGACTGGAACACTAGGAGAAATCCTTGGGTTTATAAGGCTAGGTCTACTTACTGTCTATTCTCTGCTTCCTGACTCTGACTGTGGATACAATGTGAGTCTCTTAGTCTTGCTGCCATGGTTTTGCCAGAGTGGCTGACTGTAATCCCTCAAATTGTGAGCTACAAAAAACAGTCTCACCTTAAGTTCCTTGTCAGGTGTTTGGCCAATACAGCAACAACAATAAAAATAATTAACATATTATGGAAAAATTTGATCCACACATTTTAAGGATGGATTAAAGTAGAAAATTCTTACAGGGGGATGGGTGGTTGCCTTTTCAATTTTATAATTTTCAATTTTATAAAGAAAAAGAGTATACAATTATTTTAGTGGATGGTTATAATTTTATAAAATCTAATATGTATTCATTATAACAACCTTTCAACATTAAGAAATAAAGAACTACATTCTTTATTCATTAAAATATCTGATAAAATACCCATGTAAAAAACATCTTTAGTAATCAGATTTCAGAAGTATGCCCATTAATGCAAAAAAAAACCCACAGAATAACTTTTTATCATTTATGTTAATAAACAATAGCTAGTGATTTAAGGGGAAAAGCTTGTTCAAATGTTAGAAAGGGGTTATCTGATGAGCTTCCTAGAGTATTTAAAAGAACCAACCAGTAAGCAATAGAACTAATAAAAATGTGTCGGAGTAGCAAGATAAAATTCTCCATAAGAAAGTCATCTTTTCCTATTCTCCACTGATTACAAATTAACAATTAAAATAAAAAATAAGAGTCTCTTTACAATAATAAAAGAAATACACATGTTCTATTAAAATAACAATAAATTTTAAAAGCATGGGACTTTTATAAAGAAAGTAATAAAAATTTACTCAATGATATAAATGCATTGGAATATAGAAGTTTGCTACATTAATAAATGGCAATATTTACCAGTACACAAATGTTCCATCCCTTTGAAATTATTCTAGCTAAGGAAATGTATATGAAAACAAAAATTGGTTTATTTTTCATCACTTCACAAAAGAAAAAACAAAAAACCCTAGCACTAAAATTATTAGAATGCATGGAGTGTAGATCTTTCTCTAAACGTTTTTTTAGGATATGAATACATCAATTTATTCAATCTTGGCAGAAATCTGTGAGTATAATTAAACATAAATTTCCTGAGCCTGTGACCTTGGATTTCTATTTCTAAATGTCCATGCTTGAAGGCAAAAGAATGTAGCTTTATTGGGCCTATCAAAACATTGAAAGCTAATCCAATGTTTTTCGAAGAGGAGTTTAAATCTAAGTTGGAATGTACAGTTAGTGGAATATTTTCTGTGAATTAGAATAGCCAGCTCACATGAGCCAAAACAGATAACTCTCAAAGTTGCATATTACAGAGTATGTAGAATATGATACCACCTAAATAGAGACAAACACAAAAAGCCATTTAAAACAGCACATACACTTGTGAACCAACAGTAAAAGGGTCAGTTGGTCATCTGGAGCTGTTCGCAGATGGCTAAAGAGCAATTTCTCAGAGAAGGGGAGAGAACATTAAGATTGAGATTGTTGATCAACGAAGATTTTACATTTTGGAATACTTAAAAGAAAATTTAAAATGGGCCATGGTTGTGCCATTTGAAATGAGTTTAAAGAATCTGGTAAAAAAAAAAAATTGCTTATTTGGAGTTTGGCTGTGCTCAACCAAAGGGTAAATGTGGGTCATACTGAATAGATTCAATTGTTCTTAGAGAGTCTATGTTTGGTACATGAAGGAAGTATGGCTGACATTCACCAAATAATGGATTAAATGTTATGAAAGAATTGGTAATGGACAGATGGAGTTAACTTTCTTTTAGAAGGAAATTGATCTGAATTTTAAATGGGAAGGAAAGTTTGCCAAGTGAAGCGAATATCAACAAGCACAATGGCAGTGGGAAAGGTGGCAGCATGGATTATGGTTCTTGAGCCCTGACCAGGTGTACAGAACTGTGGAGTTGTAGAACTTAGTGGTGTTTTTATTTAAATTTTTATTTTTTATATTAATTACAGTTTATTTGTATCACAGCTGTAGCCCCCTCCCTAAATCCCTCCCAAACCCATCCTCCCTCCCTCATCTTCTCCCATTCCCCTTTCTAAGTCCACTGATAGGGGATGTCCTCTTTCCCTTCCATCTAACCCTAGTCTATCAGGTCTCATCAGGACTGGTTGCACTGTCCTCCTCTTTGGCCTGGTAAGGCTGATCCCCCCTCAGGGGGAGTGGTCAAAATCCAAGTGGATCAAAGACCTCAACATAAAACCAGATACACTAAATCGGTTAGAAGAAAAACTAAGGTTTTTAAAAATTATTTAAAGTATTTTTATTTTTGAGATTATAATTTAATTAGAACATTTATTTCTTCCCATTCCTCTCCTCTCTTCTTCAAATTCATAACCTTTTCTTTTACTAATTATTATTGCATGCTTGTATATAATACATTTATATTTCAAAACATAACCTGCTCTGTCTGTATCGTGTTGCTTGTATGTTTGTGCTCATGGATGACCACTTGGCACTGCATGTTTGGAAGCTTGTGGGTGACCACAAAGAAAGAGGCTATGGACTCTGCAAAGTAGATCCAGGCTGGAGATGAGACCCTGGGCTCAATTTTCAGATCATTATGTTGTAAAAATTCATATGTTATTATGCTTCACTCCAAAATACTTGTTTGTTAAATTTTGAGATCAAATCTTATGAAGTCTTCTCCAACTACTTCATTTGAGAACTTTTTTGGCCGGAGTGGAGGTTGGGGAAAGGTTTGTTTGTTTGTTTGTTTGTTTGTTTTTGAACCTAAAGTCTCTGTATCTAAGTCATATTACTTACACTCAAGTACCTTAAATTTGGCAGGTTTTAATATTTTGTCAGGGAACTTGACAGAAAGAAAGAAAGAAAGAAAGAAAGAAAGAAAGAAAGAAAGAAAGAAAGAAAGAAAGAGAAAGAAGAAAGGAAGGGAACCCTATGACAACCAGGGATAGAATAGAAGAGGAAGGAAGGAAGGAAGGAAGGAAGGAAGGAAGGAAGGAAGGAAGGAAGGAAGGAAGGAAGGAAGGGAGGAAGGAAGGAAGGGAGGAAGGGAGGGGCAAACTATCCTAAATTATATATTTACTACATATCCTGAAATGATAAACAGGATATTAACATAAGAGGCACCCATATTTTCTAAGCTGAGCTGGGAGGAGATAAGCTACCGTTTTCTGGTATTCTAGCAAAATTTAGCCATGCTTACTGGTAACACAGTTATGCAGACTAAAGGTAGGAGGAGTAATACCTTCGGGGCATTTGTTGTGCTGTTGGAGCTCCTAGTAAATTTAAAGAAACATGGAGCATATCAATTTACATCATAACATATAAAGCAATATTTTCATAGTTTTTGTTGAACAAATCATATCATAGGAGGCTTAATCTCTTGACTCTAGCCACGCAGTCTTGAAAACACATGTGAGGTTTACAAATCAAGATTTACACGTACTTGTTTCACTATTCTTCACTTAGTTGTGTGAGGCTATATTATACGCTCATTGTTCAGTTTGGGGCTTCCTGTCAAAACCTTTCTTTCATGAATCAAAGTTGCAGGTAGAGGAGGACGTCTTTGAACTCTGGACATTTGTTCCCTCTGTTCTTTTTATCTTAAAAAACACAGTACTGCACGCAGTACTACAATTTAAGTCCCTAGTTCTCTTTGAGGAAGAGGGTGATGTGGTCCATACACAGCATGTGATAGTGATGGAAACCGCCCATATTTGTTGTCGTTACTTGAAGCAGAGGTCCTAATGTCATCTATTTCATGTCTTTGCTACACTGTTCTTCAAATGAGTGGGATAGCATCAACAAGAGAGAATGATCTTACCTAGTACAGCAGCAGAGAATTGCTACTGTGGAGCCCTCTGTTCCCTGAACAAAAGCAGAAGAGCAGAACTCAGCTGGTCTTATATCTTGCTTCTTCAACATCAGGTGAATGAAGCCAGATTTATTTTCTTTTTCTCCACACTCATTAGCTTAAACCTATCTTATCCAGGCACAAGAAAAGTAGAGTTTACTTCCAAATGAAGGGCAGGTTGGCTTTTACTAGCCAAGACTTGCTTGGTACTTTTGTATAATGGGCTTTGAAAGTCAAAGAAAATAGGCAATTACTTCTAGAGCAAAATGTTCCAGGAAACAGTAGACTGTACCCATTCTACTATGTGAAAAACAGGGTGGGATTCCTTACTATCTCATCAAATGGGTGTGGAACCATTGTCAAAACAAATAATCAATAACAAGAAACACACACAAATCTCTCTCTCTCTTTCTTTATATATATATATATATATATATATATATATATATATATATATATATAATATGTATGTATCCAGTAAGACTTAGAAATGGTATAATTACTTACCTAAGTAATTATAACAGCACTCAGATACTAAAGGTGTAGATACAGAACTGAATCCCAAGTTTAACAGCAAAGAGCTATCTTTTCCTTCCTTCTTTCTTTCCTTCTTTCTTTCTTTCTTTCTTTCTTTCTTTCTTTCTTTCTTTCTTTTTTTCTTTCTTTCCTTTTCAGAAGTAAAATAAGAGTCCTTTATTTAATCCAGTGATCCAGAGCAGGTTCTTGTACCAAAGAACTCTCCATACTGAAGGTCAGGGTTACAACATTTATTTTATTTTATTTTTATTAGTATTATTATTATTTTACAATATATTCATTTTGTATCCCAGTTGTAGCTACCTCCCTTATCTCCTCCAGGTCCCACCCTTCCTTCCGCCTCCTACCTCGTCCTCCTCCCCTAGTTCACTGATAAGGAAATTCCTTCTCCCCTGCTATCTGACCCTAGCCTATTAGGTCCCATTAGAATTGGCTGCATTGTCTTCCTCTGTGGCCCGGTAAAGCCACCTCATCAGAGGGAGGTGACCAAAGAGCACGAAATCAAGTTCATATCAGAGACTGTCCCTGTTCCTCTTACTAGTCCACCCACATGGAGGCTGAGATGCCTATGGGCTACATATGAGCAGCGGATGTACATCCTCTCCATGCATGGAAAGGGTGATACAACAGTCTTTGCAGGACCCCCTGGGCCCAGATTTTTTGGCTTTGTTGGTCTCCTTGTGGAGCTCCTGTCCCTTCTGGGTCTTTATATATATATTTAAATAGGAAGAAGTATATTTGATTATGAACTTGAGAGATACCCTAAGTATCAATCACTCCATTCAGACAACTTGAAACAGATGGAAGACGAAGTATGTTCCCCAGATAGCCCACATTTATCCCCAAACCTCCGGTGTGAAACACACACACTGAAAAAGCACACACACTGTGTGGGAACTTCTGCGTGTGTTACTCAGAGCTGAGCTTCATCTGTGTAGCCAGGAAACAGACAAAGTGACATTTCTAGAGGCTTCTACAAGATCCAGCCCTTCACTTTAAGAAGTCCTACTCCCTCCAGTCACAAAATTGTCTATATTAAAATCTTTTGTAGAAAATCTATTTCACCATTTTCTTCAGTCTCTTATTCCTGTTTTCCTTTCTTAGTTTTTGTTACAAATTTTTAAAGATTTTTTGATTTATTGTTTATTACAATTTATTCACTTTATATCTCAACTCTAGCCTCCTCTCTCATCTTCTTCTAGTCCTGCCCTCCCTCTTTCTTCTCCCCCTATGCCCCTCCCTTAGTTTCCTGATAGGGCAGGTCCTGCTCCCCTTCTATCTGACCCCAGCCTATCAGGTCTCATCATGGCTGGCTGCATCATCTTCCTCTGTGGCCTGGCAAAGCTGCACCCCATAGAGGGAGGTGATCAAAGAGCCAACCACTAAGTTCATGCCAGATACAGGCCCTGCTCTCCTTAGTAGGGAACTCACTTGGAGACTCAGCTGTCATGGGCTACATCTGAACAGGGGGTCTAGGTCCTCTCCATGCATGTTCCTTGGTTGGCACATCGCTCTTTGCAGGCCAAGAGTTCTTCTTAGTTACTGGAAGTTCACTGAATGTTTTGCATCACCTCAACCATTAATAAATCCAGTGTAAATATAAAAGGGAGTAGGAAGTGAAGTAGAAGGATTCCTATACAAGCGGGGAACCCTGCATTCTACTACTGTCCTAGCTTGGTGTCTGTTACTCTGATAAAACACTGGCCAAAAACCAATGTGTGGTGGAATGCTTTTACTGTCTCTTACAGGCTGTGGTTCCTCACTGAGGAAAGTAAGGAAAGGAACTCAAGCAGGAGCCCGGATGCAGTAACTAAAAACAAGACCATGGAGGAAGGCTGCTCACTGGCATGCTCCTCATGGCTTGCTCAGCTCAGGACACCTACCCAGGAATGACACCACCCCCAGTGGCCTTGACCCTTCTATATCAATCATTAATGATAATAAAAAAAGAAAGCCTCCCAAAAACATGTCCATAGGACAGTCTGATGCAGGCAATTCCTCAGTTGAGGTTTCCTCTTCTCAGATGACTGTAGCTTGTCTCAAGTAAAAAGAAGAAGGAGGAGGAGGAGGAGAAGAGGCATAGGCACTTATCGCAAAAAGGCTTTTGTCCATCACTGTGTCCATCACTGCTAATCACCTGAGTCTTATGAAAACTGGCACAATGAAGATGACTTTTATATATGTCCCATGACTAGGAGAAAAGCATGTGGACTTAGGAAATCTAGAGATTCATAGTTGAGCTTTCAAACCCAGATGTTTGCGGCTCTAAGCTTTAAAAGCTGGAGGCTTACTGTTATGGTTGCTCAACACAGAGGCTCTGACATTTGAAAACCAATACCCAGCCACTAGACACAGCTCCTGAGCTTCTGGGTTTGGGGACGAGGCTCTCTGGAGCTCCTACACTGATGAAGATCTTGAGTCCTTGCAGTCTAGCTCTTCACAGGCTCTTGCTCCATGCTCTGAGCGTCTTTGTTTTTTCTGACCAGCTGTGTGGTGCTAAGACAGATAATGCCATGCTTATTAAACTTTTGTCTGAACTGAGAGGACCTACAAAGCCACAGGACAAAAGTCAAATGCCTTAGGAATTTTTTGAGGTGGGAGAGGTTGTTTCTTTGTTTTTTTTCTTGTTTTATTTTGGAGGTTGTATTTTATCAGTCTGCTGTATTCTAGGCTGCCCTCAAACCTGCTATTTAGTTGAGAATGACTTTGAATTTCTAATCTTGATGACACTGTCCCCAAATGTTGAGATTACAGAAGTGCCCCACCGTGCTCTCAACAGACTTTTACAGAATCTCAATTATTGGGTGTTTTGGTAAGTTGTTTTTAAATTTTGACTTTGTAAAATTACTTTTAATGTAACACAGGCATATTTGTCTTTGAAATAAGCAAGCATTATAAACTGAGAACCAAAAAGTGTTTCAAAAAGCTGTGATTGTTATTCAGTATAAATTTTTTTGCTGCTTAAGAAAATAGGTGCTTGTGAAATTGTGTATTTGTGAGTTAGAAGAAAATTCTTTGTCTCTGCTATATTATGCCAGAAATTTAATTGGGACATGCAACCAACCCTTGTGAAAGCAATCTGGCTAAAGGGTCTCTGCATTAAAGTGAGAAGTCTCCCTAGATAACCGCGGGGGAAAGAAAATCCGCCTGCCTACCGACAAAGGGCTGTGGCACCTGTGTCTTTGGATTGCAATTCTAGCCATTACTGCATGGCTCCCAGTCTTACCAAGCGCATGGTGCATCTGCCAATCTCAAGTTTTGAGTAAGTACAACCCCTTTTTTTGTAGATCAAAAGCTTTTGGTTGAGTCCATTGAGAGAGTACCCTACCTTTGGTGAAAACTACTTTTAAAAATAATGCATTTTTAAAACTTGTTGATTCCCTTTTTTTTTTTGTTCACATATTTTTTTTTATTTACAGAATTCTTTTTTTACACTTTATTCACTTTGTATCCCCCCATAAGTCCCTCCCTCCTCCCCTCCCCCTCTCCCTCCCCCTTCTTCATGCATGCCCCTCACCAAGTTCACTGTTAGGGGAGGTCCTCCTCTCCTTCCTTCTGATCTTACTCCATCAGATCTCATCAGGAGTGACTGCATTGTCATCTTCTGTGGCCTGGTAAGGCTGCTCCCCCCTCAGGGGGAGGTGATCAAAGAGCAGGCCAATCAGATTATATCAGAGGCAGTCCCTCTTCCCATTACTATGTAACCCACTTGGACAATGAACTTCCATGAGCAATTCATGCATCTGTGCAGGGGTTCTAGGTTATCTCCAAAGCATGGTGCTTGGTTGGAGTATGAATCTCTGGAAAGACTCCTGTGTTCAAATTTTCTGGTTCTGTTGCTCTCCTTGTAAAGCTCCTGTCTTCTCCAGATCTTACTATTTTCCACTTCTTACATAAGATTCCATGCACACTGTCCAACAGTTGTCCATAAGTCTCAGCATCTGCTTTGATAGTCTGCAGGGCAGAGCCTTTCGGAGGCACTCTGTGGCAGGTTCCTAGCTTATTTCCTGTTTTCTTCTTCTTCTTGATGTTCTCAAGATCCAGCCATACCACTCCTAGGCAAATATCCAAAAGAGGCTCAAGAACACAATAAGGACATTTGCTCAACCATGTTTGTAGCAGCTTTGTTTGTAATAGCCAGAAGCTGGAAACAACCCAGATGCCCCTCAACTGAAGAATGGATGCAAAAATTGTGGTACATTTACAGAATGGAATATTACTCAGCAATGAAAAATAAGGAAATCATGAAATTTGCAGGTAAATGGTGGGACCTGGAAAGGATCATCCTGAGTGAGCTGTTGTAGAAGCAGAAAGACACAGACGGTATATACTCACTCATATAGACATGTAATATAGAATAAACCTACTAAAATCTGTACATCTAAAGAAACTAATCAAGAGAGAGGACCCTAACTTGTTGATTTTCAATTAGCATACAAGCAACAGATTTGTTTTTACACACATGATTTTTGTTGATCTTCCTCCTGCTCTCTTCTCCCCATTTTATTGCTCCCCATATATTTCTAGACCATGTAGTCTCCTTTCTACTTCCACATTACATGTTCTATTGCTTTCAATTCCTGAACCTATTTTCCTTTTTCACTGTGTGATTTCCTTTCTAGTTTTCTGACTTGTAAACCCAGTGACACAGTACCTAAAAGCCAAAGCTATAATAGGATGGAGCTCAGTTGATAGATCCTGGCATGAGTGAAGTTCTGAATTTGATTTCCAGCATAGCATAGGATGGGAGTGGTGCTACAAGCTTCTTACTTGACCACTCAAGACAAAGATGAAAGAAGAGAAAAAGTTCAAGATCATCTTCCACTACACATACATAGAGGCCAATCTTGGCTGCATGCCATCTTGTCTCAATCTACTAGCAACTAACCAACCAATCAACCAACCAATCAATAAATAAAAAGGTAGGATCTTAGCTAGGCAACTAAACAATGTTGAGAGTGGGAGAACTATGTCTTCTATAAGAAAGAGCACACCAATTGGTTATCCAATACCAAATGGTTATCCCTGAAAACGTACATACAGACAATGTTACATAGACTGAGCAAGTTACATTTTGGAGTATATATTTATATAACAACAATTAATGCAAAAAGAGGCATGAATTTGAAAAAGAACAAGGGATATGGGATGGTTTGGAGGGAGGAAAGAAGAGGGAGAATCTTAATTATTAGAATATAAAATATAAAATAAGAAAAAAGTGAAGTCAAAGTTAAACCCCAAGAATCCAAAGCTGCTACTCAACAAATGAGCCAGTGAACTGAACAGAGCAGTTCTCCAAAGAAGGAACAAAAATAGATAATAAATATTTCTAAAGTTGATCGACATCCTTAGCTATGGGGAAATGTCCATCTCATAGACAAAAGAATGGCTGTTAAGACATACTGGAGTGGCCACCATGGAAACCAGTAAGGGGATCTTTCGCAGGGTCATGTGACCCAGGTACTGCACTCCTGAGCATGTACCCAGAGCACTCTGAATTTCACCGAAGAGCCACCTTCATCGCCATGTTTCTTGCTGCTCTATTGACAACAGCAGAGAAATGAAACAGCCCATATGTCCATCACCAGATGACTGCATAATGAAAACGCAACGCGAAGACTATACAGAGTGTAATGTAATCAGTCATGAGTAAAAGTGATTTCGCAAGGAAATGGATAAATCTGAAATTATTATGTTAAGTGAAGTGAAAAGTGCTTTTATTGGGTCCGGAGAAGCTGTAGTCACCTGGAGGGCACTGAATGGTGACAGATCTGATGTTTTCTGGAGCCGGCAGATGCAGAGCAGACACTGTAACCAGAGTAAGTTCTCCTACAGCAGCTGTCTGTAGCTTCCCCAGGAGCCTCGACCACCACAGTGGTCCTTGAAACTGGGTTTCCCCGGAACGGTCATTGGTTGCCACAGCAAGGGCCCCTTGGCTGACAGTCCCACACTCGAAGCAAACCAGTCCCATGAATGGAACTGTTTCCTGTCAATCAATTGGCTAACTGTTCTCTGCAGCTTTCTGCAGTAAAAACATCAGAAGTGCTTACAATAAATATTTGAACATGAAATTAACATTTCAGCAGTGTTTAGCAGTGCTTAGCTTCTCGCCAGATTGCTTTCACAAGGGTTGGTTGCATGTCCCAATTAAATTTCTGGCATAATATAGCTTAACTGTAACAGATATTTCTGTTATTCCTACAAGAAACAAAACTTTTTTTTCCTAACTGACAAATACACAATCTCATAGTCACCTATTTTCTTAAATAGTAAAAAATTTATACTAAATAATAATCATAGCTTTTGAAACATTTTTTTGGTTCTCAGTTTATAATGCATGCTTATTTCAAAGACAAATATGCCCGTGTTACATTACAGTCTTTTTAAAGGTCAAAATTTAAAGGCAACTTACCAAAGCACCTAATATTGAGATTTTTGTAGAAGTCTGTTGAAAGCATGGTGGGGCATTTCTGTAATCTCGACATTTGGGGATGGTATCATCAGGATTAGAAATTCAAAGTCATTCTCAACTAAATAGCAGGTTTGAGGGCAGCACAGAACATAGCAGAATGATAAAATCCAACCTCCAAAATAAAACAAGACAAAACAAAACAAAAAAATCCCTAGGGCAAATTTGTCTTTTGTCTTATGGCTTTGTGGGTCCTCTCAGTTCAGACAATGGTTGAACAAGCATGGCTTAACAAGCTGGGATTACATTTGACAGCTAACTAGTCTATGGCACAAGATTCTGAAGAACTCGCACTTAAGGTAGACTACCAGGGACCTCCGGAGCCTTTGGCCCACCTTGCAGGGGGAAGGGATAAATAGACACTTGGACAGAGGCCATCTCTGGTGCTCACACTTCTGTAATGTATATATATATATATACTGGTGTAGTGGCCCACGCCACTCAGGGAGGCAAGCAGGCAGATCTCTGTAGACCAGGCCAGTCTACTCACTCTGTAGACTCACTCTACAAAGTGAGTCCAGGACTGTCAAGGCTACACAGAGAAACTCTGTCCTGAAGAACCAAAAAAAAAAAAAAAAAAAAAAAAAGTGAGAGATGGCACTTGGAATGTTCTGGTTTAATTTATCTTGTAGTTTCATTTCAGGAGTATCCAGAGCAGCTGACTTCCCCACAGTACACACTGTGAGATTGCTAAGTAACTTCTAAAAATAAAAAAAATAAAAAAAAACATCTTATTTAGTAACGTCTCACAGAGTGGGGTTTTGATAAACACTTGATGGAGGAATAACGAAAACAAGGTGCTTAGCTGTTACAATTTGGTATTTTCACTAATAAAATATTTTGAAAAATATCTGATTTGTATTTTGGCTTTCATTTTGGCATCTGCAAATGCATTTTTTTTTGTGTGTGTGTGAATGGCATGTTATCTAAGCCTCATACTCGAAATCAGAGCAAATCAATTTAATGTATGGGGAAATGACTCATTCTGGTCTATTTTCTAGATAGATAAGCACCACCAACTTAATTACAATTCTGGTATGTAGATTCATGTGTGTATGCAGGTATGTGTGCAAACATTTGCGTGCACACAAATGCATGTGTTTGTGTATATGTATGTATGCATACATGTGTGTGTACATTCTAATCACTTGTTTCCTATTTTCATTGTGTTAAGGAGATGATACCACCAATTGCATTAGCTGGTAAATACTGTTTTACCTTTTCATCAGTTATACTTCTTCTATTACCAGGGGAACAAAACCCTGAACTTCATGTTGTTTTTTTTGTGGTATCTCTGTATAAACGCCGAAGCTATTTCTGCATGTTTGAATAACAAACTTCTCATTCTGTTTCATGAACATATTTTGCATACTTTATTAAAATGTTTTTATGTAAGATTTAGTTTAGTAACTGCATCCCAGGGCCTTTAAAAGTCTTCTTTTCTTCAGTTGCATTCAGTTCAGCAAAGCAATAAAGCTTATATTACAAGCATTTTCAGGCTTCTTGAAAAACCATGAGATAAAACAATAGTGTGCTGCAAAGACATGTTTATGATTAATGACATGACGTGGTATCTCAAATCAGATCCTCATGTGTTACAAATAATTAATACCACTTTTCTATTAAAAAATGGGAGAGAGTCCCTTCCCTCCCTTTTGCCCTCACCACTGGCAGCAGACAGGAGAATTGTCCCTGATGGGAGTTTTGAGAGCAGGAGAGCTGTCCCTGCCCCTCACCTGCTCTAGGCCTCTGCACCTCACCTGGGCAGCACAGTCTAGCTGACCCTGATGTCAGGGGCACAGGGCACAGCTGAGCTGGAACTGGAAATTTTTGGCCACTTGCAATGACATGGGTACGGGAGAAATGAACCCACACACCTTGCTACCTATGACAGGCAGGAGTGGGAGAGCTGACTCTGCCCCTCATAGCGGCAACATTTGGGAGAGCAGGCCCTTCAGCTTACCTGAGCACCACAATTGCGATGTCCCTGGAGATGGGAGTCGTGGTGAAGCTGACCCCAAGGGTGTAAGTGTTGAAGAGCTGACCCTCCCTTTTGTGTGCTGGGCAGAGGCATAGATGAGGGAGAGATGCCCCTCCCCCTCTCTCATTCCTTGTCACTTAGGGCAGGCATGAAAGTCATCCTCAGGGTCATGAGGATGGAAGAATTGGCCATGTCCCTCACCAGCCACAACACTCGAAAGAGTGGACACTGCACCTTGCCTGGGCAGCAGGGTAGAGTTGGCTCTGGTAGCAGGGGTTGCTGGTGAGACATCCCTGAAGACACAAGAGCGGGAGAGCTGTCAGGCTGACCACCAGATGCCTCTCAGGCCAGAGCCGGGGTTTTGGATCGGTCCACCCCAACATCTACCCTAATAATGAACTGCGGGAGTACGTGAAGGGGCCGGCCCTACAGATTCAAAATCGTAGGATCTCCACGACACAGGGCAACAGCAGGATATCTGAGAGAGGTCCAAGTGAGGTTCAAGTATCCGTAAAGTAGAAGTCAGCGGCCTCACACCAGACCACCAAATCATTGCAATGATCGCTGGTGAACAAAGAGTGGAGAGAAGAGTGTCCTGTGGGACACACTGTGACATATCACAGCTTCTACACAGGACTCTCTTTCTCTGTTGGGAGGAGGGTTGCAAGGTGGAGAGTAGGCATGAGAGGAGAGGTAGATGAGGGAGATTGGGTGCATGATGTGAAATTCACAAAGAACCAATGAAAAGATTGAAGAAAAAAAACAATGAAGTCTTTCTTTTAGAAGTAGAGATAGTATTCTCATGATATAAATATCAAAGAATTTATGTAAAGAAATATTTCCCCAATTGAAAATAGTCATATATGTACAGGTATGTAATTATTTTCCATCCAGAATTGAAACAAACATCACCGTAATGTTAAAAATTAATACTCGGACTATTTTTTTTTCAGTATTCTGAAAATTTGCTTACTGATGAAGTTTCGTTTGTTTGTGGCTGTGATATTTTACTATTTTAAGTACAATATTATCTTCTGTTCCTCCCCCACAAAATTTAGAACAAAACAAAACAAAACACCATTTAAAACAACAACAAAAAACAATCTCTGGCCAGGATTCAAGCTGATATGCTCTTAGCCAATGTTATTGAACACAATAGTCTACATGGGTACAGGGAAGGAATGGATTCTTTTCCAGGGAAATTATGCCCAGAGTGTGAGTCTATGCACTTCCTTTTTACCCTTTTATACTTGTTAACACCGGCTTCAAACAAACTGCCTGACTGCTGAAGTCACAGCTGCTATTGCACAAATCAAACAGAGGGTGGCGCCCTCCTCCACTGAACACCTAGTGCTTAAGACCAGGCAGGTGTGGGAACTGTAGTGGATAGGAGCAGCATTTCAGGAAGGGCTGTTTTCCTCAGGGGGGATTCATTTGAGCTGCAAGAAGGAGAAATCGGCTCTTACCTTCTCTGGTCTGCAGCTGGAGGAGGGGTCCTTTAAGAATTCTCTGCTAAGTCATGCACAGTGTTCTTGCTCTTGCTTACAATGTTTCTCAGGATGGACGGTTTTTGAGTTACCTCTGTTACATTCTCCGCCTCTTTCTCCCTGTCAGCAAATCACAGAAATGACCTACACCTTTAAGGGTGTAGGTGCTTTGGTTACCATGATGGGCTGCTAGTTCCAGGGCTGCTCCTGTGATCCCTATTAGATTACATTGTACGCTCACAATACAAGCGCTTTCATCTTCTTCTCTCTCCTTCCTTACTTTGGTCTCTCAGTTTTCTCTTCAGAGAACATTTGGTGTTAAAAGATTCTTAGTGGCACCTAAGCAATTCTTCTTCCAGATCCCTTCACTGTGACTGTTACCAAGTTTAGGCAACGTGGCAAGCATCTTCTGTCCGTGTGGGTCCAACCGGTCAGTCTCTCCCGTCTGCCAGCTGTGGAGCATCAGCGTCTTCCTTCAACTTCATAACTTGCTTACTAACACTCAGGTCATGTGACAAAGGCTTCCACTGCCCTGTTAGAGGGACGGAGATCTGACTGTGACTCCGTCGGCTGTTCTCTTGTAGAGAATGCATCTTCTTTGTCTCGATTTTATTTATTTTTCATCTCCTTCAGGTTTTAGGGGTTCAGATAAGATTTGTTTTCCTATTGATTTGTTTTGCTTTAGTCTATTTGGGATCCGTTACCTCTTCAAACCTGTAGGTTTATATCTACTGGTAAATGTTTTAGATTTTTTTTTTCAAAATATTCCTTCAATCTCTTACACATTCCCTTCTCTTTCTGGGACTCCAGTGAAACAAGCCTTGGATGCTTTGGTCATTGTCCTAGGCTTTTGAGGTTCTGCTATCTCTGCCCTAATACTGTGGATTCCATTAAACTCAATGGCACTTGTCCTATTCTCTGTCACCTAATTTATGGCATCTTCCTCTACATCCCCTTTGGCTTCCAAGTCTTGTAATTTACACATGGAACACACTGTAGAAGGCAGGTGGAGTTTATTACAGGGTAATGTAGAGACCATCTAGGGGAAAGAGTGGGTAACAACTGGAATGATTATTTTGTGCGCCACTTTTTAAAACAGGCTACCTGCCACTTTTAAAGTCTAGAGCAAACTGCTTCCTCTGAAGGTGCTTTCCTGTCCAGGAGAACTGGGTAAAAGCATATATATTGTTATTTATCAGAGTGTATCCAGATAATACTTTTATGGCCAGTTATGAATATTATGCCTCTACCTGAGACTGACATAGCATTTACTTTTAACTACTGATGACGAGGGAGGGCTCTAGTCCTGTCGTAGTTAGCTTCAGTTGTCATCTTGACAGACACCTAGACGTGGCTAGGAAGAGTGGACCCCAGCTGAAGAACTCAGTGTTTTCATCTCACTGGCCTGTGGGCATGTCTGTGAGCCATTTTCTTGCCTCTTGAGTGATAATGAAGGCCAGGCCCACTGTGGGCCATACCATCCCTTAGGGTTGAGCATGAGCCTGAGACCAGGCAGGCGAGCAGTGTTCCTCCCTGATCTTTGCTCCAGTTCCTGCCTCGGGGTTCCCTCCTTAGCAATCCTTGAGGATTGACTGTAGCCTATAAGTAATTTCTTCCCAAGCCGTTTTTGGTGAGTATTTTAAGCAGAAAGCAAACAATAACAGTCCTAGTTACCCCCCAACCAACTTATATCCAATTATCTACCTGACAAGTATATCCCATTTTGAACACATCATCCGTTTTTTTTTTTAATTGCTATTATTTCTAGTTCCCTAGTGATTGTGTTTTGTAACTTTCTGTTAGTTTTTTTTTTTTCATGTGTTTAATATAACTTGTGATTGCTTGTTGAAGCCTTTTTGTCATGGCTGTTCTATTACTGTTGTCAGGTGATTCTATCATCAGTTTTGTCTGAGTTTTAGCATCAGTTAATTATACTTTTCCCTTCAATGTGTTGCTCTTCAGATTGGGCAATTTATACTGTTTTTGGACATCTTGCTACCCTGTTTGGAGGCTGTAGGGCCAATTTTGAGCATTTTGTTTTGTTTGGGGTTAGCCTGAGTTCTCTGGCTTGATCTCTTAGGCTACAGCCTCAAAGAGATTTAACCTCAGAGGTTTAGATGTGTTCTTTGTGTCTGTCTGGTTTACCTGCCATAGTACAGGCTCAACATTCACTGCTGGTGACTCCTAAGTGATGGAAGGAGCTAACAAACACTGGGCCACCCGGTGTGTTTCCGGGCTCGGTGCATTTCTTTGGTTGGGTACCATTTATGAAAGGGTCTTTTTTGCCTTGCGCATCCCCATACTAGCCCTGTCGTCTGTTTTTTTTTGGAGGGCAGAGATTCTCAAGGAAGGATTAAGCTTCCTGGCTTTGTTGTTTGCTGTGCTGACTTCCCAGCCTGCAGGAGCTGTGAAAGTAGCCTTGCATGCATGGTCTGTTGGTTGTGTCTGGGCTTCATGGCCAGGGTTGTTAATGGGATTGTTAGGGTCAGAGTCTGGAACCTCAGCATCCCTAATGAGCTAGGCTTGGCCAAGCATCCTCAAAGGTCTGTTAAACAGGTGAGATATAGTGAAAAGCATAAAAAGGGATTCATTCAGTGTGCCTCCATTGGAAAGTGAAACAAATAAAGAGGTCCAGCGACTTCCCTCCCACAATGTCCACTTTCAGGGTCCTGACACAAGGTTTAGTTTTAGATAAAAAGCAAGAAGCCTGCAATTCTGGTCGAGATGAAGTCTCAGCATCACTGGCCCATTACCAGCTAGGCTGCAGCCTCCTAGGTGGGGATTTGGTAAATTATCAGGACAGTAGTCCCTCTTTCTCTGAAACACATTCTTTCTCTGACTGGCCCCAGGGTTTTGGTCTTTTCTTCTTCCCATTATAAAAACTTCTGGGGGAAGTTTCAATTTATTGGTCTCCATTTCCCAATAGCCTAATAACAAAAGATGGACTCACAAGTGCTTTTCAGAGTATCTTTGTTCCTGGCAGGTCAAAAGGGCCACCTTTTGTGTCACTAAGGGGAAAATAGTCTCAGGCAAAACATTGCCTTCCTGATTGTCTTTGCCCAGCCTTTCTACCCTCAGTTCTTGATAGCTTTATTGGACTTGTCTGGTGCCTTTGTAGTTTGATTTGAGGAGGGATCCCTTCTGGGCCAGCACTTGTTGCAAAGCTGATGGTCAGGAAATGTTGGAAGCCTGTTCAGTTATTCCTTCTTCTGCTGAGCCTACTCTAAAAGAGTTGTAGGGACTGGATCTCAACCACACAGCTTTATTCTTCAAAAGTCTGGAGGCTGAGAGTTTGTGCTCGGGGAACTAGCTGGGTGGTGGGTCCTGGATATCAGAATACTGTGTCCTCAGGAGAAACCTCACAGATTAGATGCAGAGAGATCTTGTGCCCTCCGCCAGCTTTTAGCAGGGTCTAATCTTAAGAACCTTGCCTTCACGATTGCTGTAATTACAGTCACCTTCCTTCTAAAAGCCACATTAAAAATAATGATACTGAGAATCAGGGTTTGGACGTAAGGATGCTAATGTGTGTCAGAGTCACATCCTTCAGATGAGAGGTAAAGAGTCATGTAGTGTCCTGGGTTTGAAGTCAAGGGATCTGTTGTGCATTCACCTTCCTTTTTGTGCCTTTTAAAGATCCCTTGGTGGTTTCCTAGCTTCTCAGCACTCCAGCAGTTCCACAGACAAAGACATCTGCATCCTTTGCCAATAATTCATCCTTGCTAATCTCTGGGGAGGGAGAGTGGTATAGAGATAGACCCCAAATAAAAGTCAAAGGAAAAAAACCCTAAATCTCCCACTTTTTTAACAACAGGGCCTAAGTACATGTCACCTGACTTAATGACTTATGGCATATATGGTGGTTTGAATAAGAGTGGCCCCACACATTCATGTATTTAAATGCTTGGCCTGTAGGGAGTGGTGGCATGAGAAGGTATGGCCTTCTTGGAGTAGATATGGTCTTGTTGGAGGAAGTACGTAACTGTGGGGTTAGGATTTGAATTTCCGCTGTGCTCAAGCTATGCCCAGTATGGCAAACAGTCTCCTCCTGCTGCCTGCAGATCAAAATATACAGTTCTTAGCTCCTTCTCTCACCATGTCTGCCTGTGAGATGCTATGCTTCCCACCATGATGATAATGGACTGAACTTCTGAAACGGTAAACCAGCCCCAATTAAATGTTTTCCTTTATAAAAATTGCCTTGGCCATGGTGTCCCTTCACAGCAATAAAAACTCAAACTGAGATACCTTATCTAAATCATTAGAGCCTAATGCTAAGTGGCCAGCCTCAGGAAGGAGAAACAGTTTATAAAGTTATAAAGAGTCTTCCTCACTCCCAGAGCCTGGGGATTGGAATCCTAGCTTTAGTGTTCAGTGCTAAAACTTGAACACCCAGATATTGCTTAGGCCCGAACATGTAAAACCTATACCTCTCTGCCTTTGAGAACTCTGAGCCTTAAGTCTCTAGCTTTCAGGGGCTACAGATACATGCTCGTAAAGTTGCGAAATCTGGCCTCAGGAGTAAGAAAAGTCAACACTGAGGAAGCCACCCTGGCCTGTTGGTGATTTCTAACCCAAGAAACCAAATGGTGGCTGTCCAGCTGTTGCGATGGTCCTACGAGAGAATTCACTTCCGAGTTCATATAGTCCTAGGCAGGATTTAATACCTTGTAGAAGCCCTTCACTTATGTTTGATGGCCATCTGTAGTTCTCTTTCATCTCATTTCCTTTGCAATAGAGCACCTTGCACCATCGACACGCATCGCCTGAAAGGGTAGCAGAGAGTTAACTATGGTCTTTTGTATGCTAGCCACATTTTTTGTAGTGTTCTGTTGGCTACAGGCAAGTTGCTAGGTTTGACCCACATTATAAAGGAGAGGGCTCTATGAAATACAAAATTCTGAATAAAAATATCATAGAGACATATATTAGCAGTGCGCTTGTTTGAGACAGCAAGGGAAAAAAGGTCGGAACATTTTATTCTGTGTCCTCATGCTTTGATATACACATCTGAAACCAAATGTATCTCTATTGAGGAGTTGTCACTAACCTGTAACTCCAGCTTCTGCTGTGCTCCAGGGACTTTTTTTTTTTTCTTGTCCTGACCCGTAAAGGTGGAGTTTTGCTGTGCCAACAATTTTTATATGATCAAATTTTCCATTTTTAATTTTAATACCACTCTTCACATTGTTGTGCTTTGACTTCCACTTTTGTTTTAGATAAAGAGATAGAAAAAATGTTATTTTCCTTTGATGTCTTTCGCTAGGATGTTTATAGTCTTCTTTATTATACATTTAAATCTTTGCTTTACTGGAAAAACATTATCTGTGAAGTGACTTTTCTCTCATGACTGCCCATTTATTGCAACATTATTTACCCAACAACATTTATTTTGCTAGTGATAAATGTCACCTGTATCACACAATAAATTCTCATCTATATTTATTTCAACAGTCTCTATATTATTTTATCATGATAAGAGCATACATAAAAATAGAAAAATTTCAATTTATTTAATGAAAGTTAAGTAATTTCAACTTTCTCTATACTGATGGAGCAAGATGCTGATTTCATTTCTAGATAGAGATGTATAAAATTCTGTTAAAAAGTGTTTGCAGATGGAAACTAGGGAGCGCATTTAGAAACTGTGAGGCTAAAGTAGGGTCTGTGGTGGATGCAAAGATGAATCAGTGTCAAGAAACGCTTCATGGAGGTTGAGGCCCTAAAATATGGCTCTGTAGCCCCTCTTCCTCAAGATGCGGAGGCAAAAGGATTTTTTTTTGAATTCTGGAGTCACAGCTTGTGCAACATAGTGAGACCCCATGTGATGAAGATGAAGAAGAAGACGACGAGGAAGAGAAGAAGAGGAAGAGCGAAAACAGAGGAAAGTTGAGGAGGGAGAGGAGGAGGAGAAAAATGTTTCATCAAGGTTTATAATCCTAATGGCAATGTGATTAAAATTAGTGTTTAACAGGGGCTGGGGAGATGACTCAGCAGTTAAGGGTACTAACTACTCTTTCAGAGGACCAGGGTTCAAATCCTGTACCAACATGAGGGTATACAACTACCTGTAACTCGAAGATCTGACATTCTGAAATGTCTATACATATAGGTAAAACATCATTGCACATAAAATAATGGTAAAGTTTTTAAAAAATTAGTGTTTTACTTCATGTTTGTAAATATGCAAACAATTGCTAATAAGATGGGACTTATGAGATGGCTCAGCAGTCTGAGGGACTTGTTTCCAAACTGAGTTCAATCAACAAGACCCACATGATGGAAGGACAGAAGCAATTGTTATGGTTGCCACACCTGCCACACACATACACAGCTCTGCTGATCCCCATATGGGCATCATAGCATTGTGTGCAGGTGCAGAAATGCATACAGAAAATGGGTAAATAAATAAGTATATTTTTTAAAAGCTAAATAACTAATGAATATTAGGAGGAAGCAAAAAGATTTATGATCTTAACATTTTTGATTGTGTCATTTGATACTGAAAAGATTGATAACATGGAAATCACTTTAATAAACTCTAAAAACATGAAGAGAAAACATCTAATGACTCTAATAAGGAGCACATCTTAAAATATCAAGGACAGATATCAACTAAGTTCAAGGCTCCCTTCTCACCTCCGTGGTTCCATTCTAAGCTATAATAACAAAAGAAATTCAGGTGCGAACAGACCATGCTATCTTCGGTGATCTGTGGTCTGATTCTCCTTTCCCATTTTCCCATTCCGTCTTTGTTGTCAAAATTAACAGCACAAAATTGTTTACTAGTTTTACTATTTATGCTGTTTACAATCCATACTATCGCCTACGGACATAATCTTTTTAGTTTGATGCCAGTGTACGGTGCCTTTAAAAATATTTGGTTTTTATGCCTATACATGTGTGCTTGAAGTACATGCGTGTGTACCATGTGTGTACAGGTGCCCTCGGAAGTCAGAAGAGGTCATCAGATCTCCTGAAACTGCTATTACATCTGCTTGTGAGCTGCCTTATGTGGGTTCAGAGAACTGAACTCGAGTCCTCTGTAAAAGCAGCAAGTGCTCTTAACCACTGACCTACATCTCTAGGCTGCTGTGTGTCATGTCATTGTCTTCTCATTTTTATGGGTAGGATTTGCTAATTTTTAAAATAGTCTATGAACTTTTTAAGATGATCAAATCATAGTTTTGTTGTTTGTTATTCTTAATGTTTGCAGTTTTCACAAAGTTACTTAAGTGTGATATGGTAAACCAGAGGTGAAAGAGAGAATGCAAACCTAAAGTTCGTCTGTAAAGCTTGGATTCTTCCCTTCCCCATCAGATACACTCTAAAGTGGACTGAGGTCATGAAGACTGATGTTATAGACTTCCAAGCCCTTGTTTTAGGAAACTGTCTAGAGGAACTTCAATTTTGGTTTACAGAATTTGCATTCTCACCTGACCTTGTGGAACCTTATCCTTAGGCATAAAAAGCATAGTTAATGAGAGAAATTGTAAGTCTGTACTCTCACACTAGGGGATTTCTTTCAGAGATTGATATTGATGCAGTGGTTATTCTATCTGTGTGTATGAGGAAATTTAGAATGTCTAGTGCAACACAGAGACAGCCAGGGGGGAGAGGATTCTCAACCCAATAAGGAAATGAATATCATATAAGAATCTTTAACCTGATACCTGTCTTGGTTTCAGAACCCATAAATCAGGAAGTCCAAGGTGTGTTCCAGTAACTTCACAAGATATAATAGACCCCACGGTGTTCTGAAAAGAAGACAATGCGGGGTGGAATGTACCACCAAGGCTGCCCTGGAACTGACATTATTCCAAAGGTTTGTTAAGATCAAGATTGTGGCTTTCTCTTCAGGCTACTGCACCTAGTTTAAGAGTCATGCTATATATGAGGGAAATTATGAACCTTTCAGGAAGTTGTGACTCATTAGTAGTTTTTGTCCTTTAGAGGGTCTAAAGCCTATAGTCTGGGCTATTTACTTGCTTATATTTAGGGCAATACAAGACTAAGTCATTATGTCATTTGTTTACTCTTAGTACCTTCTACATGTTTTCTCAAAGTTTCTATGAATTCAACATGTTTTATTCCATCATTTCACATGAGTTTTACCAAACCATCCCATTTTCTTTTGCTGAAGAACATGAAATCTCCAGGAGCTAGAACACTGGAGTGAGATGCTATGCATTGGAGTAGACCTAATAATTCACAACTGCATAGAGATGACTAAACTGGTACAGTAGCTCATGTCTACGGTTTCTTTCAGTATTTCTCTTACTTGCTAGGAGATTTAGGACAACCTTAAAGTTGTTCAGAGAGTCATGTTTCTAAGATGCTTCAAGAGAAGGTATCCGGGCATAGATTGGAATCTATGAGGTTAATCTGGAATTAGCTTTATTTCAAGAAAGGAATTATGAAGGTAAATATTTTGAAGTTTTGTTCAGGTTAGTTGGGTAAGCCTTTCACTGTTAGTGACCACAAGCTGTAATGTTAGAACACTCTACCTCACTTAAAAAAAAAACAAAAAACAAAAACAAACAATAAACAGTGTCTTAATGAGTGCACACATCTGTAATGTAATGAATGATAGCACTGCTGACTTTGTCACATTTCTCAAAGTGAAAGCCATTTCCATAGAGACTTGTCTGTTGTATATGTCAAAGTATTCCAAGATTGAAAGTTTAAACATTTTGTTTCTGTTTATTTCCTCTTCAAAAGCAGGAGTCCAGACAGAGTCACACTTACAGTTCAGATGTGTTGCTACCATTCTAGTTTATCAATATCGCAAATATCTTATACTATTTATCTATTCTGGATTTTTTTATATCTTATATATTTTTAAAATATCATTCAGTATCTTGGTTATTATTTTCTCCTAAAAGCTGGGAAGCCCATATATAAAACAAAATAAAAAAAATGATCGAAGTGCTAATAAGCCTATATCACAAAATTTTTCTTTAAAGATCTTTTAGGTAGTTTATTGAAAGCTCTTATTTTCCTTAGTGACATGTTCTTTTCTAACTGTTACAACTGTGTTAATATAAGCATTGTTGTTGAAGAGAAAATAATCTCATCACCTAGACTCTTCATTCAGAATCTAATTCACCAAGGTCACCTTCATCTACAAAAGTATTTTCAAGTAATTTAAACAGATAGATAAAGGTGTCAAGCATGTTCAAAAATTGGACTCCGTTTATGACTTTCAATAAGCTTTTTCTGTGATTCTCTCTCCATGTGAAATTGTGAAGCTATCACCCAGAGGTTAAAATCCAGCTTTCTGACGAGCTGAGCCATTAAAGTGTAGGTTCTTCCTTTCACTCATAGACAAAACTTTGTGGGTACAAATCTAAGCCCATTGTAACACCTTTGTTATGATCTCTTAAATTTGAACATAAATGCATTTGCCTGGTGCAAGAACGCATTTAAAAAAATTCTTAAGCATTTGCTCAGTCTAAATAATAGTTTTCCTGTAACATCTCAGAACATAGGTCACATTTTTATTTTCTTACTTTCACTTCTTGTAGATATAAAGCTGGTTGTAAAAAGGAAGAGCACATTTTCTGCTGATGCAGAAGACACACCCTCCATTTCTCTCACTCTTCTAGTTACATGCTATATGAGTAACTGAGATCTTCATGGAAACCGAACTACAGTACCAGCTTTCAAAGTGCAACCAGAGAGCACAGTGTGGGCGCTGTGCAAGCAGAGGGCTAGCAGTCACCCTAAGGTTAAAGATCCAGACATGATGGAAATGCTTTCATACTTGCAGGTAGCTCAAGCTCCAGAAACTGTTAGCGTCAACACCTGGGTTTCAGATCTACGGTGACAAAAGGTACAGTTAGTGTATAAGCCTGATCTCCATGTTGGAATTTTAAATATTACAAATTAAAAGCTTTTAAACTACTCCTGGTTATAATGGGTTTTTGTTGTTTGTTTGTTGTAGCATCGTATTTTAGCTTATCCCTCTGGAAGCGTTTACGAGTTCCTCCCCATCCAGCCTTAGGGACTAGTACCTCTTCCATTAATCGTGTGGTTTCCTCTGCATCCTAATTACTGGTGTTTTCTGTTTCCTTATCATTTCTGACCTTATAATAAAGCATATCAGAAAGTATCAATATCGAAAGAGTACCCTCAGAGACCACATTATTTTCATCCCTTCTGGAAGAAAATCACACACTCAGGAGCCAGTCACCAGCTCATCAGCTGCTTCGTTAAATGCACCCAAGTTCAGTGGGGTGAAGAAAAAGAAAGAATTAGTATGAACAGAATAAAGAAGCTACTAGATATACCGACGAGTAAAACTCACTATGAGATAATAAATGTATTGACTCAAAATATCAAATCCAGGGGCTGGGGAGAAGGTTAAAAGTACTTGCTGTTCTTGTGGAGAACTGGTGTTACATTCCTAGCACCCATATGGATGCCCACAACTGCATGGAGCCATGTGTTCCAAGGGCTCCAATGCCCCCTTCAGGTCTCTACAAGCACTTGCACATACGTGGTCCACTTGCATGTATGTAACATGAAAGTAAAACATTCAGAGACATAAAGTAAAGTGCAGGGTGGGTTGGTACCCTCTATGGGACCCCTCTTCACTGAGAAAGAGAGGGTGAAATGGGGGAGAGAAGGCATGATGGCAGGACTGAGAGGAGAGAGAAAAATTTAAAAAATAAATAAAAATCTAGAAAATAAGAATTGACTGGAGTTTTAATAAAGAACAAAACTCTTAAACCAGAGAAATGATTATAAAATTTCCAGTTACTTTGAGAAATTCGAGGCAAATATATGTATACAACATATTTATAGAGAGCAAAAGTATAATTTATTTTTCATATGTATGATAATTTACTCATGTGTATATACAGTAAGTATGTATATTCACAGAATACATACACATATGAATACAAACTTGCAGAAAAATAGTTTCTCACTTAGAATCTTTCTTTCTTTGTATTTCTATGTTCCCAGTGACTTAGAATTTCTACAAAGTTATTTATAAAATTATATTAAAAGATGTGTTTTAACACTATCATTTTTTTGGCATTAAAAACTGGAAATCCAGAAAAACAAAATTAAAAACATTAAAAACAAAATTTGATGATATCACACAAAATTGAAATTTTATTAATATTTTAGTTTGCTTAATTTCAGTGTTATTTTGTACATTTTTTTTTTTTTTTTTGCTTATTTAGACACTTGAAGAAGATGTATATTTATCAGTGGTTGGAAGGCGCTTCAAGACAACAGCCTGTCATACATTTTGGCATAGGTTACTTAATTATATTAATTCCCGAGAACTGCTTGGAAGGACACTGTAGACTGGTTAGTTCTACAGCTTTATAAATAACCATCCCCCCCTTTTAATAGAGAGAATCTTACAACGAAGGTGACTCTTCTTTGCAGTTTTTTCTCATTAGTGTGATGAAACGAAAGACAGTGTTTGACTAGTGGAGAAGCATTTTCTTGACTACTGTTTTTCTGCCTTGAAAAAGTTATGTGATAGGTAAGGTGTTGGTGAACCAAGTTTCTAAGCCTGGCTGGGTAAACAGAATAGACCTGGGGCCTTGGAAGTACCCACTAAGAGAAAAAAAAAATAACCGAATCACTGCTTTTATTGTTACTCATTACTTGAGTGTTTACTTGTTTGAAACTTGAAGGATTTTTCACTCAATAGGAGACATTATTTGTAGAAATTCTAAGTCACTGGGGACATAGAAATCCCCAAAGAAAGAAGGATTCTAAGTGAGAAACTATTTTTTTTTCCTGCAAGTTATGCATTTATATGAATATGTATTCTGTGAATATGTATACTGTATAGACACATGAATGAATTATCATACATATGAAAAATAAAATATCATACTTGTAGTACAAATAATAGGCCCAAAACTTTGACTTAGCCTGATGCAAAGTGATGGGAATTTGGACTGAGATGCTCAAAAACAGGAATTCTAAACTCAAAAACATGTGTTCCTTTTAAATTGTACTGAATTGTGTATCACCATTGCGTGGTGTACATCAGAAGTACTTGGACTGTGTGCTAAAGGGTCCTATAGAGGGAAGAGAAATGGAGACAGGAAAAGCCATTGTCTGGTTGGTTCTGTAGCCTTCCTTCAAGCTTGAAGACATTGTTGGAAGATGTCAGATTGCAAAGCTGAGCACGACATGTGAAAACAGGCTCACATTTAACCCACTGGAACCAACATTTCTGCTCCTTTATTGAGTCTGGTGACATAATTGTGTGTGTGTGTGTGTGTGTGTGTGTGTGTGTGTGTGTGTTTGTGTGTGTGTGTGTGTTGGTGGTGAAAGCGGCTCCAGAAACTGCAAACTAGTGTGTGATGACTGAGAAGGCGGATGCCAGATGACCAAGGACACTTTGCAATCATTGTGACTAGCTAATTATGTAAACCCCAGGACAACATGAAGGGCCAGGACTCCATAGCTTCTTCCAGCTTGGATTTTCCCATCTATGTCCAGCCTCATGTCTCAGGAACATGCATGTTCTCGGGGAGTAAAGACTGGGCTACAGGGAGTTTTCACTGAGCACCTGTTACTTCCTATGCCCCGTCCTTTTTAAAAGTCAAGTGATTATGGTGCTGGGTGAAGCTCACCAGCGCTTCATCTCTTCACCTATTGACAAATCCAAAGGAGATGATTACCATTTTATCATAAATGCCAACCAATAGATTACAGTTCATGGAAGCATAGCATTTATAAACTTTTAACAAATAAAGACATGACATTTAATAGACAAGAAGGCGAAAGGTACTGTGAATAACTACAGATCTGCAAAAATAATATGAATATAGGCTGAATGTATGGAAAAACTAATTGAGCATACTGGATCAAAAGGGGAGAAAGCATTAAGTGAGACCATTGTTTCTGTAAAGTGGTGCATTAAAAAATATGTATATGGGTGTTTTGCCTGAATACATTCATGTACCCTATTCATGCAGTAGAGGTCAGAAGAAGGTGATGGGTCTAGCAAGTACACTGAACTGTTGAAACATCACTTCAGCCCTAAAAATCTTAAATTTTTGAGAGCTGAAAAAAATTAAGAGGTGGAATTCTCAGAATAGGTTGTACAATTTGTTTTTCCTTTCATTTCTTTTTTTTAAATTTTTTTGCGCTCTGATCTTACAACTGTCATCACGTGTACTGCTTTCTCAAAAAAAAAAAAAACAAAAAAAAACCCGCGGGGCGGAGCCAAGATGGCCACTAGCACACAGTTTCTGAGCTGTGGAATTGCTAACCATCTGAGTTGGTGCTTGGAAGGACCTCTAACCCAGGAAAACAACGGTGAGGCTTCCTAAACAACAGGGAACATCGCAGGAGGTGAAAACTTTGGTCTCGGGTCACCCAGAGACTTGTTTGGGGAAGGTGAGAAACGACCCTTTGATCTCGCAGCACTCCCCTCCCCCAGACTTCCTTCCTCCTCGGCACAGAGGAATCATCTTTCTCTGCGCAGACATAACTGCCTGGGGTCTGCAGCGGCTGAGGCGGAGCTCCAAGCCCTTTAGTGGCAGGTGCCAGCAGTACCCGTCTCAGAGTCCCAGATCCGCGCGGAGGCTGCACCATTCTCCCAGGGCCCGAGTCTGCTAGACGCCATACTAGCTCCACAGGATCGCGGTCACTGACAGTATGGCCCGCCCAATCCCACAGTGACAGAAAATACGCTATATACTCACCAAAACCAGACAGAAACGCCACACTAGCTAGGCACACCAGGCGCTGGGAGAGCACAGTGAAGAGACCCCAGGACTTCCCAGAAAATATCTGGACCAGCAACCCAGTCTCCAATTACAACGGGCCATTCTAACCTGACTGCGGAGCAGCACTGTGCTGGCGGGGCACATCAGCCCCTCCAGTTTAAGACTAACCAGGGCCAAACTAGAAAACAGGAAGCCTGTTTACCCCGATTCCTACTGATGTGACCACCTTGAAATCTCCAGCTGCAGCAAGACCTCATAACCTGGCAGTGACAGCAGCACGGAGCTGGCGGAGCAAATCAAACAAGCAGGGCCAAACCAGAGAGCAGAGAGCCCAGATACCCTGATCTTTGCCAAGTGACCTGCCTGTAAGTGAGTGTACCCTTGAGAATCTGCAGATCCCCAGATCCTGGGTCCTTCTAAAACAGAAGCCAGGCATCAAATCCCCTCCCACCCATATACCCACTTTGGGAAACAGAGGGGCACTTGGGACATTGAAGTTCCTGTGGGTCTAATTGAGGAGTTAAGGCAGTTGATGCCAGAAATTGCGCTGCGATCATCACTAGCGCCTGCGACATATACAGTGCAGAGCCTCTCCCACACACTCAAGGGTTCAACGTTAGCCATCACTCTGTCCCTTGAGATACACGTCCACGCACACCTACACACACACACACACACACACACACACACACACACACATTTGCCCCATCTGCGCCTGTGTACTTTTCTCCCACAGGTACAGCTAGTCCTCAGCACACGCTAAGGACACAGGACCTCTCTCAGCTTGCTGAAGAATTCTACAGATGCCAGAGAGAGACAGTACCAGTCTGATTTGCAGAATCCAAAAACAAACAGGGAAGGTTTTAGATAAGCCAATGGCCAGGGGTAGGCGAAAGAACACTTCCAACATAAATCAGGACATCATGACTTCACCAGGAAACCCCAAAACAGATGGCTACTCCAATTCATCAGAAGCATAGGAAAATGACCTTAAAGCCATGCTTACCCAATTATTTGAGGCTCATAAGGAGGAAATGAACAAATCTTTCAAAGAGTTGGCCAGTCAATTGGAGGTAAAGAAAGAAGAAATAGACAAAAGCCTTAAAGAAACACAGGCAAACATAGCCAAACAAATAGAGGCACAAGTAGAGATAAAATTAGTGGCATATAAAAAGGAAATGAACAAGGAAATAGAGACCATCGTAGAGAGACAGGAATCCAAATTCAAACAGATGAAAGAAATGGTGCAAGGCATGAAAACAGAATTAGAATCAATAAAGAAAACACAAAATGAGAAAACCCTTGAGCTGGAGAACTTGGAGAAAAGAGCAGGAACCACAAAAGTAAGCATCACCAACAGAATACAAGAGATGGAAGAGAGAATCTCTGGTGCTGAAGACACACTTGCAGAAATTGATACTTCTCTCAAAGAAAAAGTAAAATCAGAAAAGTTCCAATCACAAAATATTCAAGAAATCAAGGACGCTATGAAAAGACAAAATCTAAGAATAATTGGAATTGATGAAAAAGAAGACTCCAGGCTCCAAGGTCCAGAAAATATTTTCAAGAAAATCCTAGAAGAAAATTTTCCCAACTTAAAGGAAGAGATGTTTATAAATATACAAGAAGCCTACAGAACTCCAAATAGACTAGATCAGAAAAGAAACACATCACATCACATCATAGTGAAAACACTAAATCTACAGAACAAAGAAAAGATATTAAAAGCAGCCAGGGAAAAAGGCCAAGTAACATATGAAGGTAGACCTATCAGAATCACACCGGACTTCTCATCAGAAACTATGAAAGCCAGAAGGGCCTGGGCAAGTATCATGGAGACTCTAAGAGATCACAAATGTCAACCCAGACTACCATACCCTGCAAAGCTTTCAATCAACATAGATGGAGAAAACAAAATATTCCATGACAAAACTAAATTTACACAATATCTACACAGCAAACCAACCCTACAGAAGATACTAGAAGAAAAACTCCAATCCAACGAAAACAACTTCACCCAAGAAAACAGGGCATACAGATAATATCCCAACAAAAATGAAAGGAAAACAAGCAATGAAACAGGGTAAGATCACCGACTCCATTGCAAAAGGAACTAACATGCATTGGTCACTACTATCTATCAATATCAAAGGACTGAACTCCCCAATAAAAAGACACAGGCTAACAGAATGGTTGCGGAAACAGGATCCAACATTCTGTTGCATCCAAGAAACACACCTATGCAACAAAGATAAACACTACCTCAGAGTAAAGGGCTGGAAAAATGTTTTTCAAGCAAATGGTTCCAGAAAACAAGCGGGAGTAGCCATCCTAATATCTAATAAAATAGACTTCCATCCAAAGTTAATCAAAAAAGATAAGGAGGGCCACTATATTCTCATCAAAGGAAAAATCCACGAAGAGGACATCACAATCTTGAATATCTATGTCCCAAATACAAGAGCACCTACATTCATAAATGAAACACTATTAAAGCTTAAATCATACATTGATCCTAATACCTTAATAGTGGGAGACTTCAACACCCCACTCTCATCAAGGGACAGATCAACCAGACAGACACCAAATAGGGAAATAAAAGCACTCACAGAATCCCTAAATCAAATGGACCTAATAGACATCTACAGATCTTTTCACCTAAACTCAAAAGAGTACACTTTCTTTTCAGCACCACATGGAACCTTCTCCAAAATAGACCATATAGTTGGTCACAAAGCAAGCCTCAACAGATACAAAAGGATTGAAATAATCCCTTGTATACTATCTGACCACCATGGACTAAAGCTGGACATCAACAACGACAGAAACAACAAACAGCCTACACGCACATGGAAACTGAACAACTTACTACTCAATGACAGCTGGGTCAAGGAAGAAATAAAGAAAGAAATTAAAGACTTCCTAGAATTCAATGAAAATGAAGGCACAACATACCCAAATTTATGGGACACATTGAAAGCAGTGCTCAGAGGAAAATTTATAGTACTAAATGCCTGCAAGAAGAAATTTGTAACATCACATACAAACAACTTAATGGTCCAACTGAAAACCGTAGAAAAAAAAGAAGCAGATACACCCAAGAGGAGCAGACGGCTGAAAATAATCATACTCAGGGCTGAAATCAATCAATTAGAAACAAATAAAACTATCCAAAGAATCAATGAAACAAAAAGCTGGTTCTTTGAGAAAATCAACAAGATAGACAAATCCCTAGCCAAACTAACTAAAAAGCAGAGAGAAACTATCCAAATCAGCAAAATCAGAAATGAAAATGGGGACATAACTACAGATACTGTGGAAATCCAAACAATTATTAGGTCATACTACAAAAACCTATATGGCACAAAATTTGAAAATCTAAATGAAATGGATAATTTTCTTGACCGATTCCATCTACCAAAATTAAGCCAAGATGAGGTAGAAAGATTGAATAGCCCTATATCTCCCAAGGAAATTGAAGCAGTCATTAACAGTCTCCCCTCCAAAAAAAGCCCTGGACCAGATGGCTTCAGCGCAGAATTCTACCAGACCTTCAAAGAAGTGCTAACACCAATTCTCCTCAAACTATTCCACAAAATAGAAACAGAAGGAACACTACCAAACTCATTCTATGAAGCCACAGTCACCTTTATACCTAAACCACACAAAGATCCAACAAAAAAAGAGAACTTCAGACCTATCTCTCTTATGAACATTGATGCAAAAATACTCAATAAAATACTTGTAAACCGAATCCAAGAACACATCAAAGATATCATCCACCATGACCAAGCAGAGGTCAAAGTGTCACTATTTGCAGATGATATGATAGTATACATGAGTGACCCTAAAAATTCAACCATAGAACTCCTTCAGCTGATAAACACCTTCAGCAAAGTGGCTGGATACAAAATCAACTCAAAAAAAATCAGAAGCCCTCCTGTACACCAAAGACAAAAAGGCTGAGAAAGAAATTAAGGAAACAACACCCTTCACAATAGCCACTAATAACATAAAGTACCTTGGTGTGACTCTAACCAAGGAAGTGAAAGACCTGTTTGAGAAAAACTTCAAATCTCTGAAGAAAGAAATCGAAGAAGATCTCAGAAGATGGAAAGATCTCCCGTGCTCATGGATTGGTAGGATTAACATTGTGAAAATGGCCATCCTGCCAAAAATAATCTACAGATTCAATGCAATACCCATCAAAATACCAACTCAATTCTTTACAGACCTTGAAAAAAAGATTCTCAGCTTCATATGGAGAAACAAAAAACCCAGAATCTCCAAAACGATCCTGTACAACAGCAGATCATCTGGAGGTATCTCCATCCCAGATCTCAAGCTGTACTACAGGGCAACAGTAATAAAAACTGCATGGTATTGGCATAGAAACAGAAAGGAGGATCAATGGAACCACATAGAAGACCCAGAAATAAACCTACACACCTATGAATACTCGATTTTTTACAAAGAAACCAAAACCATTCAATGGAAAAAAGACAGTATATTCAACAAATGGTGCTGGTCCAACTGGATGTCTACATGCAGAAAAATGAAAATAAATCCATATTTATCACCCTGCACAAAACTAAAGTCAAAGTGGATCAAGGACCTCAACATAAAACCAGATACCCTAAATCAGTTGGAAAAAAAAGTGGGGAACAGCCTAGATCTCATTGGCACAGGAGACAACTTCCTGAACAGAACACCAACAGCACAGGCTCTAAGAGCAACAATCAATAAATGGGACCTCATGAAAATGAAAAGCTTCTGTAAAGCAAAAGACACAGTCATCAAAACAAAACGCCTGCCTACAGATTGGGAAAGAATCTTCACCTACCCTTTATCTGACAGAAGGCTAATATCCAGTATATATAAAGAACTAAAGAAGCAGAAAAGCAACAAACCAAGTAATCCCATTAAAAAATGGAGAATGGAGCTAAACAGAGAATTCACGACAGAGGAACATCAAATGGCAGAGAAACACTTAAAGAAATGCTCAACCTCATTAGCCATTAGGGAAATGCAAATCAAAACAACCCTGAGATTTCACCTTACACCCATCAGAATGGCCAAAATGAAAAACTCAAGGGACAACACATGCTGGAGAGGTTGTGGAGTAAAAGGAACCCTCCTCCATTGCTGGTGGGAATGTAAACTGGTACAACCACTTTGGAAGTTATACTGGCGCTTTCTCAGACAATTAGGAGTAGTGCTACCTCAAGACACAGCTATACCACTCCTAGGTATATACCCAAAATTTGCTTAAGTACACAACAAGGACATTTGTTCAACCATGTTTGTAGCAGCTTTATTTGTAATAGCCAGAACTTGGAAACAACCCAGATGTCCATCAACAGAGGAATGGATACAGAAATTGTCGTATTTTTACACAATGGAATACTACTCAGCAATCAAAAGGGAGGAAATCATGAAATTTGCTGGCAAATGGTGGGGTCTAGAAAAGATCATTCTGAGTGAAGTATCCCAGAAGGAGAAAGACAAACTTGGTATATACTTGCTTATATAGACCTACAAGATATGATAAACATAATGAAATCTACACACCAAAAGAAGATAATCAAGTAAGTGGACATGGGTGAAGATGATCAATCCTCATTTAGAAAGACAAATGGGATGTGCATTGAATGTATGACAGGAGTCTACCGCAAAAGGCATCTGAAAAACTCTACCTAGCAGTGTTTCAAAGCAGACACTAAGACTCATAACCAAACCATGGCAGAGTGCAGGGAATCATATGAAAGAAGGGGAGTTAGTATGATATGGAAAGGATAGGAGCTCTACAAGTACCAAATACATCTGGGCACAGGGCCTTTTCTGAGACTGACATTCAACCAAGGACCATCTATGGATATAACCTAGAACTTCTGCTTGGATGTGGCCTGTGGTAGCTCAGTAACCAAGTAGTTTTCCAAAGCAAGGGGAACAAGGACTATTTCTAACAGGATCCCAAGGGCAGGCTCTTTGACCTCCCCCCCCCCCAGGGGAGGAGCAGTCCTGTAGGCCACAGAGGAGGACTTTGCAGCCACCTTGAAGATACCTGATAAAACAGGGTCAAATGAAAGGGGAGGAGGTCCTCCCCTATCAGTGGACTTGGAAAGGGGCAGGGAGGAGAACAGGGAGGGAGTTGGGGAGGGGGAGAGAATGAGGGAGCGGGATACAGCTGGGACACAGAGTTAACAAATTGTAACTAAAAAGAAAAAAAAAAGAGATTATGAAAAAAAAAAACCTCCACTTGAAAAGCAAACTCCATTTCTTCAATGTTGCTAGTTTTATATTTAAAACAAGGATAAACAAATTATATGTTACTGATTTTTATTAAAATTATTTAATTGATGAAAAAAACCCTCAGTTTTGTTCTTTTTTTTTAATGTAAAAATTCAAGAAATAATGTATAATGAGAAGACTTCACTCTGTTCATCTACCTGAAGACAGAAGAAAGAAGTGCTGCTCGGCGCCATCTTCTGGACGATGACTGGCAGAAACTCCAGGATGTTTGTGATGGCAGCTCACTTTCTCCAGGGAATTATTAGGGCCATGAAGGGACTCCAGGTTCTACAGGCAAGCAGAGACGGCGTGGATGAGAAAGAGGGCCAAAGGGAGAAACACAAAATTGTGCTCAGAGCTGACGACTACCGTGTCTCACATTAGTTACAGCTCAAAGATTTGCTTCCTCTAATTGCTTTGCAATTTCCTTCCTTCCTTCCTTCCTTGCACGCGTTTGTATGCGTACTTGTTGACGGTGCACCTTCCACAGCGCTTGTGTGGAAGTCGGGATAGTGTGTAGGTGTCTGTGCTGTACTTTCACCTTGTGGGGCCTCAGGTTTGGCCTCCGGTGATGTCACCTGCTGGGTATCTCAGCGGCCCCAGATACGCTTCTCAAGAGACTTCCATCTCCTTATGTTATATAACACATTAAACAAAAGTGTGGCTTTTCTTCTGTGTCTCATTTTCCTCTCCCTCTTTTATTGAACACTGCACAGTAAGGCAGGGTAGCTTTACAACTATGATATTAAGAATATATATTATATTCCTAGTGAGTTCATGTTTTTATTAACTATAGAGAACATTTTGATCTCAAATGAAATTGCCGGGTGATGAATGTTTCATCCTTTTAACTTAAAGTATTTCTGCCAGCATTGCTGTGACTAGAATACATAACTAAAAATAAAAGAATCTCTCCTTTTCTCTCTCTTCCTCCCTTTATCTCTTCCTCTCTGTCTCCCACCTCTGTCCTTCCCTTCCCATCTTCCTCTCTCACATTTACATGAAATTTGGAATTCTTTTTAGTGATTTTTAGAATTGGTGTACAGAACCCAAAATCTGCCTAGGGTAAATTTTTCTACTTTCACATTAAATAGGCCACTGGTACTTATATGACTGTCAATGTTCATTGTTACAGAATTCAGTTACTGTCCTTTATTAGTACCTTAAGGTATATAAAATTTTTCTTAACCCGCAGAGTTGTGACACTTCAGGGTTCTTGTAACATTGCTACCCCTGTTATATTTAGTGCGATAAATTTCATATATGAGAATGTTTAATTTTCAGGGTTCCTCCTTAGTTAAAGTGTGCTATGGTGAAAAGAGATTTGGGAGTAGGTGAAGATATAGTTGGGGTATTAGTCTGTCTGGAGTATTGAGGGTAGAATGGAGTCTGCTTAATTTGCTCAAAAGCCAGATGCTGGTAAGGGTATACTAAAACAAGAGTTCTTCCAATATGGTTCCAAGTGTTTGGAATGCTGAGTCTTTTTGTCATCTTGAAATTTGGCTTCAAGGTTTTGGGTCTTGAAGATACCTTGAATATTCATTTTTTTTTTATCAGTCATAGAAGGAAGTGGAGAGGTATCAGGGTTGGAAAAGGCTCTGGACATTTTAAATATGTGTCTTAAGAATTTCCAGAAATATTCTGAATATCAAATACTATGTGTCTTAGTTCAACAGAGAGGGTGGGTACTAAGTCTGTGGGGGGTTGGTTGGCTACATTTTATTAAGAGGTACATTCAAGATTAATAAACTGCCATTTAGATGGTTACTTACAACAAAGTAAACAAGCAGTAGAAGATGAATAAAAGTATAAAAAAGAAACTTCAGTAGCATACTATGGAGCCTCATAGAGAACTGTCATACAGGGTAGCACGTGACTGTAATCCTAGAACTGGAGTCTGAGGCTAGGGGATCATGGGTCAGAAGCCAGTTTGAGTTACAGAGGAGAAAAAATCTGTCCCAAAAGAGTACACAATCTATGAATACCACCTTTACAAATTTTATTTTTAAGTGGTGTGTGTGTGTGTGTGTGTGTGTGTGTGTGTGTGTACATGCATGTGAGTGCCAGCCTTGGAAGAGGCCAGAGGGTCTAATGTGGAGCTAGGGTTATTACAGGTGGTCTTAGGCTATAGGTACTAGGAATAGAACCCAGATCTTCTGACAGAGTAGTACGTGCTTCTAAAAACTGAGCAATCTCCCTAGCCCCAGAATGCCACCTTTTAAGAGCCAGCATTATCCAGTGCAGATTTTTTTTCCACCCTGGCATACCCTGTAATTAACAGTGGGAATATTGGAAGCTAGGCCTGTTAGTCGTGCCAGGATCAACAGTGAGGGCTTGAGTCTTTTATTTCCGTACGATCATTT
Source organism: Psammomys obesus (assembly GCF_907164565.1). NCBI lineage: Eukaryota > Metazoa > Chordata > Mammalia > Rodentia > Muridae > Psammomys > Psammomys obesus. Next base: position 13,749,138 of record NW_026596069.1, read on the forward strand.
TTCTGCTTGTTCTCTGCTAGTTCCTTATAGTGCACACAGTGTGGGAATCATGAGTTTGAACTTCCAAATAAGGATTCTTGTGTCAGACACTAAGTCTTCATAAGCTGTCGACATTTGTAAATAACTTCTTTTTCTAGATCTTTCCAGTGTCTCCAATCTTTAAGAATATCTTCTTGGTAGAAGAAAAGCTTCGCCTACTTTGCCTACGAGCTTCTTTTCTTCCTGTTCCTGTGGCAAGCTGAAGCCGCAGTGAAGAAAGGCCTCACAGGCCAAGAGCCAGGCAAACACACACTTCATCTTGTATTTTTCTCAACTCTTGGCAATTAGGATCTTGCTTTGCCTGTTTCCAAATATTCTAAAAGGGGATTGCCTTATGTGTTTCATCCAGATCTCTGGTGCGAAAAACATTCCTTTAGCAGATACACATTGGAGTTGGAGACAATTCTTCTGAAGACTTTACAGTTTTAATAAAAATTTCTGTACATTTCTCTCCCCCCTCTCTTTTTAGCAAGCCACAGAATTTTTCATGTGTATTCTTTTAAAAGTATGTGACATGAAAGTTTTCTTTTTTGGTTGAATCTTTGTGTGGCTTAGGAATCAGGGTGACTGTAGCTTCATAGAATGAGGTTGGCAATGTTCCTTCAGTTTCTATTTCACGGAATAGTTTGAGGAGTATTGGTGTTCACTCTCCTTTGACAGTCTGGTGTAATTCTGCCACCTGCCCCTGGGCTTTTATTGGTTGGGAGACTTTTAATGAGTGCTTCTATTTCTAAGGGGTTACAGGACTATTTCAAAATAGAAAATATAATCCTGAGTGAGGTAACCCAGACCCAGAAAGACACACATGGTATATACACACTTATAAGTGGACAGGATACATATGCTACAATTCACAGACCCAAAGAAGCTAAGTAACAAGGAGGGCCCAAGATGGGATGCTTGCATCTCACTCAGAAGTAGAAGTAAAATAGACATAAAAAGTGGATGAAGAGAGGGAACTGGGTGAGACGGGGGGTGGGGATCAGGTGTGGAGAGGGCAAGGTGTGAACTGAGAGGGCTGGGGGAGAGAGGGGAAACCGATGGGGGGCATTCTGGGACAAACTGGGGACCCACTATGGGGTAGGTTTCTGGAAGGACATGGGGATGACTCCAGTCTCTCTTAACTACTTGAAGTATCTGGTATGAGTGGAAAGATGGAATATTTATCATTTTACCTCTCGGTTTAAAAAAACAAACAAACATATACCATCTTTATTAGTTTTACAAATGGCTGCTTTTGCTTAGCTTATGCTATTTTCATGACTCTATGTTGTAGCACGTGTCAAATTTCCTAAGTCTAAATAAATATTTCATATGTGTAAATGCCACAATTAACTTATGTTGTCCTATCTCAATGTACATTTGTTTTTTTTTTTTCCACCTTTTAGCTATCATGAATGCCGCTGCTATGAATACGTGTGTATAGATAAATCTGTTTTTACTTTGGGTTTGGTTATGTGCTCAGAAGTAGACTCAGAGATAATATAATTCTGCTGTAATGCTTTGAACTTCTGCCACACTTTTTCTCACAGCAGAAGCTATAGCGTGCAAGGGGTTCCAATGTCATCCCATTTTCAACATTTTCTTTTCTTTGTTGGGAGATGAAAGGACCAGGAGTTCTTGGCTGAGTTACATACCCTCTGACTCAAATACAAACAAAACAAAACAAAAACTAAGCAACATCAAACATTTCCCCAAGAATTGACAATATAGCTAAGTGGTAGAGCACTTGGCTGGGTACACAAGATTTGGGATTCAATTCTTGTCCTCCCTCTTACCCGCTGCAGCCATCTGTTTGGGTATGAGGAGGCATCCCCTTGGAGTTCTGTTTGATTGGAAACTGTGGGCATGTTTTCATATGTTTATTGGGCATCTGTACATCAAATCCCCTGAAAGTGTGTGACTTTATCACTTCAATACCTAGTGAACAGTTGCCACAGGAAAGACTATTTTTTAATCATTTTACTCATTTGTTTTTGTGTTTCTGTGTGTAGGTGTCTGTACATGTGGACAGGTGATAGGAGAGGCCAGAGAGACCTGACTGAGAGGAGTTAAAGGTGGTTGTGCCTGTGTGTGGGTGGATATCTGAACTCTTGCATAAGTAGCCCTTTCCAGGTGGGTTATGGCAGGGACCAAGGTCTGCCCTCAGCAAATATCTGGCATAGATCAGAATAATACTCACTCTTATAAAGCAGTGTTTGATTTTGCTAGACTTATTCCCCATAAATAGCCGCACGTTTGCTTCCTTGGTCAACATCTCTATCTCTTGGAACCGATGACAGATTCTTTGCATTCAACATTTTAACATAGGTGAAACAATGTATTATTCTTTTTCCGAGTCTGGCTAATATCCTTTAGTCTCAGCTCCTTTGGGTTCATCTACTTTGTTGCAAGTGGCAGCAGCGCTTGCCTCCTGGGGAAGACAGAATAAAACATACCAATTCATTTATCTGTGATGGTCTCCATAAGACCCATGACTTCTCAATTCAGAACTCACAGTGCATAACATGCAGAACTGTCCATAGCCCTCATCTATTGGATTACTGTAGAAAAGCAGCACAAAGGGAAAACATCTCGGCGAAGCCAGGCACACTCTGCTGCTGTATCTCCTCCCAGTGGGCCACCTAATCCTCTAGCATTAAGTCGTGGCCGAAGGAAGCAGCATTTACCAGGGAGGTTCATTAGAAACTGAGTGCTCTGGCTTTTACATTTAGTGCCCTCTGCTGAGCCTGAGTCAAAATTGCAGATGTACAGAAGGAAAGCAGGTATTCAGCATAAAGCATTGTTTGCACAAATCCTTTAAGTCCAGTGAATCATTATTATTATTATTATTTTGTGAATTATGGAATGGTGGGAACTTTCCTGAAATGGCATTCTCAGACCTTGGCCAAGATCTGACCTTACAAGGGTCTAAGAATAACAGTCTCTGGTCTATTAGCTTAACTTTTCTCTATAATTCGATATCACTAATTTACTCCCCAGAGAGATACAGAAGCTAAAATGACACAAGACGTGCATTTCAGGGACAATGAACCTCTGTTGAATTTCTCTCCCTAAAACTGTATGCTCTTAAAATAACAAAATGTATCACATAATATTTATCTTTCAAATAATAGCAAAATCTATTGATACCAAAGGAAGTGGATAATTACACAGTTGAGCCTCATTATATCAGGATGTCAAATCTTGCCTACTTGCTGGAAAGTACTTGGAGCCCTAAAACGTACTCTCACCACTTTCATGGTTTTTTGCAGCAGTCAGAGGGCGGTGAGAAATTTGAGCCAAGCAACACACACACTCACAGCTGAGGCACAGAAGCTGGGTCTTGCCTTCTTTTATTAGCTCTCCTGCAGGGAGGACCACAGAAAGACAGGAAGGGCTGCCTCTATGCTGCAGGAAGTTGCCAGCTTCCAGGCCAGGTGGCTGAGTCTGCTTTTTCGCTTGGGTTCACAATCCTGGGATGTCAAGCTAGTTAGCCCTTCTGAACGTTAGTTTCTCGTTTTCAAACTGAAAAAAAAAAAGGTAGAACCCATTAGAATAAGATGGTTTTAGGATTTCCATAACTGTATTTATAGACACAGATATAGATTAGAAACACACACACACAGAGCCACTAGAAGCAGTGGCTCAGAATTCATGAATTCAATGTTCTTAGCAACTTACTAGAACATAACTACTGTGAATAATGAAAACCAACTGTGTATATTTTTGTCCCTTTCTTTCATCATGTGCTGAATTTTCTTCTTGCTGAAATCTGTGCTTTATGGGTTTTACCATGTCCAATAATGGTAAACTGTCTTACCCACCCCCCCCTTTTTGCTATGAACTGACTTAATTTTATCTTTTTCTGGAATAATAATTAGCTGGTATCAAATTTAGCTTTAGGAGGGCAATTTGCATATGGGATTCCATTTTCTCCTGGCATGATTGGGCTGAGAGAAAGCTGCTAGGTGGAATCAACCTCGTGTGTAAGTCATACACTCTCTCTGTGGGGTTCTTTGTAAATTCATTCTGCTTGGAGGTTTTGCACTTATGCTGGAATGTGTCTATGCTTTGATATTTTATTATTTTTATTTTTATTTTACTATGTTTTGCTTAGCATTTAGCCTGCTAGTAATTAGAGTGTTAATTTATTTTTAAAGTCTTCTTAGCTTTGTCTCTGAAAATTCTTGTTTGCTTTTCTTAAATTCCTCTCTGGCAGCTGAGCCTAGAGGCCAAACTGGTCTGCCTCATTCTCTTGTATGTGAACCTTTGTTGTAGTACAGCCACCTGTTTGTTTTTTAATTTTCATAGCTGTTTTGGCAATGAGGTGGCACGGTAATGAGGCTATATGGCCTGTGACATCTGGAAACCTAAATTCTCTGACATTTTATAGAAAAAGTAGTTCATCCCTGTGCCAGACTTTCTCTTAAAGCTACGTAAAAGCAATATTCATAATGAACACTCTAACTCATTCTTCCTACGCTTTGTAAAGATTTGATTTGTTTTTAACTCTCTCTCTCTCTCTTTCTCTGTGTGTGTGTGTGTGTGTGTCAGCCTATATGTCTGCCTGTATGTGAGTAGAGGTGCCTGTGAAGGTCAAAAGAGAACATTGGGTTAGGAATCTAGTCACAGGTAATTGTGAGCACTCAGTGTGGTTGGTGGGAATCAAATGTAGGTCTTCTTCAAGGACTGTCTGAACTTTTGATTGTGAACTTCTAAACCATTTCTCTTCACTGTTCTTCATACTATTTTTTATTATTTGAGATTATAATAAATCACATCATTTTCCAATTCTCCTTCCTCCCATATGCCTCTTCTTTCCCATTTCCACGGTTTTCTTTCTTTTCTTTCTGTCTTTTTTCTTTCTTTCTTTTTTCTGTACATATAATATTGGCTTTCCATAGTTTTTGTTTACTTCACGTTTTTTTTTCAGTGTGAGTTTAATTGTTTGAAAATAAAAATGCTAATGACATTTGCAATGTTTTAATTAAGTGACCAAGTACAGATTACCTATGATTAATTTCCTCTTTTCCTATCCAAAGTAACTGTTACTTTTTTTATAGATACAATTTCTTAGTTTTCTGTATCATCTATGGAACTTAAACTCCATGAACTGAATCATTTTTATCCTGCTTTCCAACTGTATTCACCTCGGTTTGTGTCTGTGTGTAGACATTTAATGTATGTCTGAAATATTTGTTGAACATCTAGGAATCTAGACACTGTTATCTCTGTATTATGCATAAGCTGTTCTAAACGTTTCATGCCAGCCAAAGTCAATTATTTTCAACTTGTTAATCATTTTCCCTCAGTGTTTAATATTAAACTTAGGACTTTGTGCACACGCAGCAAGACCTCCACTGTTGAGAGGCACTGGTAGCTGCCATGTATGAAGGAGCCGCATGTATGTACAGTGCTGAAGGAGGCCAGAAGAGGGTGTCGTATCCCCCGGAAACATAGATCTTTACTCTCCTTCTCTACCCACTCCCCCGCCTTGACTTGGTATTCACATTTTGCTGTGATGTTTCCCAACTTACTAATACCCTCTTTATGTCACACGTTCCTCTACAACGTGCCTCGTGCCTCGGGAAGGTTGGTTTGCGTGTTCCGTTTAATGTCCTTCTCTTTTCACACTGCGTTCTTTTGTTTCACTAATGTGATCCTGCAGTTATGACCTTACAGAGCTATGGACCTGGGATACGCAGCATAGTCGCTTTACGCAAGTGTTAAAAGCACGTGATGCAGTCGGTCACATGTTTTCTCTCCTAAAACATTTTTGTTACCGTGACAACGTACAGAAAAACGGAGAGACAGATTTATCTTGGTTCTTCTGGGTTTCACTCCACTGTTACTCTATCACTTTGGGAACTGTGTTGAGTCAACACGTCAGGGCAGAGGCACGTGGTAAAAGAAATCTGTTCAACACATGGCAGCCAGGAAGCAGAGAGGGACAGAGAGGCCAGGGTTCCAAGATTCTTCACAAGGGTACACTCCCAAGGAATCAGCTAGGGTCTACCACCGCCCTAAAGAGCCTTTAGCTGGTGAGAAAGATTTGGGGGACCTTTATACCAAAGCCATCATGACTTTTGCTTCCCAGACTTTTTTGCCGTTTCTTCTCCTTCTCCTTCTCCTCCTCCTCCTTCTTCTTAATACATTCCTGGGCCCTTTTACAAACTCTTCTTAAGTTCCTCAATATTTCAATAACAATAATATGGGTATGCCTTGAGGGTTTTTTTTTATCTTTATGTTTACTCTTTCGAGTTAATTTAGCTTATTTCTATAGTTTTTATCCTGGCACAATAATTTATAATTCTAGCACAAGCATTCTTTTTTAGTGGAAATGCAACATCTCCTCTTGGGTTTCCATTAGGTGTTTCAATTCCCCCCCCCCCCAGGTAAGGTCTTGCTACAAAGCTCAGGCTGACCTCTTCAATTTTGTTAGCCTGAAAATCAGTCTCCCAAGGGATAGGATGACAGGTGTGTACCTCCATTGTTCTCTCTGTGTTCTATAGGTCTAAATAAAAAGTTTCTCTTTTAATGAGATTAACAAAAGAAAAATGACCCCCTTCAGATACTCTAATTCATACTTGATTTTTATTTCTACGAACTACATGAATCTTCCAAAAAAAAAAAAAATCCCGTTACTTTCTCTTTAAATATTCATTGAGTATCTGATCATTTATTACCCTGTGCAGCTCAACGATGCTTTGGCCACAGTATGCCAGAAGGGTGCTACTTCCTCTGCTCTAGGCTTTTATATCTTGACCCCCTACGTCTCACTTTGAACACACTTGTCATATTGTTGTTCTTTTTGAAATAGAAGCACATTTTTCTCCTCCTGCTCATAACCTTCCAGATGTTTCTTTTCCCCCTTACCATGACTGGAGTAAAATCTAAACACCCCACTTCTGAGTGACTTGGTCCCAGCCACCCTGCCAAAGCTGCAGAGTTCTTGGTTCAGCTACTTGTGGTTATTTTACATTATTTTCTAATGCTTCACTCACCCATTCGTTCCCAGATCCACTGTTTCAATTTTCTGCCATACATAAACCTTTTCGTTCCCATTCTCCCTCATGTAGGTTTCAGCAATATGGAACAGGATGATGTCAGTGTAACACAAAGTTGCGTTAGGTTGATATGGGATTCTTAGGAGACAGGAGCCAAAATGGAGGGAAGGCTGTTATGCAACCATTTCCATAAGAACAAAAGATGCTGTCACATAGCCTCTTCATAGCGTGTAATAACCCAGTCTAAAAATAATAATAATAAGGCCCCATATATCAGCATCTCCCATTCAGGCAGGGGTCACTACCTCCTGGTAGCTTTCAGCTGTGAGGTTGCACTGTCTAAAATGCTCACCCAATGGCTGTCCTATGATTTTACAACTTTGTCACTTTGTTTATTGTTTGAGCTCTTGTTGGCTCCATTCTGGCAGTAAGTGTTTTCCTCTAAAAATTGGCTACTGCTCTTGGCCCCTGGTTAGACTCAACACTATGTGTTTTGGGGACCTGCCTGGTGAAGTCAATACCTTCACATTTTTTGGTGTCATAGAGGGAAGATTTTACCATCATCTTACCTCTCCTCAAAGCCCAGGAAATTTGAATGCATATATTTGTTTTGCTGAAAGCTTTGCCTTCTGCTGCAAGAATAAATACAAAAAACATCAGAACCACTCACGTTCTTTTTCCTTTGGACCGTAGTCTTTGTTACCCCCTCAATTAGCAATATTCCACCTCAGATATGCTTATGACTGTGCTCCCTACCTGACTGCTAAAGGACACCTTCCCCAAGAGGCCTTCCTAACGACATGTCTAAAATAACACCTGACCCCTTTTCTCTAGCTCCTGCCCTCTCTGAATTGTCTCCTGAGTCTTCAAGATTGTGTCTCTATTTGTGAGTAGATTAACTCTCAACCTTAGTAGAAATTCCATCACAACAGGGCTTTCTGAGTTGTTCATTGAAATCCAAATATTTGGCAAATAGCTAAACAAACATTTATTGAGCAAATAGATGACTCGGTTTGCAAGTGTCTTCCTGTTCTAAAGAGAATTGTTGCTTTAAATAGCTGTGCTGCAGACCACACTGGAGAAATTGTTTCTCATTTTAAGCTACGTGTTACATAAAAAAAAAATTATTGTTATACCTAAAAGTTAATTTCATGAGTTAGCAGTCAGCTACAAATCAATGGTAACAATGTAAACATAATTGCAAAACCTTTTTTTAACTAAAAGGAATTGTCTTAAATACTTAATGATAGAATTAATAATTTTATGCCTTAGTAGGAATTTCATGTCTTTAAATCAGGAAAATTAAGTCTGACTACAGCTAGGCACGGCATTATTCTATTATTATTATTATTATTATTATTATTATTATTATTATTATTATCTTACTTATTGCAGTGTGTGCATACATGGTGTGTGTGTGCGTGTGCATGCATGTGGATCAATGTGTGCACATGTGGATGTGATGGCTAACGGGTATCCACAGGTACCTTCCTCAGGAGCTGTCACTCTACACAGCTGCCCTGGCACATGCTGCTGTGTTCAGTTATTCCTTCTGCTTGAAAGACTTCTCTGTGATGTGAGTGGGAGTAAAGATGCCTGCAAGGTTGTGGTGGATAGAAAGCAGATGCAGGAGGGAGAAAGGTGTGAGGATCACAGCTGTAGTGCAACCTGTGCATAGAACATCTGGCTCAGACATGCACACACACACACACACACACACACACACACACACACACACACACCAAACACTTCTCAAAGAAGATAATGTATTATAATCCTGAGTAACTATCAAAGTGAAGCTCTCACATGAATAGAGTATCAAAACAGGAGCAGTAGTTTTCCTAGGGGTAGGGTCGTTGTGTTTACAACTGTCCCTGTGTGCAAAAACCTATTCACATTTTCATATGAAATGATAGCTGTTCATTTTCTAGAAAACCTGACTCAGGCAGTAAATACCTCCATCATCATGCCTTCCATGTGACCTGCTCTCAGAGATTTGAGAAAAATGTCCTTCAAAAACACTCGGCTGGTCTTGATTCTATACTTCCTTTCTGGTAGCTTTCGTGAAATGTATGCTTTATTTCTAGTTCTTCAAGGTCCAGTTGGTTTTAAAAACAAAGACACGGTAAGAACAACAAAACACTTAGACTGAGAGCATGAATAAATTCTAAAGGTCTGTGTCTTCCCATACATGTGGGAGGTGTAGTCTGTTGACTAACAAGAGACTGTCATTTGCCTGGCTGGATCCCACAGCTTTCTCCACTACTGTCAGCAGTGGATTTTCCAGGCAAACGCACCTTTTGTTTACTTAAGTATAAAAATTATATTGTGAGTAATCTCAAAGACAATTGGTGTGATTATTACATAGACAAGTGAATTAAAAACATGTAGAACAAAGCAGTTGCTGGTGACTCATGCCTTTAATTCTAACCTTCCGGAGGCAGAGGCAAAAAGATCTATGTGAGTTCACATAGCATATTTGTCTGCACAGTAACTTCGAGGCCAGATTGGTATACACAGTTGACATCCTGTTTCAAAAAAAAATTACTTTAAAGCATTGTTTGCTAGGACAAATATTTAGTCAGAGTATTTGGGTCTTGCAAGGATTCATTTTTCCTCTTACAAATGACTGCAGATTAATGGAAATGAGAAACAAAGAGTTCATAAATGTCACGAAAGAACATTAGCTACATACAAAGATACCTGGCATGTAAATAAGGGAGCATCTTGGTTTTTAATAGCAATTTAAGAAGAATATTCATCTTTTCTCTTTTCTAAATTATTTTTTTCATTTATTTAGATATTTATTTATTTATTCACTTTAACGCCTGATCTCAGCCACCTCAGTTTTCTCCTTCCATGCCCTTCCTCACACCCTCTTCCCTCATTCCCCCTTCACCTTCTCCTTAGAGAATAGAAGGCCCCACCATGGGTACCAACCCATCCTAGTGTTATGTCCTTGGCAATTCAACTGGCCTTCCTTTGTGGACCTTAAGGGTCCTGATAAAGTCCTATGCCAGAACCTGCACCCTATGACATCATCAGAGCCAGGTCCATAGTGACCTGTTGGCCACTCCCCTTCTCTCTTGCTCCTTTTGCTCTTCCCTTCTCTTGCTTTCTCTCCCCTCTCTCTGTCAGGGCGCCCCTCCCCCCACCATGTCTCTGTCTGGCTTTCTCTGCATCTCCATCTAATAAACCTCATTGGATTTAAGATTTGTTGTTTGTTTGGCATTTTTATACAAATAGAAACACCTAATACATCAAGTCTCAGAAAGATTAAGCATATTCTCTCCCACTGAGGGCAAACAAAACAGCACAGCTACGGCAAAGAGATCCAAAGGCAGGTAACAGAGATAGAGACAGGCCCCTTCCCTGCCCTCCCTTTCTAATAGTTAGGGGACCCATATGAAGAACAAACTGCACATCTGTACATATGTGTAGGGGCGTAGGTCCACCCCATACATGCTCGTTGGTTGATGGTTCAGTCTCTGTGAGCCCCTATGGGCTCAGGTTCATTGATTCTGTAGGTTTTCTTGTGGTGTCTTTGACCCCTTCTGGCTCACTCTATTCTTCTTCCCACTCTCACAAAATCCCCTAAGCTCCACCTATTGCTTGGCAGTGGGTTGGCCTTTTGGCTAACATCAAGGGTAGTAACTGTTCTTATCAGTTTTTTTTTTCTTTTCTTTTCTTTTAACAGTTTTTTGAAGGAAACCACCGGCGCTGGAAGCATCTTCTTGTCCCAGAAATTTTCTGTTACTTGAACAAACCTGACAAGCAGAAATGCAACTTGGGAATTAAAAGTTGGAGTTAAACTTTGAAGCAGCAGGTTAGAGCCCCACCCCTACTTCCACCTACCAGCTACTGTCCTGACACAGCCTGCCAGCCACAGAGGGAGAGTTTTCAAATAAAAGAACTTCTGGTGGTATCAACATCCCTGATCTCAAGCTGTACTACAGACCAATAGTAATAGAAACTGCATGATATTGGCATAGCAACAGAAGGCTTGCTCAATGGAACTGAATTAAATCCCAGAAATAAACCTACCCCTAAAGGCACTTGATTTTTGACAAAGAAGCCAAAACCATACAATGGAAAAAAGAAAGTATCTTCTATAAATGGTGATGGTCTAACTTGATGTCTGCACGCAGAAAAGTGCAATTAGACCCATATTTATCACCCTGAAAAAAACTTAAGTCCAAGTGGATCAAAGATTTTGACATAAAACCAGAGACTCTAAACCTATTAGAAAACAAATTGGGGGGGAAAGTTGGGAACTCATTGGCACAGGAGACAGCTTCCTCAACAGAACACTAACAGCACAGGCTCTGAGATCAACAATTAATAACTGGGAACTCATGAAACTGAAAATGTTGTGTAAGTCAAAGAACTCTGTCAATAGAAAAAAAAAAAAAAACAATGGCAGACAGTTTGGGAAAAGATCTTCACCAGTCCTATAGCAGACAGAGAGCTAATATCCAAAATATACAAAGAACTTAAGAAATTAGACAACAACAAATCAAATAATCTAATTAAAAATGGGGTACAGAGCTAAACTGAGAATTCACAACAGAAGAATATTAAATGGCTGAGAAGCATTTAAAGTAATTCTCACTGTCCTTAGGAACCTCACACAAAGAGCAATAGGACAACTAACCCAGTTCTATGGGGGCTTTCACAGACTGAGACATCCACTAAAGAGCATGCGTGGTATAAATTAGGTGGGCTAATCAGATCTGGCCAGTGGAGGGGGCGGGGCTGTTTCTAACCTGAACTTTATTGTCTGCTTCTGGATCACTTCCGTCTAGCAGAGCTGCCGTCCCTGGCCTCAGGGGATGAAGATATGTGCAGCCCTGATGTTACTTGATGTGCTGGGGAAGGTTAATAAGGGGAAATGGGGAATCTCCATGGGGAGATAATGAGAGGGGATGGGGAAAAAGATGAAGTGGGAGGCACTGGGACGAGAGGAGGGAGGGGCACCTTCGGGATGTAAAGTAAATAAACCAATATAAAAGTTAATAAAAATAAATAAGTAAATATCTTCTTTTTTTAGATTCATTCATTTTTATTGTTTTTTGCACTTATTTATTTAATCACTTTATAGCCTGATCCTAGCCCTCTGCCTTCTCTCCTCCCAGTCCCACCCTAGCACCCCACTCCCCCAATGTTTGTGTGTGCACCACATGTGTAGAGTCCACAGAGGCCAGAGGAGGGCGTTGTAATTCCGTTTGGAATTACAAACGGTTGTGAGCTTCCATATAGCGCTGAGTATTGAAGCTTGGTCCTGTGGAAAAGCAGTCAATGTTTCTCATCACTGAATCACTCTCCCCAGCTTTAGATAGATGACACACTGATAGACAGATGATAGATAAATGATAGATAGATGATAGATAGATAGATAGATAGATAGATAGATAGATAGATACATACATACATACATACATAATAGATATGGAGATAAATGATAGAATGATAGATAAGACTTTTAATACATATTGATAAGTAGATATAAAAGGGTCCTTGACATACTAAAACCAGGAGCTAGTCTTGAATCTCCATATCATTAACAAGAATAATTAATGAATTCTAGGGTATTCCCCACTTTTTTTCTAGCTGATTTAATGTGTCTGGTTTTATGTTGAGGTCTTTGATCCACTTGGACTTTAGTTTTGTGCAGGGTGATAAGTACGGATCTATTTTCATTTTTCTACATGTAGACATCCAGTTGGACCAGCACCATTTGTTGAAGATGCTATCTTTTTTCCATTGTATGGTTTTGGCATCTTTGTCAAAAATCAGGTGTCCGTAAGTGTGTGGGTTTATTTCTGGGTCTTCTGTTCGATTCCATTGATTCACCATTCTGTTTCTATGCCAGTACCATGCAGTTTTTATAACTGTTGCTCTATAGGACAGCTTGAGATCAGGGATGGAGATACCTCCAGAAGATCTTTTATTATAGAGGATTGTTTTAGCAATTCTCGGTTTCTTGTTATTCCATACGAAGTTGAGAATTTTTCTTTCCAGGTCTGTAAAGAATTGTGTTGGCAATTTGATGGGAATTGCATTAAATCTGTAGATTGCTTTTGGTAAGATGGCCATTTTTACTATGTTAATCCTGCCAAGCCATGAGCATGGGAGATCTTTCCATCTTCTCATATCTTCCTCTAATTCTTTCTTCAGAGACTTGAAATTTTTTTCATACAAGTCTTTGACTTGCTTGGTTAGGGTCACACCAAGGTACTTTATGTCCTTTGTGGCTATTGTGAATGGTGTTGTTTCTCTAATTTCTTTCTCAGCCCTTTTGTCTTTTGTATACAGGAGTGCTACTGATTTTTTTGAGTTAATTTTGTATCCGGCCACTTTGCTGAAGGTGTTTATCAGCTGTAGGAGTTCCCTGGTAGAGTTTTTGGAGTCACTCATGTATACTATCATATCATCTGCAAATAGTGATAATTTGACTTCTTCCTTTCCCATCTGTATCCCCTTGATCTCCTTTGACTGTCTTATTGCTCTAGCAAGGACTTCCAGAACAGAACACCAACAGCACAGGCTCTAAGAGCAACAATCAATAAATGGGACGTCATGAAATTGAAAAGCTTCTGTAAAGCAAAGGACACCGTCATCAAAACAAAGCGACTGCCTACAGATTGGGAAAGAATCATCACCAACCCTTTATCTGACAGAGGACTCATATCCAATATATATAAAGAACTAAACAAGCTGAAAAGCAACAAACCAAGTAATCCACTTAAAAAATGGGGAACAGAGCTAAAGAGAGAATTCTCTGTAGAGGAATATCGAATGGCAGAGAAGCACTTAAAGAAATGCTCAACCTCATTAGCCATTAGGGAAATGCAAATCAAAACAACCCTGAGATTTCACCTTACACCCATCAGAATGGCCAAGATGAAAAACTCAAGTGACAACACATGCTGGAGAGGTTGTGGAGAAAGGGGAACCATTCTCCACTGCTGGTGGGAATGTAAACTGGTACAACCACTCTGGAAATCAATCTGGCGCTTTCTCAGACAACTAGGAATAGCGCTTCCTCAAGATCCAGCCATACCACTCCTAGGCATATACCCAAAAGAGGCTCAAGTACACAAAAAGGACATTTGCTCAACCATGTTTGTATCAGCTTTATTTGTAATAGCCAGAAGCTGGAAACAACCCAGATGCCCCTCAACTGAAGAATGGATGCAGAAACTGTGGTACATCTATACAATGGAGTATTACTCAGCAATGAAAAATAAGGAAATCATGAAATTTGCAGGTAAATGGTGGGACCTGGAAAGGATCATCCTGAGTGAGTTGTCCCAGAAGCAAAAAGACACGCATGGTATATACTCACTCATATAAACATACAATATAGAATAAACCCACTAAAATCTGTACATCTAAACAAACTAAGCAAAAGAGAGGACCCTAACTAAAATGTTCAATCCCCATCCTGAAAGGCAAAGAGGATGGACATCAGAAGAAAAAGAAAATAGGAAACAACCTCGGAACCTGCTACAGAGGGCCTCTGAAAGCCAGAAGAAAACAGGAAACAACCTTGAAACCTACCACAGAGGGCTTCTGAAAGCTTCTGCAGTATAGACTGTCAAAGCAGATCCTGAGCCTGATGGCCAACTGATGGGCAGAGTGAATGGAATTTTATGTAAGAAGTGGGAAATAGTAAGAGCTGGAGGGGACGGGAACTCCACAAGGAGAGCAACAGAACAAGATAATTTGAACACAGGGAACTTCCCAGAAAATCATACTCCAACCAAGGACTATTCGTGGAGATGACCTGGAACCCCTGCACAGGTGTAGCCCATGTCAGTTCAGTGTCCAAGTGGGTTACATAGTAATGAGAAGAGGGACTGCCTCTGACATAATCTGATTGGCCTGCTCGTTGATCACTTCCCCCTGAGGGGGGAGCAGCCTTACCAGGCCACAGTAGAAGACAATGCAGCCCCTTTTGATGAGAACTGATAAACTAAGATCAGAAAGGAGAGGAGAACCTCCCCTATCAGTGGACTTGGGGAGTGGCATGCATGCAGAAAGGGGAGAGAGGGTGGGATCGGCAGGGGAGGAGGGAGGGGTTTATGGGGGGATACAAAATGAATAAAGTGTAATTAATAAAAAATTTAAAAAAAATATGCACATTTTAATAAAAATGTGTAGTCCAGTTTAAAAAAAAAGAATAATTAATGAGACAAAGGTCTTGCAAATACTGCCTGTGTAGCAAGCAAGTGACATTTCTATCATAAAAACTTATTTTGGGGTCTGATGATTTGGTTGTAAAGATTGTCTCGAGGCTGAAACCTGGCATACACTATGTTCATCTGAAGCAGAAAGGGCTGCTCATTATTTAGAAAATTTCACTGTTATATTCTGAGAAGCAGAAAAATCATTAGGTGTGCATATCTAATTTATTAAAGTCTAATGGAAAATATATTATTGCATTAGAAATATTTATTTTAAAAGTTATGCTGAAATATTAAAGACTGTAACGTAACACATGTGCACAAACTTAATGGGCATTCTAGATTATAATTAACTTGGCAATTGCATGTTTTGGCAGAAAGAAAATTTGAAGGGCACACAAGACAAGTGGCAGTAGTCACTGCTTGGGCTGACACACCACGGAAGCTTCATTAAGGATAATAACCGCAGATTCCTTTTGTAAAATTTAAGTATGATAATTTGAATTAGCCTCAGATTCAAGCAAGAGAAAAGGAATGGGAATGTACTTGCTGATGTCGAAACTTAGCTTTTGATGATTCGGAGATAGAAAATTGTGTGCGGAGAGAAAAGTTACAGTTGAAAATGAATAATGTTGACTTTGGTATAATACGCTGTTGGAATTATGAACTGAATTTGTGACAGTAATCAAAAAACAAATATGGATATTGAAAATTAGATCTATTTACCATACATACATATATAGATATATATCATAGAGAAAGAGAGAAAGAAGAGTTGAGAGAGAGAAAGGAGACAGGAGAGAAAGAAGAGAGAGAGGAGAGAGGAGAGAGAGAGACTAGCTCTCTGGGTAGGAATTCTCCAGTCATTCCAATGACAAGTGTAACTTTATTTTATTGGTCACTTGGACACCAATTATGACCAAGAGCTATACAACTATATCTAGTTGATTAAGATTAGGTTGAGATATTGTAACATTTTTTTCTATATTTGGTGCTCACTCATCTCAAAGTTCTTGCAAAGCTCCTCTCCCCTCCACAAATCAATGGAAGTGATTTGCCTTCTGTCCTGTGTTGCTCAGCACCTAGTGCCACAGACACTGGCACTGTGGGTTCTGTAACCAGGCAGCTTTTCTACCATCTTAAAGGTCCTCCATTCCTCTCCAGAAGGGCAGCAGGTATGACAAAGTTCTTGTAGTGCTTGTTCCTTTTCCGTTTATTTTATTTTTATTTGTAATTTTTTACTGATATAATTTAAATTTTTTATTTTATTTAAGTTTATTTACTTTAAATCCCAAGGGTGCCCTGTTCCTCCTCTCCTTCCAGTCCCCTCTCCCCCTCCTTTCCTCTTCCTCTCGCCCTTTCTCTCCAGAAAAGGGGGACTCATCCTCGCCAATATCAACCCTCCCCAGCACATCAAGTCACATCAGGACTGAGCATATCCTCACCTAATGAGGCCAGGCAAGGCAGCCTCGCCAGGCCGAACTGATCCAAAAGTAGCCAGAAGAGCCCACACTCCCACACCCTCCACTCACCAGGCGACCCACATGGCGACCCCTCTGCCCTTCAGCCACATATGTGTAGGGGCCTAGATCCAGACATCGCATGCTCCTTAGCTGATGTCTCAGTCTCTGTGAGTCTGCCCCGTGCTTGGCTGTAAGTGCCAGCACCTGTCTTCATTCACTTCTGTGCGGAGCCTCCGGGACAGCAAGTGCGTTAGGCTCCTGTGTGCAGGCGTAGCAAAGTATGATTATAGCGTCAGGAGCTGGCTCTCTTCAGTGGGGTGGGTCTCGGGTTGGGTAAATCATTGGTTGGACATTCCCTCAATCTCTGTTTCCTCTTTATCCCTGCACTTCTTGTAGGCAGGGTAATTTTGGGGTCAAAGGTTTTGTGGGTGGTTAGTTGTTCCCCTACCTCCACTAGTCCTGCCTGGCTAGCAGGTGGTCACTTCGGTCTTCATTTCGTACCGATCCACAAGTATGTAAGGAGTCTCAGCTATAGTCACACCCGTATCTTCCCAGGAGTCTACAGTGTTGCCAACCTCCAGTTTGTCAAAGAGATGTACCTGTCCTCATGTTCCTTCCTTGTACCCAGCCCTCTTCCTCCAAAATCCCTTCTGCCTCTATCTGATTCTCACCCTTGTTTCCCTCCCCATTCCATCTCCTACCCAGTTCCCTCTCTTCATCCA
The DNA here is from genome assembly GCF_907164565.1 of Psammomys obesus. Taxonomy (NCBI): domain Eukaryota; kingdom Metazoa; phylum Chordata; class Mammalia; order Rodentia; family Muridae; genus Psammomys; species Psammomys obesus. Next base: position 13,766,540 of record NW_026596069.1, read on the forward strand.
TTTCTGCTGTTTATTCTATTTCCCCTGCACCGTCTCTTGGGCCCTCCTTCTTACTTAGCTTCTATGGGTCTGTGGCTTGTGGTATGGTTATCCTGTACTTTGGGTCTAAAATCCACTTATAAGCGAGTACATACCATGTGTATCTTTCTGGGTCTGCCTTACCTCACTCTGGATGATCTTTTCTAGTTCCATCCATTTGTCTGCAAATTTCATGATTTCCTCATTTTTTAAAAGCTGAGTAGTAATCTATCATGTAAATGGAGCACAGTTTCTGTGTCCATTCTTGGTTGAGAAACATCTAGGTTGTTTCCAGTTTCTGACTATTATGAATAAAGCTGCTATGAACATAGTTGAAAAAAATGTCCATGTTGCATAATAGAACATCTTTTGGGTATTTGCAGGAGTGGTATAGATGGGTCTTGGGGCAGAGCTATTCCCAATTTTCTAAGAAGTACCCAGATTGATTTCCCAAATGTTTGCACAAGTTTGTACTCCCACCAGCAATGGAGGAGGATTCCCCTTCTTCCACATCTTCTGCAATATGTTTTGTCACTAGAGTTTTTGATCTTAGCTATTCTGTCTGGTGTAAGACAGAATCTTTTTTTTTTCTTTTGTATTTCTTTATAAATTACACTTTACTCACTTTGTATCTCCCCTGTGGTTCCCTCCTTTCTCCCGTCCCAATCCCTCCCTTCCTCCACCCTCTGCATGCATGCTCTTCCCCAAGTCCACTGATAGGGGAGGACATCTTTTCCTTCCTTCTGATCCTAGTTAATTAGGTCTCATCAGGAGTGGCTGCCTTATCCTCTTCTGTGGCCTGGTAATGCTGCTTCCCCTCAGGGGGAGGTAATTAAAGAGCAGGCCAATCAGTTTATGTCAGAGACAGTCCCTTTTCCTATCACAATGGAACCCACTTGGATACTGAACTGCCATGGGCTACATCTGTGCAGGAGTCTTAGGTTATCTCCATGCATAGTCCTTGGTTGGAATAGCAGTCTCAGGAAAGACCCCTGGGCTCAGATATTTTGGTTCTGTTGCTCTCCTTATGGAATTCCTGTCCTCTCCAGATCTTACTCTTTCCCACTTCTTTCATAAGATTCCCTGCACTCTGTCCAAAGGTTGCCCATAAGTCTCAGTATCTACATTGATAGTCTGCAGGGCAGAGCTTTTCAGAGGTCCTCTGTGTCAGGCTACTGACTTGTTCCCTCTTTTCTCCTTCTTCTGATGTCCAGCCTCTTTGCCTTTCTGGATAGGAATTGAACATTTTAGCAAGAGTCCTCCCTCTTGATTAGTTTCTTTAGGTGTACATATTTTAGTAGGTTTATCCTATATTATATGTCTATATCAGTGAGTATATACCATGTGCATCTTTCTGTTTCTGGGATAGCTCACCCAGGATGATCTTTTCCAGATCCCACCATTTACCTGCAAATTTCATGATTTCCTTGTTTTTTATTGCTGAGTAATGTTCCATTGTGTAGATATACCACAATTTGTGCATCCATTCCTCCACTGAGGGGCATCTGGGCTGTTTCCAGCTTCTGGATATTACAAATAAGGCTGCTATAAACATGGTTGAGCAAATGTCCTTATTGTGTACTTGAGACTCTTTTGGGTATATGCCTAAGAATGGTATAGCTGGATCTTGAGGAAGCGCTATTCCTAGTTGTCTGAGAAAGCGCCTGATTGCTTTCCAGAGTGGTTGTACAAGATTACATTCCCACCAGCAGTGGAGGAGGGTTCCCCTTTCTCCACAACCTCTCCAGCATGTGTTGTCTCTTGAGTTTTTGACCTTAGCCATTCTGATGGGTGTAAGGTGAAATCTTAGGGTCCTTTTGATTTGCATTTCCCTGATGGCTAATGAGGTTGAGCATTTAAGTGTTTCTCTGCCATTCAATATTTCTCTGGAGAGAATTCTCTGTTTAGCTCTGTATCCCATTTTTTAATTGGATTACTTGATTTTTTGCTTTTCAGCTTTTTTAGTTCTTTATATATACTGGATATTAGCCCTCTGTCAGATATAGGGTTGGTGAAGAACTTTTCTCAATCTGTAGACTGTCGTTTTGTTCTGAGGACAGTATACTTTGCTTTACAGAAGCTTTTCAGTTTCATGAGGTCCCATTTATTGATTGTTGCTCTTAGAGCCTGTGCTGTTGGTGTTCTGTTCAGGATGTTGTTTCCTGTGCCAATGAGTTCAAGGGTATTCCCCACTTTTTCTTCTAAGCAGTTTAGAGTGTCTAGTTTTATGTTGAGGTCTTTGATCCACTTGAACTTTAGTTTTGTGCAGGGTGATAAGTATGGATCTATTTGCATTATTCTACATGTAGACTTCCAGTTAGACCAGCACCATTTGTTGAAGATGCTGTCCTTTTTTCCATTGAATGGATTTGTCATCTTTGTCAAAAATCAGGTGTCCATACGTGTTTGGAATTATGTTGGGGTCTTCTATTCGATTGCATTGATCCACCAGTCTGTTTCTATGCCAGTAACATGCAGTTTTTAGTATTGTTGCTGTATAGTACAGCTTGAGATCTTTTACTGTAGAGAACCTTACCTCCTGAAGATCTTTTACTGTAGAGAATTGTTTTAGCAATTTTGGGTTTCTTGTTGTTCCATATGAAGGTGAGAATTTTTCTTTCAAGGTCTGTAAAGAATTGTGTTGGTAATTTGATGGGAATTGCATTGAATCTGTAGATTGCTTTTGGTAAGATGGCCATTTTTACTATGTTAATCCTGCCAAGCCATGAGCATGGGAGATCTTTCCATCTTCTGAAATCTTCTTCTAATTCTTTCTTCAGAGCCTGGAAATTTTTTTCATACAAGTCTTTGACTTGCTTGGTTAGGTTCACACCAAGGTACTTTATGTCCTTTGTGGCTATTGTGAAGGGTGTTGTTTCCCTAATTTCTTTCTCAGCCCTTTTGTCCTTTGTATACAGGAAGGCTACTGATTTTTTTGAGTTAATTTTTTATCCAGCCACTTTGCTGAAGGTGTTTATCAGCTGTAGGAGTTCCCTGGTAGAGTTTTTAGGGTCACTCAGGTATACTATCATATCACCTGCAAATGGTGATACTTTGACTTCTTCCTTTCCAATTTGTATACCCCTGATCTCCTTCAATTGTCTTATTGCTCTAGCTAGGACTTCAAGAACAAGGTTGAAAAGATATGGAGAGAGTGGACAGCTTTGCCTTGTCCCTGATTTCAGTGGGAATGATTTAAGTTTCTCTTTGTTCAGTTTGATGTTGGCTATAGGCTTGCTGTATATTGCCTTTACTATGTTCAGGTATGTGCCATGTATCCCTGATCTCTTCAAGACTTTAAACATGAATGGATGTTGGATTATGTCAAATGCCTTTTCAGCATCTAAGGAGATGATCATGTGTTTTTCTCCTTCAATTTGTTTATGTGGTGGATCACATTGATGGATTTCCGTATATTGAACCATCCCTGCATGCCTGGGATGAAGCCTACTTGGTTGTGGTGGATGATATCATTGATGTGTTCTTGTATTTGGTTTGCAAGTATTTTGTTGAGTACTTTTGCATTAATGTTCATGAGGGAGATTGGCCTGAAATTATCTTTCTTAGTTAGGTCTTTGTGAGGTTTAGGTACCAAGGTGACTGTGGCTTCATAGAATGAGTTTGGTAGTGTTCCTTCTGTTTCTATTTTGTGGAATTGTTTGAAGAGTATTGGTGTTAGCTCTTCTTTGAAGGTCTGGTAGAATTCTGCGCTGAAACCATCTGGCCCTGGGCTTTTTTTGCATGGTAGATTTTAATGACAGCTTCTATTTCCTTAGGGAATATAAGACTATTTAATTGGTTTACCTGATCTTGATTCAGCTTTGGCATGTAGAATCGGTCAAGAAAATCTTGTTTTCTCCGTCTATGAGGACTGAGAGTTATGCTGGGTACAGTAGCCTAGGCTGACATCTGTGTTCCCTTAGAGTCTGCATGATATCCTTCCAGGCCCTTCTGGCTTTCATAGTTTCTGTTGAGAAGTCAGGTGTGATTCTGATGAGTTTGCCATTATATGTTACTTGGCCTTTTTCCCTTGCAGCTTTTAGTATTTTTTCTTTGTTCTGTATACTTACTGTTTTGATTATTATGTGACGGGAGGATTTTCTTTTCTGGTCTAATTTATTGGGTGTTCTGTAGGCCTCTTGTATTCTTATAGGCTTCCCCTTTAAGTTGGGGAAATTTTCTTCAATAATTTTGTTGAAAATATTTTCTGGGCCTTGGAGGAGGGAATCTTCTTTTTCCTCTATTCCTATTATTCTTAGGTTTTGTCTTTTTATGTTGTCTTGTATTTCTTGTTTGGTTTGTGTCAGGAATTTTTTTAGATTCATTATTTTCTTTGACGGATACATCGATTTCTTCCATTGTATCTTCCAGAACTGAGATTCTTTTTTCCATCTCTTGTAGTCTGTTGGTTATGCTTACCTCTGTAGTTCCTGTTTACTTTCCTAGGTTCTCCTTCTCTGTGATTTCCTTCATTTGTGTTTTCTTTAATTCTTTCAATTCTGTCTTCAGATCTTGAACTATTTTGTTGATTTCCTTCACCTGTCTGACTGTATTTTCCTGTTTTTCCTTCAATTCCTTCAGCTGTTTGTTTGAACGTTCCTCTGTTTCTTTCATTTCTTTCAGTGACACAGTCTGTTTGGCTGCATCTTCCTGTATTTCTTTACAGATGACCATAATCTGTTGTATTATTATGTCTTCCCCTAATCCTTTACGCATTTTATTTACTTCCTCCATTAACCTCTTCATTAGCATAGATGTAAGGTCATCTTCTTGAATTTCACTTATGTTAGGGTGTCCAGGGCTACTTGCCCTTGGATAACTGGGTTCTGGGGATGCCATTTTGTTTTGCATCTTGTTGGTTGTGCTTTTTCGCTGGCCTCTACCCATCTCTCTGTCTCAGGTATTGTCTGTTAATTTGTGGTGCCTGCTGAGTCCTGGGGTGGGGAGAATCCACTTGGCGGGGTTCTGAAGTTCTCCTCTGCTTTTTGGGCATGGTCAACTGAATAGTGGTGCTCCTCAGGAATTGTCACAGTTCACTTCAGGTGTATGAACCTGTATGTTAACTGTGGTATTCAGGAAGGCTCTCCTCTCATTAAAAGAGATCCTGGTGATTGCTGTCCTGCTGCTGTGTTTCTTGCTCTGAATTTAGTGAGCAACAGCTGTTGCTCTAAAGGTGTAATTTTTGGGTGCAGCCCTCTTGAAGGACCAGAGATTCCCACAGTTTTGTCAGTCTAGCTAGGGAGAACTGGTTGATCCTTGGCACAGTATGTGAGGGCTGCTGTAATGGCTCTCTGGCTTTTGTAGGTCTGAGGATGCAGCTGTGTTCCCCAGTCCCCTAGCGGTACTCAGTAATGGCGGGTGAGCACAGCACTCCTGCCTGAAGTAGAAGGCTAGAGCCTAGAGTCTGTGTGAATCCAGAAAATCTTTTGGTGCTGGTTGTCCTGAGCGTTGGTCCTGATGGTCCTCCCGCTGTGGGGTTTCCTCCTGACAGGGATACCCAGTCATTTTGGGGACCACCGTTCTGTCTGGGATGGCGAGTAGAACCCGCACGCAAAGACATGCGTGGCTCTGCCTTTCTGGCCTTTGGGAGCCTGGGCGTCTGCCTAAACTGGGTAATTTTTCCCAAGACCTTTTTGAGGTGGTGGTATCAGCTGAGTGCTCTGAGATCAGACCAACTGTTTCCCTCCCTGTGGGTTTGCACACGACAGTGAAACTCAGTCTCTGGTGCCCTGGTGCCCTGGTGCCCACAGTTCTACCTGAGGTGGCGAATCAGGTGTGCAGGCAGGGTTCTGTGCTGGCACCTGGGTCCCCGGCTCTGGCTCTGGGCTGGCTCCTGCGGCACCCGCGGAACCCGAGTCTTTTCCAGGGGATGTCTGGGTAACCTAAGGTCAGTCCCAATCGTTTCCTGCACCGTGGGGTTATGTCTCGACTGGAAATTCCAGTCTCTGATGTTGTGGTGCCCACAGTTCAGTCTGGGACAGTGACCAGAGCACGCTGGAGTGTGGCTCTTGGCTCGCCACCAAGCGCCTGGCGAACCTGGATCTCTTCAGCGGTTTAGCCAGGTGAGTTAAAGCTCATTGAATCCCCCACCGTGGGGTATCCTCTCACCTGGGAAACACAATCACTTGTGTTTTATGGGTACGATTTCTGATTGCTGGTCACTGTGCTGATCCTACTGTGCTGCTGGTCAGAATGAGAGTCATCCTGGCGCTGCCATCTTGCCTTGCCTTCCAATAGATAGAATCTTAGAGTCCTTTTAAACTGCATTTCTATGATGGCTAAGGACACTGAGCATTTCTTTAAGTGCTTCTCAGCCATTCAATATTCTTTTATTCTGAATTCTCAGTTTTGCTCTGAACCCCATTTTAATTAGATTATTTGATTTGTTGTCTAATTTCTTAAGTTCTTTGTATATTTTGGATATTAGCTCTCTGCTGTAGTACTGGTGAAGATCTTTTCCCAAACTGTCTGCCATTTTTTTTTCTATTGACAGAGTCTTTTGACTTACACAACATTTTCAGTTTCATGAGGTCCCAGTTATTAATTGTTGATCTCAGAGCCTGTGCTGTTGGTGTTTTGTTCAGAAAGCTGTCTCCTGTGCCAGTGAGTTCCAAACTTTTCTCCACTTTGTCTTCTAATAAATTTAGAGTCCCTGGTTTTATGTCAAAATCTTTGATCCACTTAGACTTGAGTTTTGTGCAGGGTGATAAATATGGGTCTAATTGCACTTTTCTGCATGCAGACATCAAGTTAGACCAGCACCATTTATAGAAGATGCTTTCTTTTTCCCATTGTATGATTTTGGCTTCTCTGTCAAAAATCAAGTGCCCTTAGGAGTGGGTTTATTTCTGGGTCTTTAATTCCATTTTCTTAATCAATATATTTGTAGCTATGCCAATATCACACAGTTTCTATTACTATTGCTCTATTTCTATTACTATGAGATCGGGGATGTTCATACCACCAGATGTTTTTTTTGTTGTTGTTGTACAGAATTGTTTTGGCTATCCTGGGTCTTTTGTTTTTCCATATGAAGTTGAGAATTTTTCTTTCAAGGTCAGTAAGATTAGCATCTGCTTCAATGCCCTGTTGGGTTGAGCCTTTCAGAGGACCATCTGTAGTATGCTCCCATTCTGTTTCCTCTCTTCCACTGCTTCTGGTGTCTATCATGTTTACCATTATGAATGAGATTTAAGCATCCTCCCTAGAGTCCTCCACAGTGTTTAGCTTCTTTAGATGTATAGATGCCTATCTTATATTATACAACAAATATATTCTTATAAGTGAGTGTATACCATGCCTGTCTTTCTGTTTCTGGGTTACCTCACTCAGGATGATCATTTCTAGTTCCATCATTTGCCTGCAAATTCATGATAATCTTGTTAATAGCTGAGAAGTATTTCATTGTGTAAATGTACCACAATTTCTGTATCCATTCCTCTGTTGAGGGACATGTCAGTTGTTTACAGATTCTGGCTATTATGAATAAAGTTGCTATGAACATAGTTGAGCAAATGTCCTTATTTAATGTTGGGCAACTTTTGGGTATAAACCCAAGAGTGACATTGCTGGATCTTGTAGTAGTGCTATTCCCAACTTTCTGAGAAAGCACCAGATTAATTTCCAAAGTTGTACAAGTTTGCACTCCCACCAGCAATGAAGGAAGGTTCCCCTTTCTCTACATCCTCTCCAGCATGTGTTGTCACTTGAGTTATTGATCTTAGCCATTCTTATCAGTATAAGATGGGATCTCAGAGTTGTTTTGATTTGCATTTCTCTGCCACTCAATATCCCTTGGTTGATATTTCTCTGCTTATCTCCGTACCCCATTTTTAAATTGGATTATTTGGGGTTTTTTTTGGTGTATAATTCCTTGAGTTCTTTATATATTTTGGATATTAGCCTTTATTGGATGTAGGGTTGGTGAAGATATTTGCCCAGTGTGTAGGCTATCATTTTGTTCGATTGAAAATGTCCTTTGCTTCACAGAAGCTTTTCAGTTTTACAGGGTCCCATTTATTAAATGTAGCTCTTAGAGCCTGAGCTGTTGGTTTTCTGTTCAGGGAATTATCTTCTGTGCCAATGATATTGAGACTCTTTCCCACTTTTTCTTCTATCTGATTTAGTGTGTCTGGTTTTATGTTGAGATCCTTGATCTCACTTACACTTCAATTTTGTGCACATTGATAGATATGGGTCTATGAGCATTTTTTCTACATGTGGACTTCCAGTTATAACAGCACCATTTGTTGAAGATGCTGTCTTTCTTTTCCGTTTTGGTTTCTTTGTCAAAAATCAGGTGTCCTTAGGTGTGTGGGTTTATTTCTGGGTCTTTGATTTTATTCCATTGATCCACCAATCTGTTTCTATACCAGTAACATGCCGTTTTTATTACTTTTGCTCTATAGTACAGCTTGAGATTAGGGATGGATGGCAATACCTCCAGAAGATCTTTTACTGTAAAGGATTTTTTTTTTTTTTGCTATTATAGTTTTCTTTTTATTCCACATGAAGTTGAGAATTTTTCTTTCAAGGTCTGTAAAGAATTGTGTTGGTAATTTAATTGGAATTACATTGAATCTGTAGATTGCTTTTGGTAAGATGGCCATTTTTACTATGTTAATCCTACCAATTCATAAGCATGGGAGATCTTTCAGTCTTCTAATACCTTCTTCAATTTCTTTCTTCAGAGACTGGAATTTTTTTTCATACAAATCTTTCACCTGCTTGGTTAGAGTCACACCAAAATACTTTATGTTTTTTATGTGGCTATTGTGAAGGGTGTTGTTTCCCTAATTCCTTTCTAAACCCATTTTGGCTTATATATAGGAGGGCTATTGATTTTTTTTAAATTAATTTTGTATCCAGCCACTTTGCTGAAGGTGTTCATCAGCTGAAGGAATTCTCTGGTAGAATTTTTGGGGTTACTCATATATATATATATATATATATATATATATATATATATATATATATCATCTGCAAATAGTGATACTTTGACTTCTTCTTTCCCAAATTTGAATTCCTTTGATTTCCTTTAATTGTCTTTTTGCTCTCGCAAGGACTTCAAGTATTATGTTCAAGACATATCGAATCAGCAGCCTTGTCTTGTCCCTGATTTCAATGGGCTTGATTTAAGTTTTTCTCTGTTTAGTTTGATGTTGGCTATATGCTTGATCTATATTGCCTTTACTATGTTTAGGTATGTGTCTTGTATCCATGATCTCTTCAGTACTTTAAACATGAATAAATGTTGGATTTTATCAAGTGATTTTTCAGCATCTAAGGAGATTATTGTGATTTTTTTTCCCCTTCAGTTTGTTTATATGGTGGATTACATTGATGGATTTCCATATATTGAACCACCCTTGCATGCCTGGGATGAAGCCTTCTTGGTCATGGTGGATGATATCTTTGATGTGTTCTTGGATTCGGTTTGCTAGTATTTTATTGAGTAATTTTGCATCAATGTTCATAAGGGAGATTGGTCTAAAATTCTCTTTCTTTGTTAGTCTTTGTGTGGTTTAGGTATCTGACTGTGGCTTCAGAGAATGAGTTTGATAATGTTCCTTCTGTTTCTATTTTGTGGAACAGTTTGAAGAGGATTGGCATTAGGTCTTCTTTGAAGGTCTGGAGGAATTCTGCGCTGAAACAATCTGGCCCTCTGCTTTCTTTGGGTGGTAGAATTTTGATGACTGTTTCTGTTTCCTTGGGGGATATAGAACTTTTTATTTTATTTTATTTTTCTCATTAGTTACATTTTGTTAATTCTGTATCCCAGCTGTATCCCTCATTCCCTCCCCAATCCCACCTTCCCTTCCTCATCTCCTCCCTGTTCCTTTCCAAGTCCACTGATAGGGGAGGACCTCCTCCCTTTTCATATGACTCCGTTTTGTCAGGTATTTTCAGGACTGGCTGCAAAGTTCTCCTCTGTGGCCTAACAGTACTGCTCCTCCCTTGGGAGGTGGGGAGGTCAAAGAGCCAGTTATTGAGTTCCTGTTAGAAATAGTCCTTGTTTCCCTTACTATGGGAAACCAATTGATTACTGAGCTATCACGGGTCACACCCGAGCAGAGGTTCTAGGTTTTATCCTATCATGTTCTTCGGTTGAGTGTCCATCTCAGAAAAGACCCTGTGCCCAGATATGTTTGGTCCTTGTGGAGCTCCTATCCTTTCCACATCAAACTCCCCTTCTTTCATATGATTCCCTGCACTCTGCCGAGGGTTTGGTTATGAGTCTTGGTATCTACTTTGGAACACTGCTAGGTAGAGTCTTTCAGATGCTTTCTGCAGTAGACTCCTGTCATACGTTCAATGCATATCCCATTTGTCTTTCTAATGAGGATTGATCATCATACCGCGTGCCCGCTTTCTTGATTATCTTCTTTAGGTGTATAGATTTCATTATGTTTATCATATCTTTTAGGTCTATATAAGTGAGTATATTACATGTTTGTCTTTCTCCTTCTGAGATACTTCACTCAGAATGATCTTTTCTATATCCCATCATTTGCCTGCAAATTTCATGATTTCCTCTTTTTTGATTGCTGAGTAGTATTTCATTGTGTAAAAATACCACAATTTCTGTTCCCATTCCTCCGTTGATGGACATCTGGGTTGTTTCTAGGTTCTGGCTATTACAAATAAAGCTGCTACAAACATGGTTGAGCAAATGTCCTTTTTGTGTACTTGAGCCTCTTTTGGGTATATGCCTAGCAGTGGTATAGCTGGATCTTGAGGAAGCACTATTCCTAGTTGTCTGAGAAAGCGCCAGATTGACTTCCAAAGTGGTTGTACCAGTTTACATTCCCACCAGCAATGGAGGAGGGTTCCTTTTTCTCCACAACCTCTCCAGCATGTGTTGTCCCTTGAGTTTTTCATCTTGGCCATTCTGATGGGTGTAAGGTGAAATCTCAGGGTCTTTTTGATTTGCACTTCCCTAATGGCTAATGATGTTGAGCATTTCTTTAAGTGTTTCTCTGCCATTCTATATTCCTCTACAGAGAATTCTCTCTTTAGCTTTGTTCCCCGTTTTTATATTGGATTACTTGGTTTGTTGCTTTTCAGCTTCTTTAGTTCTTTATAAATACTGGATATTAGCCCTCTGTCAGATAAAGGTTTGGCGAAGATTCTTTCCCAATCTGTAGGCAGTCGTTTTATTTTGATGATGGTGTCCTTTGCTTTACAGAAGCTTTTCAGTTTCATGAGGTCCCATTTATTGATTGTTGCTCTTAGAGCCTGTGCTGTTGGAGTTCTGTTCAGGAAGTTGTCTCCTGTGCCAATGAGTTCTAGGCTGTTCTCCACTTTTTCTTCTAAGAGATTTAGCGTATCTGGTTTTACGTTGAGGTCTTTGACTTAGACTTTAGTTTTGTGAAGGGTGATAAATTTGGATCTATTTTCATTTTTCTGCATGTAGACATCCAATTAGACCAGCACTATCTGTTGAAGATGCTATCTTTTTTCCATTGAATGGTTTTGGCTGCTTTGTCAAAAATCGAGTATTCATAGGTACATGGCTTCATGAAACATTATTAAAGCTTAAACCACACATTGATCGCAATACCCTAATAGTGGGTGACTTCAACACCCCACTCTCACCAAGGGACAGATCAACTAGACAGAAACCAAACAGGGAAGTAAAAGCACTTACAGAGTCCCCATATCAAATGGACCTAATAGACGTCTACAGATCTTTCCACCCAAACTCAAAAGAGTATACCTTCTTTTCAGCACGTCATGGAACCTCCTCCAAAATAGACCATATAGTTGGTCACAAAGCAAGCCTCAACAGATATAAAAAGATTGAGATAATTCCTTGTATTCTATCAGACCACCATGGACTGAAGCTGGACATCAATAACAATGGAAATAACCAAAAACTTACACACACATGGAAACTGAACAACTTGTTACTCAACGACAGCTTGGTTAAGGAAGAAATAAGGAAAGAAATTAGACTTCCTAGAACTCAATGAAAATGAAGGCACAACATACACAAATTTATGGGACACACTGAAAGCAGTGCTCAGAGGAAAATTTATAGCACTAAGTGCCTTCAAGAAGAAATTTGTAACATCACATACAAGTAACTTAATGGTCCAACTGAAAACCCTAGAAAAAAAAAAAAAAGCAGATACACCCAAGAGGAGCAAAAGGCTGGAAATAATCAAACTCAGGGCTGAAATCAATCAATTAGAAACAAATAAAACTATTCAAAGAATCAATGAAACAAAAAGCTGGTTCTTTGAGAAAATCAACAAGATAGACAAACACTTAGCCAAGCTAACTAAAAAGCAGAGAGAATCTATCCAAATCAGCAGAATCAGAAATAAAAAGGGGGACATATAACAGACACTGAAGAAATCCAAACAATCATTAGGTCATTCTACAAAAGCCTATACACCACAAAATTTGAAAATCTAAATGAAATGGACAATTTTCTTGACCGATTCCATCTACCAACATTAAGTCAAGATCAGGTAGAAAGACTGAACAACCCTACATCCCCCAAGGAAATTGAAGCAGTCATTCACAGTCTCCCCTCCAAAAAAAGCCCTGGGCCCGATGGTTTCAGCGTAGAATTCTACCAGACCTTCAAAGAAGTACTAATACCAATTCTCCTCAAACTATTCCACAAAATAGAAACAGAAGGAACACTACCAAATTCATTCTATGAAGCGACAGTCACCCTGATACCCAAACCACACAAAGACCCAACAAAAAAGAGAACTTCAAAACTATCTCTCTTATGAATATTGATGCAAAAATACTCAAAAAAATACTTGCAAACCGAATCCAAGAACACATCAAAGATATCATCCACCACGACCAAGTAGGTTTCATCCCAGGCATGCAAGGGTGGTTCAACATAAGGAAATCCATCAATGTAATCCACCACATAAACAAACTGAAGGAGAAAAACCACATGATCATCTCCTTAGATGCTGAAAAAGCATTTGACAAAGTCCAACACCCATTCATGTTTAAAGTCTTGGAGAGATCAGGGATACAAGGCACATACTTAAACATAGTAAAGGCAATATACATCAAGCCTACAGCCAACATCAAATTCAATGGAGAGAAACTTAAATCAATCCCACTGAAATCAGGGACAAGACAAGGCTGCCCACTCTCTCCATATCTCTTTAACATAGTACTTGAAGTCCTAGCCAGAGCAATAAGACAACTAAAGGAGATCAAGGGGATACAAATTGGAAAGGAAGAGGTCAAAGTGTCACTATTCGCAGATGATAGGATACATGAGTGACCCCAAAAATTCAACCAGAGAACTCCTTTTAGCTGATAAACACCTTCAGCAAAGTGGCAGGATACAAAATCAACTCAAAAAAATCAGAAGCCCTCCTGTACACAAAAGACAAAAGGGCTGAGAAAGAAATTAGGGAAACAACACCCTTCACAATAGCCACTAATAACATAAAGTGCCTTGGGGTGACATTAACCCAACAAGTGAAAGACCTGTTTGAGAAAAACTTCAAGTCTCTGAAGAAAGAAATTGAAGAAGATCTCAGAAGATGGAAAGATCTCCCGTGCTCATGGATTGGTAGGATTAACATTGTGAAAATGGCCATCCTGCTAAAAGCAATCTACAGATTCAATGCAATTCCCATCAAAATACCAACTCAATTCTTTACAGACCTTGAAAAAAAGATTCTCAGCTTCATATGGAGAAACAAAAAACCCAGAATCTCCAACAACCCTGTACAACAACAGATCATCTGGAGGTATCTCCATCCCTGATCTCAAGCTGTACTACAGAGCAATAGTAATAAAAACTGCATGGTATTGGCATAGAAATAGAAAGGAGGATCAATGGAACCGAATAGAAGACCCAGAGATATAGGACTTTTTAATTTGTTTACCTGATCTTGGTTTATGATAAGTGGAATCAATGAAGAAAATTGTCCATTTCATTTAGATTTTGAAATTTTGTGGCACATCGGCTTTTGAAGTAAGACCTATTGATTGGATTTCCTCAGTGTCTGTTGTTATGTCCCCCTTTGCTTTCTGATTTTGATTTGGAGAGTGTCTCTCTGCCTTTTAGGTAGTTTGGCTATGTGTTTGTCTATCTTGTTGGTTTTTTCAAAAAATCAGTTTTTGGTTTTGTTGATTCTTTGTATTGTTCTTTTTCTTTCTAGTTTACTGATTTGAGCCCTGAGTTTGATTATTTCCAGTTGTCTGCTCCTCTTACAAGTGTTTGCTTCTTTTTTTTTCCCCTAGGACTTTCAGGTGAGCCATTAAGTAGCTTGTATGAGATGTTTTAAATTTCTTTATGAAGACACTTCATGCTATGAACTTTGCTCTTAGCACTGCTTTCACTGTGTCCTATAAGTTTGGGTATGTTGTGCTTTCACTTTATTGAATTCTACGAAGATTTTAATTTCTTTATTTCTTCTCTGATCAGTTGTCATTGAGTAAAGAGTTGTTCAGTTTCCATGTGTATATAGGCTTTTTTGCTGTTTCTGTTGTTGTTGAGTTCTAGGTTTAGTCCATAGTGGTCTGATAGGATACGAGGAATTATTTTAATATTCTTGTATCTGTTGAGGCTTGCTTTGTGACCAACTAATTGGTCTATTTTGGAGAAGGTTCCACTATTTTGGAGAAGGTGCTGAGATGATGGTAAATTCTTTTGTGTTTGGGTGAAAAGTTCTATGGATGTGTTAGGTCCATTTGAGTCATGACATCTGTTAGTGTCATTGTTTCTTTGTTTATTTTCTTTTTTGTTGACCTGTCCTTTAATGAGAATTGAGTGTTGAAGTCTCTCATTATTAATGTCTGGGGATGTGTATGTGGTTTAAGTTTTATTAAAGTTTTTTTTTTTACAAATGTGGGTGCCCTTGTATTTGGGGGCTAGATGTTCAGAATTGTGATACCTTCTTGGTGGACTTTTCCTTTGATGAGTATGAAGTGACCTTCCCCTTCTCTTTTGATTATTTTTTGGTTGAAAGTCTATTTTATTAAGTATTAGAATGGTTACTCCTGCTTGCTTCTTGGATCTGTTTGCTTGGAAAACCATCTTCCAGCCCTCTTCTCTAAAGTAATGTCTATCTTTGTGACTGAGGTGTGTTTCTTGTATGCAACAGATTGTGGGCTCTTGTTTATGCATCCATTTTGTTAGTCTGTATCTCTTTATTGAAGAATTGAGTCCGTTGATACTGAGAGAGCTTAATGATGAGTGACTTTTATATTCTTTTATTTTGATATTGGTTGTGGTAGTGTGTTTGTGTGCTTTGTAGTTTTGTTGTAGTGAGTTCATTCATTTCCTGTGATTTCCTGGATGTAGTTAGCATTCTTGGGTTGTATTTTTCCTTCTAGTCTCTTTTCTGAGGCTGGATTTGTAGGTAGCTACTTTTAAAATTTGTTTTTGTCATTGCAAATCTTGTTTTCTCCATCTATGATTATTGAGAGTTTTGCTGGGTATAGTAGTCTGGACTGATATCTGTGTTCTCTTAGGATCTGCATGATATCTGTCCAGGTCTTTCTGGCTTTCATTGTCTCTGCTGAGAAGTTAGGTTTGATTCTGATGTGTTTGTACTATATGTTACTTTGCCTTTTTTCCTTACAGCTTTTAGTATTTTTTCTTTGTTCTGTATAGTTTATGTTTTGATTATTATGTGGCAAAGGATTTTCTTTTCTGGTATTGAAAGGGTTAGACTAACTTTGTAACCTGTATGTCTTCTAAAGCCTATAGTTTTGAGTTTTAGGTTCAGGTTAAGCTAAAGCCTCTTAGTACCTTTCCAGAGAATGGAGAAATGTGACCCTATCTGTGAGGACAGATATAAAAAAAAAAGTGAGCAAGCAAGCAATGACCTTCACTCAGTAAAAAGAAGGACCAGACCCTTGTCTTTGAGATAGTGTTTCTTAGCAACCAACCCAGACGGCCTCAGTCCTTCTTCTGAGTAGCTCCTGACCTCCAGTCAAAAGTCCGCAGCCCCAATCTTCAAGGATGAGCTAACCCACCCCCACCTTCAATTGCAGCTACATCCACACTTGGCAGGACTGGCCAAGCTTGAGCAGTCTAAGACTAACCAATTATCTTACTTTATAGCTTCCTCATCCAATCCTAAATTGCCAAAACTGCAACTTCAAATTTCCAGCAATTTTTCTTTTAGAAACCTAAGGCCTTTGTCTCCCGGTGCCACTCTTTGCTGACCAGCTGACCCATTGTGTAATGGTTAAATTAAACCTCTTGCTTTTGCAACGAGTTGTGTGGTCTGTGGGAGTTTCTGGGAAGGGCGCGATCTTGAACTCCTGAGCTGTGAGACCCCAGGTCTTACAGTATAATCTATTAGGTGTTCGTAAGCCTCTTGTACGCTTATAGGCCTCTTTAAATTTGGGGAAAATTCTCCTATGATTTTGTTGAAAATATTTTCGGGCTTTGGATATGGGAATCTTCTTTTTCCTCTATTCCTATTATTCTTAGGTTTTATCTTTTCATATTCTTGAGTTCTTCAATGGTTTGTAATAGGAATTTTTTTTTGATTTAACCTTTTTTTTGACAGATACATCGATTTCTTCCATTGTATCTTCAGCATATGAGATTCTTTCTTTCATCTCTTGTCTGTTGGATATGCTTACCTCTGTAGTTCCTGTTTTCTTGCTATGTTCTCCCTCTCCATGATTTCCTCAGTTTCTGTTTTCTTTGATTTTTCTATTTCTATCTTCAGATCTTGAACCATTTTGCTGATTTCCTTCACCTGTCTGTTTGTGTTTTCCCGCTTTTCCTTCAATTCCTTCACCTGTTTGTTTGAACTTTGCTCTATTTATTTTATTTCTTTTAGTGATTTAATTATTTCTTCTTTAAAGGCCACAAACTGTTTGGCTGAACCTTCCAGCATTTCTTTATGGATGGCCATAATCTGTTTGACTTTATCTTCCTTTATATCTTTAAGGATTTTATTAATTTCCTCCATTATCATCTTCGTAAGCATATATTTAAAGTCATCTTCTTGAATTTCATTTACATTAGGGTATCCAGGGCTACCTACCCCTGAATAGCTGGGTTCTGGAGATGCCATATTGGTTTGGCTTTTGTTGATTGTGCTTTTACACTGACTTCTACCCATCTGGTTTTCTCAGGTGTTGGCTGTTAGTTTCTGGTGCCTGCTAGAATCCTGCGGTGGGAAGAATCCCTTTGGCAGGAAGATGGTTGTTCCTGAAGGAGGCCTCTCAGTTTTGGTAACTGAATGGTGGTGCTTCTCAGGAATTGCTACAGCTGTCCTCAGGTGTATGCTCCTGTGGTCTAACTGGGCTTATTGGGTGCCCAAGGGCTCTCCTCTCACCAGGAGATGTCCTGGAAACAGCTGCCCTGACACTGGCTTTCTTGCTCTGAATTTAGTGAGCTGCTGCTGCTGCTCTTACACGGTGTTTTCTGGGTGCAGTATTCTTGAAGAAGTTTTGTTCAGTTTACCTAAGGAGACATTTTGCGCCTTGGAGCAGTGTCTGGGGGCTGATAACTGTGTGTCCCAGGTATCTGTAGGTCTGAGGTTGGAGCTCTGTGCCCAGTACCCAAGAGGAAATCAATGGCTGGTTTGCACTCAGGTGTGTGGCAAGAGGCCAAAGCCCCCAAGACTGTGGGAACTCAGGAACTTTTCTAAGGATTAGCTGGGTGTCCTGACCTGATATTTCCCTTTCTGTGGTATTTCCTCCCAACAGGAAGACCCCGTCTGTGGTGTTTTAGGTTTCACAGTTTGGTCTGGGATGGTGAATAGAGCATGCAGGCACAGATGTATGGCTCCGCACTGGCAACTGAGTGCCTGCAGGAACCTGGGAACTTTTCAGCAGATTGGCTGGATAAGCTGAGGTCAGTTAGACATGATTGTTCCCTTCACTGTGAAGTTTTCTCTGGACTGGAAAACCCAGTCTCTGTTTGTATTCACATAGTTTAGTGTGAAAGAGTAATCAGAGCACGCAGGCGTGTGGCTCTGGGTTGGCTACAAAGTGCCTGTTGGGACCAGGGAACTCTTGCAGGGTTTAGCTGGGTGACCTGAGATTGGACCTGATTGCTTCTCACACTGTGGGTTTCCTCTCACCTGGGGAACACAATCCTGGATGTGTTAGGGACCACAGTTCAGTCTGTTGGTCACTATGCAGTCACTGTTGTCCTGTTCATCAGACACAGTGTGTTCTTGGCACTGCCATCTTGGATTCCCCTATTTTCTTCTTTTAAGGCCACAATCATTTTAATAACCTCAGATTTAAAATTGTTTTCTTGTGCTTTTGGTGTGACCGTATTCTCAGGGCTTGTTGTGGTCAGATAGCTGGGTTTTGGTGGTGTCATAGGGCCTTGGGTTTTGTTGCTTGTGTTCTTGTGCTGACCTCTAGCCATTGGTTGACTTTGGTATTAGCAAGCCTGATGGTCTCTGATGGTGGTAGGTTTCTTGAGTTGTAGGTAGAGATCTCAGTCCCAGATGGCTTCAGTCCTCTGGTTTTCCTGCTGCTCCCTGATCTGTGCTGGTCTGCTACTCCCTGCCCACTCTGCTGCTCACGGATCAGTGCTGATCTCCAGGGCACAGATCAGGGTGGGTCCTGGGAAACCTGCCAGCTCAGGAAGTAGAGCACAAAGGGCCCTCTGCAGACCTCAACATTGTTGATCTACCTCAACATTATTGCATGTGTGTTGCTTTTCTAAGTCTGGGAGTGACTTAGTCATGGAGAGAGGCTACAACATATTTTTTTTGTAATCATTTTGTTGCAATTTCTACTGTATTGTGGTGGATTTATACAACTTCCTCTGAGTATTGGGAGTATTGGCATCTTCCTAGGTTTTTTTTTTCTCAACATACATTTATTTATTCATTTACTTATTTATTTATTTATTTATTTTTAAATTTTTTATTAATTACACTTTATTCATTTTGTATCCCCCATAAGCCCCTCCCTCCTCCCCTCCTGATCCCACCCTCCCTCCCCTTTCTGCATGCATGCCACTCCCCAAGTCCACTGATAGGGGAGGTTCTCCTCTCCTTTCTGATCTTAGTTTATCAGTTCTCATCAAAAGGGGCTGCATTGTCTTCTACTGTGGCCTGGTAAGGCTGCTCCCCCCTCAGGGGGAAGTGATCAACGAGCAGGCCAATCAGATTATGTCAGAGGCAGTCCCTCTTCCCATTACTATGTAACCCACTTGGACACTGAACTGCCATGGGCTACATCTATGCAGGGGTTCTAGGTTATCTCCACAAATAGTCCTAGGTTGGAGTATGATTTTCTGGGAAGTTCCCTGTGTTCAAATTATCTTGTTGTGTTGCTCTGCTTGTGGAGTTCCCATCCCCTCCAGCTCTTACTATTTCCCATTTCTTACATAAAATTCCATTCACTCTGCCCATCAGTTGGCCATCAGGCTCAGGATCTGCTTTGACAGTCTATACTGCAAAGGCTTTCAGAGGCCCTCTGTGGCAGGTTCCAAGGTTGTTTCCTGTTTTCTTCTGGCTTTCAGAGGCCCTCTGTAGCAGGTTTCGAGGTTGTTTCCTATTTTCTTATTCTTCTGATGTCCATCCTCTTTACCTTTCAGAATGGAGATTGAACATTTTATTTAGGGTCCTCTCTTTTGCTTAGTTTGTTTATATGTACAGATTTTAGTGGGTTTATTCTATGGTGTATGTTTATATGAGTGAGAATATTCCATGTGTGTCTTTGTGCTTCTGGAACAACTCACTCAGGATGATCCTTTCCAGGTCCCACCATTTACCTGCAAATTTCATGATTTCCTTATTTTTCATTGCTGAGTAATACTCCATTGTATAGATGTACCACAGTTTCTGCATCCATTCTTCAGTTGAGGGGCATCTGGGTTGTTTCCAGCTTCTGGCTATTACAAATAAAGTTGCTACAAACATGGTTGAGCAAATGTCCTTTTTGTGTACTTGAGCCTCTTTTGGGTATATGCCTAGGAGTGGTATGGCTGGATCTTGAGGAAGTGCTATTCCTAGTTGTCTGAGAAAGCGCCAGATTGATTTCCAGAGTGGTTGTACAAGTTTACATTCCCACCAGCAGTGGAGGAGGGTTCCCCTTTCTCCACAACCTCTCCAGCATGTGTTGTCCTTTGAGTTTTTCATCTTGGCCATTCTGATGGGTGTAAGGTGAAATCTCAGGGTTGTTTTGATTTGCATTTTCCTAATGACTAATGAGGTTGAGCATTTCTTTAAGTGCTTCTCTGCCATTTGATATTCCTCTACAGAGAATTCTCTCTTTAGCTCTGTTCCCCATTTTTTAAGTGGATTACTTGGTTTGTTGCTTTTCAGCTTATTTACTACTTTATATATATTGGATATGAGTCCCCTCTCAGATAAAGGGTTGGTGATAATTCTTTCCCAATCTGTAGGCAGTCGCTTTGTTTTGATGATGGTGTCCTTTGCTTTACAGAAGCTTTTCAATTTCATGAGGTCCCATTTATTGATTGTTGCTCTTAGAGCCTGTGCTGTTGGTGTTCTGTTCAGGAAGTTTTCTCCTGTACCAATGAGTTCTAGGGTGTTCCCCACTTTTTTTCTAGCCGATTTAATGTGTCTGGTTTTATGTTGAGGTCTTTGATACACTTGTACTTCAGTTTTGTGCAGGGTGTTAAGTATGGATCTATTTTCATTTTTCTACATGTAGACATCCAGTTGGACCAGCACCATTTGTTGAAGATGGTATCTTTTTTCCATTGTATGGTTTTGGGGTCTTTGTCAAAGGTCAGGTGTCCGTAAGTGTGTGGGTTTATTTCTGGGTCTTCTGTTCGATTCCATTGATCCACCATTCTGTTTCTATGCCAGTACCATGCAGTTTTTATAACTGTTGCTTTATAGTACAGCTTGAGATCAGGGATGGAGATACCTCCAGAAGATCTTTTATTGTTAGAGGATTGTTTTAGCAATTCTTGGTTTCTTGTTGTTCCATATGAAGTTGAGAATTTTTCTTTCCAGGTCTGTAAAGAATTGTATTGGCAATTTGATGGGAATTGCATTAAATCTGTAGCTTGCTTTTGGTAAGATGGCCATTTTTACTATGTTAATCCTGCCAAGCCATGAGCATGGGAGATCTTTCCATCTTCTCATATCTTCCTCTAATTCTTTCTTCAGAGACTTGAAATTTTTTTTTCATACAAGTCTTTGACTTGCTTGGTTAGGGTTACACCAAGGTACTTTATGTCATTTGTGGCTATTGTGAACAGTGTTGTTTCTCTAATTTCTTTCTCAGTCCTTTTGTCTTTTGTATACAGAGGTGCTACTGATTTTTTTTTGAGTTAATTTTATATCCGGCCACTTTGCTGAAGGTGTTTATCAGCTGTAGGAGTTCCCTGGTAGAGTTTTTGGGGTCACTCATGTATACTATCATATCATCTGCAAATAGTGATAATTTGACTTCTTCCTTTCCCATCTGTATCCCCTTGATCTCCTTCAACTGTCTTATTAGAGCTCTAGCAAGGACTTCCAGCACTATGTTGAAGAGATATGGAGAGAGTGGGCAGCCTTGTCTTGTCCCTGATTTCAGTGGGATTGCTTTAAGTTTCTCTCCGTTCAGTTTGATGTTGGCTGTAGGCTTGCTGTATATCGTCTTTACTATGTTTAGATATGTGCCTTGTATCCCTGATCTCTCCAATACTTTAAACATGAATGGATGTTGGATTTTGTCAAATGCTTTTTCAGCATCTAGGGAGATTATCATGTGGTTTTTTTCTTACAGTTTGTTAATACGGTGGATCACATTGATGGATTTCTGTATATTGAACCACCCCTGCATACCTGGGATGAAGCCTACTTGGTCATAGTGGATAATATCTGTGATGTGTTTTTGTATTCGGTTTGCAAGTATTTTGTTAAGTATTTTTGCATCAATGTTCATAAGGGAGATTGGCCTGAAATTCTCTTTCTTTGTTGAGTCTTTGTGAGGTTTAGGTACCAAGGTGACTGTGGCTTCATAGAATGAGTTTGGTAATGTTCCTTCTGTTTCTATTTTGTGGAATAGTTTGAAGAGAATTGGAGTTAGCTCTTCTTTGAAGGTCTGATAGAATTCTGCACTGAAGCCATCAGGTCCTGGGCTTTTTTTGGAGGGGAGACTTTTGATGACTGCTTCTATTTCTTTGGGGGATATAGGACTATTTAATTGATTTACCTGGTCCTGATTCAGCTTTGGTAAGTCAAATCGATCAAGAAAATTGTCCATTTCATTTAGATTTTCAAATTTAGTGGCATATAGACGTTTGAAGTAAGTCCTAATGATTGTTTGGATTTCCTCAGTGTCTGTAGTTATGTCCCCCTTTTCATTTCTGATTTTGTTGATTTGGGTGGTGTCTCTCTGCCTTTTAGTAGCTTGGCTAAGGGTTTGTCTATCTTGTTGATTTTCTCAAAGAACCAGCTCTTGGTTTCATTGATTCTTTGAATTGTTTTGTTTCTAATTGATTGATTTCAGCCCTGAGTTTGATTATTTCCAGCTGTCTACTCCTTTTTGGTGTGTCTGCTTCTTCTTTTTCTAGGGTTTTTAAGTGGGCCATTAAGTTGCTTGAATGAGCTGTCTCGAATTTCTTCTTGAAGGCACTTAGTGCTATGAACTTTCTTCTTAGCACTGCTTTCATTGTGTCCCACAAGTTTGGGTATGTTGTGTCTTCATTTTCATTGAGTTCTAGAAAGACTTTAATTTCTTTCTTTATTTCTTCCCTGACCCAGCTGTCATTTAGTAACAAGTTGTTCAGTTTCCATGTGTGTGTAGGCTTTTTGCTATTTCTGTTGTTGTTGAAGTCCAGCTTTATTCCATGGTGATCAGACAGGATACAAGGGATTATTTCAGTCTTCTTGTATCTGTTGAGGCTTGCTTTGTGACCAAATATATTTTCTATTTTGGAGAAGTTTCCATGAGGTGCTGAGAAGAAGGTAAATTATTTTGTGTTTGGGTGTAAAGTTCTGTAAATGTCTGTGAGGTCCATTTGATTCATGACCTCTGTCAGAGATATTGTTTCTTTGTTTAATTTCTGTTTTGTTGACCTGTCCTTTGTTGAGAGTGGGTTGTTGAAGTCTCCCACTATTAATGTGTGGGGATCTATATGTGGTTTAAGTTTTATCAATATTTCTTTTACAAATGTGGGTGCTCTTGTATTTGGGGCATAGATGTTCAGGATTGTGATGTCTTCCTGGTGGAATTTTCCCTTCATGAGTATGAAGTGTCCTTCCCCATCTCTTTTTATTAATTTTGGTTGAAAGTCTATTTTATCAGATATTAGAATGGCTACTCCTGCTTGTTTCTTGGGTCCATTTGCTTGGAAAGTCATCTTCCAACCTTTTACCCTCAGGTAATGTCTATCTTTGTGTCTTAGGTGTGTTTCTTGTATGCAACAGATTGCTGGGTTTTGTTTACGTATCCATTCTGTTAATCTGTGTCTTTTTACTGGAGAGTTGAGTCCATTGATGTTGAGAGAGATTAATGACCAGTGGCTGTTAGATCCTTTGATTTTGATGTTGGCTGTGTTCATAAGGTTGTGGGCTTGGTTGCTTTTTGTTTTACTGTAGTAAGGTTAATTATTTCCTGTGTTTTCTTGACAGAAGCTAATTTTCTTGGGTTGTATTTTCCCTTCCAGTGTCTTCTGTAATGTTGGATTTGTGTGTAGGTATTGTTGAAATTTGTTTTTGTCATTGAATATCTTGTTTTCTCCGTCTATGAGGACTGAGAGTTTTGCAGGTTATAGTAACCTGGGCTGACATCTGTGTTCTCTTAGGGTCTGCATGATATCTGTCCAGTCCCTTCTGGCTTTCATAGTTTCTGTTGAAAAGTCAGGTGTGATTCTCATGGGTTTGCCGTTATATGTTACTTGGCCTTTTTCCCTTGCAGCTTTTAGTATTTTTTCTTTGTTCTGTATACTTACTGTTTTGATTATTATGTGGCGGGAGGATTTTCTTTTCTGGTCAAATTTGTTGGGTGTTCTGTAGGCCTCATATATCCTTATTGGCTTCTCCTTTAACTTGGGGAAATTTTCTTCAATGATTTTGTTGAAGATATTTTCTGGGCCTTGGAGAAGGGATTCTTCTTTTTCCTCTATTCCTATTATTCTTAGGTTTTGTCTTTTCATATTGTCTTGGATTTCTTGGACTGTCTGTGTCAGGAATTTTTTGGATTTAACATTTTCTTTGACATATACATCGATTTCTTCCATTGTATCTTTTACACCTGAGATTCTTTCTTCCATTTCTTGTAGTCTGTTGGTTATGCTTACCTCTGTAGTTCCTGTTTTCTTCCCTAAATTCTTCCTCTCCATTATTTCCTCCATTTGTGTTTTCTTTAATTTTTCTAGTTCTATCTTCAGGTCTTGAGTTGTGTTGTTTTCTTCCTTCACCTGTCTGCTTGTATTTTCCTCTTTTTCTTTTAGTTCCTTCAACTCTGTCTTTTTTATTTCTTTCAGTGATTTAATTATTTCTTCTCTGAAAGCCACAAGCTGTTTGGCTGCATCTTCTCGTATTTCTTCACGGATGGCGATAATCTGCTTGTCTTTAACTTCCTCCATTTCTTTATGGATAGCCATGATCTGTTTGGTTTTATCTTCCTCTAATTCTTTACGTATTTTATTTGTTTCCTCTATTATCCTCTTTATCAGCATAGATGTAAGGTCATATTCTTGATTTTCTATTATGCTGCGTTGTCCAGGGCTGTTCGCCCCTGTGTGGCTGGGTTCTGGAGATGCCATATTGCTCTGTCTTTTGTTGGTTGAGCTTTTACGCTGACCTCTACCCACTGGGCTGATTTAGGTGTTGGCTGTTAGTTTCTGTGCTTCCTGGAGTCCTGAGGTAGGGACAATCCCCTTGGCCGGAAGATGATTTTTCCTGAAGGAGTCCTCCTCTGCTTTTTGGTTATGGTCACTGTATGGCCAGTGTTTCTCAGGAGTTGCCACTGCTCACCTCAGGTTTATAGCCCTGAGTAGTAGCTGTGGTCTTTGTTAGGCAGGGGGGAATCTCCTCTTACCCATAGAAGTTCTCAAGACAGCTGCCCCACTGCTGGGTTTCTTGTTATAAATTTAGTGTGCTGCTGCTCACTAAATTTCCAGGTACAGTCCTGCTGAAGAACCTGCTGATTTCCTAGCTGTGTGGTTTTTCTCCCAACAGGGAAACTCAGTCTGTTATCCTGGGGCACACAGCTCTGTCCAGGAAAGTGAGAGGTGCACTCAGCAAGTCTCTGGGCTGGAGGCTGAGTGCTCTGCTCTGGGCCTGGAGGATGTGCACCTAGGTTGAGTTGGCGCCTGGGGGCGCTGCTCTGGTCTGGAGGCTGGGTGCCTCACTCTGGACCAGAAGCTGTGTGTCCCTGTCTGGGATGGCGGCTGCAGGCACTGCTCTGGTCCAGACGCTGTGGGTGCAGCCCTCTTGAAGGACCAGGGATTCCCACAGTTTTCACAGTCTAGCTAGGGATAACAGGTTGATCCTTGGCACAGTATCTGAGGTCTGCTATAATGGCTCTCTGGCTTTTGTAGGTCTGAGGATGCAGCTGTGTGTCCCAGTGCCCTAGGGGAACTCAATAATGGCGGCAGAGCACAACGCTCCTGCCTACAGTAGAGCATAGAGTCTGCGTGAATCCAGGAAGTCTTTTGGTGCTGGGTGTCCTAAGCATTAGAGCTGATGATCCCCTCCGCTGGGGGTTTCCTCCTGCCAGAAACACCCAGTCTTTGCTTTGGGGACCGCTGTTCTGTCTGAGGTGGCGAGTAGAACCCACAGGCACAGATGCCTGCTTGTGGCTCCGCCTTTCTGGCTGTTCAGAGCCTTGGCTGCTGCCTGAACTGGGTAATTTTCCCTAGACCTTTTCGGGGTGGGGGTGTCGGCTGAGTGCTCTGAGATCAGACCAGCCATTTCCCTCCCTGTGGGTTTGTCCTGCCAGTGAAACGCAGTCTCTGGTACCTGGTGCCCTGATGCCCACAGTTCTATCTGAGGCGGCGAATCAGGCACGCAGGCAGGGCTCCATGTAGGCGCCTGGGTCCCGGCTCTGGCTCTGGGCTGGCTCCTGGGGCACCTGCGGAACCTGAGTCTTTTCCAGGGGATGTCTGGGTGACCTGAGGTCGGTCCCAATCGTTTCCAGCTCCGTGGGGTTATCTCTCGACTGGGAAATCCAGTCTATGTTGTTGTGGGCCCCCAGTTCAGTCTGGGACAGTGACCAGATCGCGCTGGTGTGTAGCTCTGGGCTGGTGACCAAGTGCCTGGCGGAACCAGGATCTCTTCCGAGGTTTAGCCAGGTGAGTTAAAGCTCATTGAATCCCCCACTGTGGGGTATCCTCTCACCTGTGAAACACAATCACTTGTGTTTTATGGCCACGAGTTCTG
Source organism: Psammomys obesus (assembly GCF_907164565.1). Lineage (NCBI taxonomy): Eukaryota > Metazoa > Chordata > Mammalia > Rodentia > Muridae > Psammomys > Psammomys obesus. Next base: position 13,792,840 of record NW_026596069.1, read on the forward strand.
ATTGCTGGTGACTGTGCCAATCCTGCTGTGCTGCTCCTCAGAATGAGAGTCCTCCCGGTGCCGCCATCTTGCCCCCCTCCCTCCACATTTATTTATTTTTATTAGTTACATTTTATTAACTCTGTATCCCAGCTGTATCCTGCACCCTCATTCCCTCCCAATCCTACCCTCCCTCCCTCCCTCCTCCCTCCCTCCCTCCCTCCCTCCCTCCCTCCCTTCCTCCCTCATCTTCTCCATGCCCCTTTCCAAGTCCATTGATTGGGGAAGACCTCCTCCCCTTTCATCTGATCCTGTTTTATCAGGTATCTTCAGGACTGACTTCAAAGTCCTCCTTTGTGGCCTAGCAGGACTGTTCCTCCTTGGGGGTGGGGAGGTCAAAGAGCCTGTCATTGAGTTCCTGTCAGAAACAATCCCTGTTCCCCTTACTATGGGAAACCAATTGGTTACTGAGCTACCACGGGCTACATCCAAGCCGAGGTTCTAGTTTATATCCATACATGGTCCTTGAAACACTCAGGTACCTTCTGCTTTTGGGTTATTTCTCCACATTTCTGTTTCTTTGAAGCCCTCTTATGAAGTGCTGCTCCACATTCAGTTAGGTGGATTTAGGAAATTTGTTTAACCCTTACCCTGAAGGATGCATGGGGGAGGCAGTTGGTTCTACACATATGAGAATAAAGAATCTACCCAAAATTTAGGGGTATTTTTGGAGTCTTGGCTGAAATGACACTGAACCCTACAAACCCCCAAAATGGAACCAACATATAGCAAGCAGAGTGCGGTGTCTGAAAATAGAAGATAATGGGCAAATCCTTGGCAACTCACTTCTCTGATGGATGTGTGAAGTGCTATTACCATTGCAGAATGGAATGATTCATCTAAGCTTTTTACATTCTGGACCTTCCCAGACCTCACAGTGGTGTCAACTTTTCCACAGTTGGTAGCTTTCTCTGGTATTTTTGCCACACCCATCTGCTCTCACTTTGTACATGCCTTTGCTAGATTTGTGCAGTGTAATCACTTGATTCTTTTTCTGTATCAGTCACTATTCTCTTGCTGTGGTAAAGGAAACAGCAACAACCACTTAGGAGAGGAAGGATTTATTTGGTGCATAGTTTGAGAAAGGATAAGGTCCATCCTAGAAAAGCATGTAAAATGCAGCATAAGGCAGTGGGTCACATTGTGTTTGAAGTAAGGAATGATGAATGTTGATACCCAGCTCAGCTTCTTTTTAATTCGTTCTGGTACTCCAACCTATGGTACTATTCATAATTAGCATGTGTCTTTCCTCCTCATCTGAACCTTTCCAAAAACTCTCCAGCAGATCCACTTAGAAGTGTGTTTTCTGGAGATTCTAGATCCAGTACAACTCCAATGACTCTTAACCACCACCATATCTTAGCAGGAGTCTCATTTGATGAAAAGGTGATTTTATTCTCATTCTTTTTCACCTACTCCTATAGGGTTCTTATGACCATTTTGCTTTGCTGATGTCTTGGAGAAAAAAAAATGTGGCAAAACAATAACCAGTTAACTGACAGTAATAATCATCCATACATTCCTATAAAATAGGTCAACTAAGATTTTGTGAAATGTGCAGATTTCAGTCACAGTTGGGTTTGAATATCACAACATTCATAACTAACTATGTGGCTCTGGGCAAGTTATGTGATCCAAGTCACAATGGCTATGAAAATGAGGTAAGAACTATTCATCAAAGAGATTGGAGAACAGCGAAGTGCTGTGCCTGATTTATGATAGTGATCAGTAAATAGTTCATTGTGGAGACTGCTGTGGTTATTGCTCAAAACCTTTCCGGGAAAGTGAAGCAGCTGCAAATAAACTTAGAAATTAGCAAGTTGCTGTTCTCATCCATCTTTGCAATAGCACAGCTAAGAGCTTTTCTATTTGCATTCAGTGCTTTATCATTTTGATTGAAAGACAATTCAGGAGATTTGCTTATGACGTGTGTGTTGCATATCCATTGATCTACAGTATTGTTGAGAGTTTTGTACATGCATACAACATCTTTTGATCAAGTGTAATCCACATTCCTAAACCCCAAAGCCTCCTCTATTTCCTGTTTCTTCCTAACTTTGAGAGTTTTGTTGTGTTTTATTCTTTCCCACTGAGAACACTCAGTGCTGCCTCTTCGTGCACAGGTGTAGGACCTAGCAGAGGTTGGCAGCCTCTCTAGGACCTCTTCCTTGGAGAACACTGGCAATTCCTCCCAGCACAGCTATCAGTTACCAACAGCTCCCTAGCTGAGGCAAGGCTTCATGAGCGTTTCTCCCACCCATGCAGAGATTTTATCTGGCTTGATATTGCACCTGTTCTGAGAAAGTTTTACTCCAGAGTGCTGAGTTCCTGCTTGCTAGAAGAGAAAGAAATAACTGAAAAATGCAGATACTGTAAAATATGAGGCTTGTGATATTAAAGGGATGTTTGTGCATGCGCAGATGAAAACAGAAAATTGGGCATTCATAATAAGTCAAAGTCGGCAGAAACACCCTTGCTTCTTCGTATATATTATTTGGCTACTTTCCTCTTTGATGTGGTAAAATGGTTACCAAAAGGAACTTAATTTAGGGGTTTGTTCTGGCTCATAGGTTAAGACTATATTCCACACTTCCAGAAGGAAGCGGCATCAGGAGCTGGAAGCAGATGGTCACATCATTTCTGCAGGCAGGAAGAAGAGATGAAAACAGCTCACTTCTTTTTTTTTTTTTTTCACTCAGTCCAGGATCCCAGCCCAAGGAGTGGGCCACCCACATTTAGAACAACTTTTCCACCTCAGATTATTAACCTAATGTAGAAACCCTGATATGGTCGTGCCCAGACATGATGGCCTACCTGGTCAAGTGCTTTGACTCTTATGTCTTAGACATGATTTACACTGATGCCCAGTTTGAACGCTGTGCTCTGACCTCCTACATGCCTTGACAATCCATTGCCTGTCTCCTACACCATGAAATTTTAAAAATAGTTCTTTTACTTATCACACAAAATGATGGGTTTTCTTATGACCGTCATATTGTATTGTGCTCTCACTGTCATATTCTCCCACCATTGTCTCTGGGCTCTCTTTCCTCCTCAACCCTCATGGTCCCTGTTCTTCACACAATAATCTCTTCTCATATACTGGCGTGCGTGCATGCACACACATGCACACACACACACAGACAACAAAGCAAGAGTAGATAACAGTAAAAAGAACCCCATGTACTCTGTCCATGTCACTCTCTTACATAGGATTTTGCTTGAGACCCTTGAGTGATATGATAGGCCTATTATCAATAACCTGCTTCATGTGGCTGTATACCTTTATATGCCCTCTTAGAAGAGTATAATTTGATATATTTGAAAGAATAATGAAACACAGTAAAAACTCACTCTAGTGTGATACAGTCTGAGCATGTCATCTGGTATAGGTTCCCTCTAATTCAGGAAGAAAAATCACCATAACTGTGCTATAAAACGCATAATACTATCTATTAAAGGAGCTGAACTAATTACATGTAAATCATATTCAGTCAGTTTTTACTAAAAACGGTCCAAGATTTGAGGTTATTTTCTGATGAAGGTCTACAAAACAAATGGGTCAGGCTCAGACGAAAAAGCTTATGATAAACAGATGGTGTGAGGTGCTGGGATGGAAGGACAAAGTCACCTTCCTGGACAGATGACTACAAATCATGGAAGGTGGCAACAGGAACATTTGTGGTGTACTTTAGGGCCTGCAGTGGTGTGCTTTAGCACATAAACAGAACTACGAGAGTCACTTTTGAAGGGACAAAATGGTCTGATTTTGAATATTTTAAATCATATGTTAATTTATCACGTTAGTAAGACTAATAGAGGTTATTTGTAGATATGTGTCAACAGGATTATTTTCATAATTAGAATGTGCTGATTTGTTAAGATAACTTAGTTTATGTAAGCAAATGCTAGAGGACATTTGCCCAAAATAGTAACTTATTTTTGAAACATCGATATAATATCACACATATGAAATTAGGCAGCTTTGACCATCTTTTGATGATCTTTCTAGTCTGCCTTAAAAGGTCTCATTTTTAATAAGGAAGATGTTTTAGAGCATCCTCTCAGGCAGATGTGAGATCATTGAGGTAACCTAAAAATGGCCAAAAAAAATCTGAGGTGAATTTAAAAGGAACCCAGAAGGTTCTAACTAGATCTAATGCTTGAGGCATCTAAGCATTGTTGGGACATAAAGAACAGATGATTGAGATTGGTTGTGTGTTTTTGAGACAGGGTCTTATGGGTCCCAAGCAAGCCCTTGAACTCACCCTTTAACAAAGCATAACCTTGACCTCTGATCATACTTCCTCAGCCTCAGGAGTGCTAGAAATATGGGCTTGCACCACGCAGCATATGACAAAACTAACTAACTAAAACATAAGTGAATGGAACATGTTTCCAAGTGACATTACCTGTATCAAACTCACATTATTCTAAGCCTTCATGCACTATTCTGTTGCTGAAGCACGCCATTAAGAGTTGGTCTGCTAACCAGAATTTTTAGTTCTTTGAAAATACATCGTTTCCTTTCTTTTTTGCTCTTATTCTTGATAGTTTTGTATAGAACATATCTTTTTATTCCTTCTATGCCCTATGAATTTATTGTGCTACTCTTTAACTTTCAGTGTTGCCATGAAATAATCTGTTCTGTCTGCTCTAATTCTTTCTAAAATCTGCTTTTCTTCCCGATACCTAGAGCACCTTGTCTATGTAGAAATATAAAATGGATTTCCTGTACTTGCTTTATGTTTCTGACTGAGATCTTTATAACCAATGAAAGGTTAAAAAGAGAATATGTATATATAAAAGAAACAAATTGAATAAATAACTCGAGAGACCTGGGAACCAAAGACACAAGGGTTCGGTCTGCTTTTCTTGTTGCTCTATTGATGAATGGAAATAAGAGGTTGCAGGCAGCACACATTCCATGGTAACAGGCTGAGGAAAACATGGTGAAGCCTAATGAGCCCCTTTCCACCTCTCTGGTCACCAGCAAAGAGGATGTACTGCTCATATGAAGGTCTCAGGAGGAATTTCAGGATTGGTAAGAAAATCCCTCTTTGGAGTTATGACCTGCTCAGAGGTGCAGATCAAGGTGATCTTACTCTTGCTGATTTCTCAAACAGTGAGATGAGTCAATGAGTTTTATTTTATTTTATTTTTTGAGACAGAGCCTCATGTAGCCAAGGCTGGCCCTGAATCTCTAATCCTTATTTCTCCTCTGAGTGCTGAGATTAGAAGCAGGTATCATTATGACCAGGTTAGGTGGTTCTGAGACTAAAAAGGCCTCATGCATGCTAGACAGGCACTCCACCAAATGGGAAATATCTCCAGCCCCTAATTAATTAGAAGTTGGCAGCGATGACTTTTCTATCAGATTAGATAAGGTTCCGTTTTGTTATAAAAATCTAGATATTTTAATAAACATTTTGCATCCTTACAAATACACTTTCACTGAGATGCACATGATTCACTCAGTTCAAAATATGATATTGTATTAAAGATTGATATTATATTGTTAACAAGTGCATGTAAGTACCTAATTCAAGAGCAGTGGGAAAACGAAGAGTCCATATTGGATGGTTCCTGAACATCTTCACTGAAGAGTCTCACAGTCTTGCTGGTCCTTGTTCCCTTTTCATGATGCCGTCTTCCCACCAGAAAGCAGGACTCTTTTGATGGCTCGTGAGAACAGTAGTTTGTGGTGATGAATCTTGGCAGACAACCTCCCTGCTTCCAGCGTCTCCTAGAGACTGCTATCCCAGTGAAAAGAACCTTTATCCATAGCTTATTATTTTTACCATCCTGTTCACAGACGTATGTCTGTCTTCATTCAAGTAGGCATTTGGTGCACTGTGTTAAGACCCAACTACCTTTCATTGAAGCCTGTTTTTTCAGGTCATAGGATATATTCATAGAAAAGATACAAAACTTAGGTAAATACAATTTATGTCATTGCTTTATGAGAAAAACCAACACTTCAAAAATTTTGCTGGACACAAATCTTTATACCAATGGCTTGACAGAATTAATCAATCCCTTTTCCTATTTTAATTCAGACACAGAAAGCAGAATGACTATTTAATGAATTAATGAATTCAGCTGCCTTTTCTCTCTGTTAGCTAAGGTCTGTCAGTACTACCAGTAAAAAAAAAAAAAAAAAAAAAAAAAAAAAAAAAATCGCCTTAAATTATCGACGAACCTGAACTAGGCACACACATTTTACAGTCTTCTGTCATAGTGTCCCTGGGGCAAGAGAGCCAGTGCTGAGTGTCGGCAAATCCCAGGGATGACGGGACCAACGTCTCAGCCTCAACGTCCTCCTGGATGTTTCTGCCACGTTGTCTATCTAACGTCTCACAGTAAGAAGAGCCTTGCCTCATCTGCATTTGCTTTGCTGTGAAGGGGTCCTGCCAAGCAGGGTAAAGCAGGAGAAATAAACAGGGTGTCCCTCCTTTTTGCAAGGACTGCTAATTCAGGGTCCGAGGCAGCAAAGAGAAGGGTCAGGATGGGCCGGGAGAGGGACGAATGGGCAAGGCAGAGAGGAAAGGGAGGAGAGTCATCAGACAGGCCAAGAAGGTGAAGAGGCTTTTGGGAGTGGGGAGAATGGACTGGTGGAGAGGCCTGGGGGGCGCGAGCCACTAACGGCCGCCGAAGCAGTCAAGCGAGAGGTAGCATGGAGGGTGAGTGGGGCCTGCCAGGCCTCAGTGGCCTGTGCCAGGGAGTTCTAGCGCCCTCTGCACGCTAGGGTGGTAGCCCTGGCCCTATGCTACTACCTCAGATTCTATCCTTTGAACACCAAGGGATGCTGTGGTGTTTGGCCCTGGCTGCCAAATTTTCTGCGTCTGGAGCAGAGTGCTATCAGGAGTTTTAAAGCTATTTACCCCATTCACTTGCAAGGTTCCCTGGTGGCAGCTCATATACATTATTCTTTTGCGTTACTAATGATTTCTTCTGAAAATGGTAACCTTTTTTATTATTATTAAAAAAAAATAATGTTCCCTTTGTACTCCATATTGAGTACCTCCTTCGGGAAAAGTTGGGAGTTTTCTTATTACCTTGCTTACTCTAAATCAGAAAAAAAAAAAAAAAATCAGCCACTCCCACATCTCCATCCTCAAAGGAAAGTGATGTCCAGTTCTTTTCCAACCCAGGTCCCACCGGCCACCATCAAACCCAGCGTGCTCAGCCATCTCCTGAGGCCGTCAGACCATGTGGTCATTGCTCTACTAACATCCTTTCGCTACTCAGGAAATTTGTGAGCTAGCCTGGTAGCTTCCATTCATGCTGATTACAACATGAACTGCTGTTGATTTCTTTTGGCCTCTTGACCCGACAGAATGTTCTTGCTGGCGTTCAGGGCTCTTGTTAATCCCTCATGATTTCTTGAGCCTAATGAGGAAATAATACTTGAGCCGCCCCCTGCAAATGTTAAGAACTGAGAGAAATAGATAGATTGGCTAATCTCAAAACACATTTAGCATTTTGTAGGAATTTTAGCTGTTTATATGAGGTTAGTCCATTTTATCTTGAATATACACTGCTCGTCATTTTTATTATGGAGTTTTAGGACTGAATTATGAATTATATCAGGATAATGCTCAGAACTCTCAGAGATGTGACATGGAGACTTAATCGAGCTAATGGTCAGCCCTCAGAGGCTTGCTGGCTTTTCTGCCCTCTGTCACACAATCTTGGAACACCCTTCTTTCTGTTCCCCTTGGAATATAGCAGGCACCCTTACACGGGCTTCTCCTAGCACTTAGCCCTCTAGAGATATGATTTCTAAGGGAACTGGATTCATCCCCCAGCTTTGTACCTAAACAGAATACTTACACACAGGCCTGATGGTTCTTTTCCCAACGGATTCATCCTCTCGTTTTAGAGCATTCTTCTTGTGTATGTGGCTGCTGAGTATAAGTGGAGGTCTCACGATAGAGTAGAATGACAATTTCTTTAAAGTGTGTGTGTGTGTGTGTGTGTGTGTGTGTGTGTGTGTGTTTGTGGACATATGCATGTCCTATGGTTCGTATGTGTAAGGACAGCTTACTGGAATCAGTTATTTTCTTCTACCATTGTGGGTTCTTGGAATATAATTCTGGGGTGCCAGGCTCAGTAGCAAGCATCTTCATCTACTAGACTGTTTTACTGGCCCCAGAAAGACAGTTTTAAAAGAGCTCTCCTCTAAAATAAAATTAAAACCATACTTCTTTACCCATTCTTTTCCTAGGCAGATGGGACTCGCAGTTACTGAGAGTGTTCACTGCTAAAACTCTGGGCTCTGTAGTTTATAGAAAATGGAGAAGAGGAAGATAGTTGATGACTAAGGAAAAACAGACTGAGCAGCTGGAATATGTGAAGTAGCTGAACATTGTGTATTCACTGTAGGCAGAAATATAATGAGAAAGTTGATTTGATAGTGTTGGAATCATATGGATATGCCTGGAAGCAAAACAGCATGTCCACAAGCAGATTCTGTGCATCTGAGCCCTAATGGCCATGTTTTCTAGGGTCTAATTTCTACTCTATAATGCTGGTAAGAAAACACGTAAGATAGTACCCATTCATTTATTTATAAACAAGGCCTTGCTATACAGTACAGGCTCACCTTGAATTTGTAACCTCCCAATTCAGTCTATCATGTGTTAAAATTATAGGTGTGTGACATCACATATGGCTAATCCACCATTTTAAAATTAATAATCAGCTCTTTTATTGGATTTCTCATATAACATAGTTTGATTGTATTATTTACCTTTCTCAACTCATCTCAGTTCCTTCTTAACCTCTCTACCCATCCAACTTCATCTTATTTCAGAAAAAAACCCAAAACCAGATAGACAAAAACCAAAAAGACAAGGAACACCGAACAAAACACAACAAAAAGCACATACAAAATAACTTTGTAGTTCATTTGTTTTAGCCAATTATTCCTCACCATGGGATTTACCCTGAAGTGTGGTTGATATGCCCAGTAACATTCATCAGAGAAAAATTATTATTATTATTATTTATCTCTCCGAAGGTATCAAGTTAGAAGTAGCTTCTCAGTTAGGTGTGCGTCTTTGTACCTACTACCTCCTCTTTGTGCTGGGATTTTGTCTAACTTAGATTCGTGTAGGTGTATTAGCTGCTGTAGTTTCTGTATGCTCATATTTGCATCAGCCCGTTTTTTCTTTTGAAGATGCTGCTTCCTTGGTGTCATACAACTCTTCTGGTTCTTCCAATATTTCTGCTTCCTCTTCTGCATACTCTTATAGGACTTCTTTGGTCAACAAGTCAACAAGAGGAACCCATTCCTAGTATTGCGGGTTTTGCTTGGTAGCATAAGATGTCTAGTTAGGGCACTGTCTTCTCCATTACATGGTAATTTCACTTAAATTCCTTTCATGTATGTATTACTGAGCTTTTATTCTCAGATACATTGCTGTGTAAATAAATAAAGTTCTAACATATGAAAATAAGCAAGGACTATTTATTTAGAATTTTCTAAATATGGGACTCTGCCACTGTTACCCCACTGAGCAGAGAGAGAGCGAGAAAGCCGAAGACACACTTGGGAGATGAACAGTTTTCTGGTGACATCATGGGAAGGCTCAAGTGATACCCTGACAAAGGAGAATTAAACAAGCTAGGAACATCCAGTGTCATGGGGTTTTGGGAAGTTTATTTGGTTTTCTCTGTTGGGTTCTGAGTTGGAATTAGGAACAGGTAAGATGCTGGAAGCCAGTGACACAGTTATGCTTTTTCTGAATTGATCAATGAAGTTTATATCTGATTTTGTAGAGTGATGAATATAAGGGTTCCAGTGTTCTATTTGCACAAATGATCTTGTATTTTGTATTTGTATTTGATCTTGTATTTTGTATTTGATCTTTCGCTGTTTATAAAAACTCATTCATATAATAGAAAACTGAGACCTGAAGAAGTTAACCATTGTTTTTTTTTAATTTTATTTTTTTCTTATCAGTTACATTTTATTAACTCTGTATCCCAGCCATGTCCCAATCCCTCATTCCCTCCCAGTCCCTCCCTCCCTCCCTCATCTCCACCGTGCCCCTTGCCAAGTCCACTGATAGGGGGGACCTCCTCCCCATTCATCTGATCCTGTTTTATCAGGTATCTTCAGGACTGGCTGCAAAGCTCTCCTCTGTGACCTAACAGGACTGCTCCTCCCTTGGGGGGTGGGGAGGCCAAAGAGCCAGTCATTGAGTTCCTGTTAGAAATAGTCCTTGTTCCCCTCACTATGGGAAACCAATTGGTTACTGAGCTACCACAGGCTACATCTGAGCAGAGGTTCTAGGTTACATTCATACATGGTCCTTGGTTGCATGTCAGTCTCAGAAAAGACCCTGTGCCCAGATATATTTGGTCCTTGTGGAGCTCCTATCCTTTCCTCATCAGACTAAATTCCCTTCTTTCTTATGATTCCCTGTACTCTGCCAAAGGTTTGGTCATGACTCTTTGCTTTGAAAACACTGCTAGTTAGAGTCTTTCAAATGCACTCAGTAGACTCCTGTCATATGTTCAATGTGCATCCCATCTGTCTTTCTAAATGAGGATTGATAATCTTACCCCATGTCCGCTCTCTTGATTATCTTTTTTAGGTGTATAGATTTCATTATGTTTATCATATCTTATAGGTCTATATAAGTGAGTATATACCGTGTTTGTCTTTCTCCTTCTGGGATATTTCACTCAGAATGATCTTTTCTAGATCCCACCATTTGCCTGCAAATTTCATGATTTCCTCCATTTTAATTGCTGAGTAGTATTCCATTGTGTAAAAATACCACAATTTCTGTACCCATTCCTCCGTTGATGGACATCGGGGTTGTTTCCAGGTTCTGGCTATTACAAATAATGCTGCTATAAATATGGTTGAGCAAATATCCCTTTTGTGTACTTGAGCAAACTTTGGGTATATACCTAGCAGTGGTATAGCTGGGTCTTGAGGAAGCACTATTCCTAATTGTCTTAGAAAGCGCCAGATAGTTTTCCAGAGTGGTTGTACCAGTTTACATTCTCACCAGCAGTGGAGGAGGGTTCCCCTTTCTCCACAACCTCTCCAGCATGTGTTGTCCCTTGAGTTTTTCATCTTGGCCATTCTGATGGGTGTAAGGTGATATCTCAGGGTTGTTTTGATTTGCATTTCCCTGATGGCTAATGAGGAT
>NW_026596069.1:13804062-13815932 GCF_907164565.1 Psammomys obesus
CTGTTGGTGTTCTGTTCAGGAAGTTGTCTCCTGTGCCAATGAGTTCTAGGCTGTTCCCCACTTTTTCTTGTAACAGATTTAGAGAATCTGGTTTTATGTTGAGGTCTTTGATCCACTTGGACTTTAGTTTTGTGCAGGGTGATAAATATAGATCTATTTTCATTTTTCTGCATGTGGACATCCAGTTGGACCAGCACCATTTGTTGAAGATGCTGTCTTTTTTCCATTGAATGGTTTTGGCTTCTTTGTCAAAAATCGAGTATTCATAGGTGTGTGGGTTTATTTCTGGGTCTTCTATGCGGTTCCATTGATCCTCCTTTCTGTTTTTATGCCAATACCATGCAGTTTCTATTACTATTGCTCTGTAGTACAACTTGAGATCGGGGATGGAGATACCTCCAGATGATCTGTTGTTGTACAGGATTGTTATGGAGATTCTGGGTTTTTTGTTTCTCCATATGAAGCTGAGAATCTTTTTTTCAAGGTCTGTAAAGAATTGAGTTGGTATTTTGATGGGAATTGCATTGAATCTGTAGATTGCTTTTGGCAGGATGGCCATTTTCACAATGTTAATCCTACCAATCCATGGGCACTGGAGATCTTTCCATCTTCTGAGATCTTGTTCAATTTCTTTCTTCAGAGACTTGAAGTTTTTCTCAAATAGGTCTTTCACTTGCTTGGTTAGTGTCACCCCAAAGTACTTTATGTGGTTAGTGGCTATTGTGAAGGGTGTTGTTTCCCTAAATTCTTTCTCGGCCATTTTGTCTTTGGTATACAGGAGGGCTTCTGATTTTTTTTAGTTGATTTTGTATCCTGCCACTTTGCTGAAGGTGTTTATCAACTGGAGGAGTTCTCTGGTTGAATTCTTGGGGTCGCTCATATATACTATCATATCATCTGCGAATAGTGACACTTTGACCTCTTCCTTTCTGATTTGTATCCCCTTGATCTCCTTTAGTTGTCTTATTGCTCTGGCTAGGACTTCAAGTACTATGTTGAAGAGGTAGGGAGAGAGTGGGCAGCCTTGTCTTGTCCCTGATTTCAGTGGGATTGCTTTAAGTTTCTCTCAATTCAGTTTGACGTTGGCAATAGGCTTGCTGTATATTGCCTTTACTATGTTTAGAAATGTGCCTTGTATTCCTGATCTCTCCAAGACTTTAAACATGAATGGGTGTTGGACTTTGTCAAATGCTTTTTCAGCATCTAAGGAGATGATCATGTGGTTTTTCTCCTTCAGTTTGTTTATGTGGTGGATTACATTGATGGATTTCCGTATATTGAACCACCCTTGCATGCCTGGGATGGAGCCTACTTGGTCGTGGTGGATGATATCTTTGATGTGTTCTTGGATTCGGTTTGCAAGTATTTTATTGAGTATTTTTGCATCAATGTTCATAAGAAAGATAGGTCTGAAGTTCTCTTTTTTTGTTGGGTCTTTGTGTGGTTTAGGTATCAGGGTGACTGTTGCTTCATAGAATGAGTTTGGAAATGTACCTTCTGTTTCTATTTTGTGGAATAGTTTGAGGAGAATTGGTGTGAGCACTTCTTTGAAGGTCTGGTAGAATTCCGCACTGAAACCATCTGGCCCAGGGCTTTTTTTGGAGGGGAGACTGTGAATGACTGCTTCAATTTCCTTGGGGGATATAGGGCTGTTCAGTCTTTCTACCTGATCTTGACTTAATGTTGGAAGATGGAATCTATCAAGAAAATTGTCCATTTCATTTAGATTTTCAAATTTTGTGGCATGTAGGCTTTTGTAGTATGACCTAATGATTGTTTGAATTTCCTCAGTGTCTGTAGTTATGTCACCCTTTTCATCTCTGATTTTGTTGATTTGGATAAATTCTGTCTGCTTTTTAGTTAGTTTGGCTAAGGGTTTGTCTATCTTGTTGATTTTCTCAAAGAACCAGCTTTTTGTTTCATTGATTCTTTGAATAGTTTTATTTGTTTCTAATTGATTGATTTCAGCCCTGAGTTTGATTATTTCCAGCCTTCTGCTCTTCTTGGGTGTATCTGCTTCTTTTTTTTCTAGGGTTTTCAGTTGGACCATTAAGTTGTTTGTATGTGATGTTACAAATTTTTTCTTGCAGGCACTTAGTGCTATAAATATTCCCCTGAGCACTGCTTTCAATGTGTCCCATAAATTTGGGTATGTTGTGCCTTCATTTTCATTGAATTCTATGAAGTCTTTAATTTCTTTCTTTATTTCTTCCTTAACCCAGCTGTCGTTGAATAATAGGTTGTTCAGTTTCCATGTGCGTGTAGGCTGTTTGTTATTTCTGTTGTTGTTGAGGTCCAGCTTAAGTCCATGGTGGTCAGATAGAATACAAGGGATTACTTCAATCTTTTTATATCTGTTGAGGCTTGCCTTATGACCAACTATATGGTCTATTTTGGAGAAGGTTCCATGTGGTGCTGAAAAGAAGGTATACTCTTTGAGTTTGGATGAAAAGATCTGTAGACGTCTATTAGGTCTATTTGATTTAGGGTCTCTGTAAGTGTTTTTATTTCCCTATTTGTTTTCTGTCTAGTTGATCTGTCCCTTGGTGAGAGTTGATTGTTGAAGACTCCCACTATTAGGGTATTAGGATCAATGTGTTTTAAGCTTTAATATTGTTTCATTTACGAATGTAGGTGCTCTTGTATTTGGGGCATAGATATTCAAAATTTTGATGTCCTCTTGGTGGATTTTTTCCTTTGATGAGAATATAGTGGCCGTCCTTATCTTTTTTGATTAACTTGGGTTGAAAGTCTATTTTATTAGATATTAGGATGGCTACTCCCGCTTGTTTTCTGGAACCATTTGCTTGAAAGACATTTTTCCAGCCCTTTACTCTGAGGTAGTGTTTATCTTTGTTGCATAGGTGTGTTTCTTGGATGCAACAGAATGATGGATCCTGTTTCCGCAACCATTCTGTTAGTCTGTGTTTTTAATTGGGGAGTTGAGTCCGTTGATGTTGATAGAAACTAGTGACCAACAATTGTTACTTACTTTAGATGCGGTGTTGCTGGTGTCACTGAGTTTCATTGCTTGTCTTCTTTTGTTTTTTTTTTTTTTTTTTTTGTTGTGTAGTTATCTATTTCCTCTGTTTCCTTTGATGTAGTTGTTTTCTTTGGTTTGGAGTTTCCCTTCTAGTAACTTCTGTAGAGCTGGGTTACTATGTAGATATTGTTTAAATTTGGTTTTGTCTTGGAATATCTTGAATTCTCCATCTATGTTGATTGAAAGTTTTGCTGGGTATAGTAGTCTGGGTTAGAATCTGTGGTCCCTTAAGGACTGTATGATTTCTGTCCAGGCCCTTCTGGCTTTCATAGTTTCTGTTGAGAAATCTGGTGTGATTCTGATAGGTCTTTGTTACTTGGCCTTTTTCCCTTGCTGCTTTTAGAATTTTTTCTTTGTTTTGTAGGTTCAGTGTTTTGACTATGATGTGACGTGAAGAATTTCTTTTCTGGTCTAGTCTACTTGGTGTTCTGTAGGCCTCTTGTATGTTTATGGCCATCTCCTTCTTTAAGTTGGGAAAGTTTTCTTCTATAATTTTCTTGAAAATATTTTCCGGACCTTTGAGCCTGATGTCTTCTTTTTCTTCTACTCCTATTATTCTTAGGTTTTGTCTTTTCATGGTGTCCTTGATTTCTTGGAGGTTTTGTGTTTGGAACTTTTCTGATTTTATTTTTTCTTTGAGAGACGTGTCAATTTCCGCAAGTGTATCTTCGGCTCCTGAGATTCTTTCTTCCATCTCTTGTATTCTGTTGGTGATGCTTACCTTTGTAGTGCCTGATCTTTTCTCTATGTTCTCCAGCTCCTGGTTTTTCTCTATTTGTGTTTTCTTTATTGATTCTAATTCTGTTTTCATGTCTTGCACCATTTCCTTCATCTGTTTGAATGTGGACTCCTGCTTTTCAATGATAGCTTCTATTTTTTTGTCCGTTTCCTCTCTATGTATCACTAATTGTGCCTCTACTTCTTTGGGTATAATTGCCTGTATTTCTATGAGAGCTTTGTTTATTTCTTCTTTATTTGCCTTCATTTGTGTGGACATTTCTTTGAGAGCTTTGTGCATTTCTTCTCTGTTTGCCTCAATTTTTGTGGTCATTTCTCTGAGAGCACGATTTGTTTCCTCTTGGTTAGTCTCAATTTCTTTGGTTATTTCTCTGAGGGCTTTGTTCATTTCATCTCTATGGGCCTCTAATAGCTGGAGAAACATAGTTTTGAGGTCGTTTTCTTGTATATCTAGTGAATTGAAGTGTCCATTGTTTTGTGGGGTTGCTGGTGAGGTCATTATGTTCTGATTTTTGTTGGGAGTGTTCTTACGTCTGCCTCTAGCCATCTGGTTATTTATAATCCTCACTGGTTGTTCCTCGAGATTGTAGTTTGGGCTATGTTCCTCTCTTTCTGGTTTCTGGACTGTTTTTTCAGGAAGATGAGAGCGGTTCACTGCTTTGGGAGTGTGCACTGTGTTTTCAGTTTTGCCTAAGTAAAGAATGTGACACTGGCGCTATTCGCGTGCGCTTTTAGCGGGCGCAGTGTGCATGCGCGGATTCTCTGACTATTGCAGTGGCCTGCAAGCCACTAGTACGCAGTTCTGACTGAGATTCAGGGATTGTTTGCCTGGATTAGCCTGGTGGACCCACAAGGCAGAGGCTTCAATGTTGGGGTCGCTATCCCAAGAATCCCTCTGATGCCCACACTAGAAGTGTGGGTTGCAGGGATCTCGTCTGGATGCTTCTGTGGAGAGGCCCTGGGTCTGGGGCAATCTCTTCCTAGAAGGCTTACTCACTCTCTTGCAGGACCAGTTGGAATGCCCAGGGGTTCCCTTTGCTCACTACTCTCTGTTTTGGTCCTGCTGCAGAAGTGCACGGGTAGGCTAACAGTCAGTTCTGTGACACTCGAGGTGTCCACAGGACTCGGTGTCCACCTTTCCTGTGTGCTGCCTCTTTGTCCTTTCCCTCTGCCAGGAGGGGTTATGTTGACTGGTCCCTGGGTTTCGTGGGAAAGAGTTAGGGTGAGTGTACTCAATCCCAGATCCCGGGCCCAGATCTCTGCCAGAAGCAGCCTGGCGGTAGAATCTATGTTTGCTGATCCCAAGAGAGTACCAAGTAGGGTTGAGTGTCCTCAGATCCAGAGCTTGGGTTTCTCTGCTAGGGGCTGCTGGGTGAGCTGGAGAGAGGGTGCTGTGTCCTTAGCAGGCTGCTTCTCTTTCCTTCCCCTCTGACCTTCTCCTATGCTAGGGCAAGCTTATGGAGGTGCTCTCAGGGGAGTGCCAGCAGGGGTTGGGGCTTCTCAGTCAGATCCTGAGCCCTGAGCCAGTGGCTTTTCTCTGCCGGGGGTGGGGGCGCTGGTGATAGAACTTGCTGCTTGACCTTATTGCGCTGGACCCAGGAGAATCTCAGGTCGTGTAGAATGACCACAGTCTCAGATCCAGAGCTGTAGTTTGTTTGGTAGGAGCAGCAGGCAGCACTGGAGTTCTGGCACTGTGAAGCCGCTGTGGGCCTCTTTATCCTTCTGCTCTGCTGTGGCAGGGTGATGGCTGCGTTTGGGGGAGTGCCCGAAATGATTGGGTTTTCTCAGCCCCGATCTCGGGTTGGGGTACAGACAATGTGGTCTGTGGCAGATTCTGCTGGACGCCTCCTGAGCTGGGCGTGCAGCTGCAATCCTTGTGCCGCGGTAGCTCAATTGTGATGGCGGCAGGTACCCGTGGTCGGAGAGACCTTCCAGGGAAAGACTGGGTGACCCGTGACCAGTCTGGCAACTTTCCTTCCCCGTGGGGTTTTTTGCGACTGGGACTCCCAGCCTTAGGCCCCCTTGTGCCCACCAATCAGCCTGGGAAATTGATCGGGACAAGCAGGCTTGCGGCACCAGCCGGGAGACCCAAAGCCCATGTTGCCCGGGTTCTCTTCCGGGTTCTGGCTGGGCAGCCAAGAGTGGACCCGACCGCTTCCCATGCCGTGGGAGCCTCCCCTCACCTGGGAAACACGATCGATCGCTGTTGTTTTAGGGCCCAGAGTTCAGTCTCCTGGTCACTGCACGGAGTGTGTTGTCCAGCTTCTCAGACACGGTGTTCTCCTGGTGCCACCATCTTGGCCCCCTCGTTAACCATTGTTTTTACAAACATAAAGTTTGTTGATAAAACCTAGTCTACAGAATCTAGAAAATTAATGCTTGTTAATTAATGGTTATTATGTATTTATGTAATGCTGGCTATGGGATTAGTCTATGTATGCTTTTTTTTATATCTATGTAGTGTGTGTGTGTGTGTGTGTGTGTGTGTGTGCGCGCGCGCGCGCGCACTGTGTATATGACATGATGTACCTGTGGAGGTCAGAGGATAGTTTGAAGTAATTTGTTCTCTCCTTCTCTCATGTGCATGCCTGGAGATGAAATCAAGTCATCAAGTTTGGCCACAAGTATCTTTTTCCACTGCTTTATCTTGCTAGCGCTGTGTAGGCTATTTCGATCCTTATAGTGGGATTGTAAGGCATTATCACTGTCACCATTTTCAGTTTCAAGAGGCAAAGTCCAGCACTCCACATACTTTAGCTATCTTCTCTAAAGTCTTATTGCTAGTGATGAGGCCTGCCAGGAATTTAATCCCACATGTAACAGATTTACAAGGTACAGTCTTTGATACATCATTAAACTGCCTAATCCCCTATTTTTCTATAATATCAGCCTGTTTTATATTATCTCCGTCAGCACTTGTTCCATTTTCTGGACATTCAGAGCATATTTGTGTAAATATGCATAAATAAAAAAGTCTTTCCGCATGAATTGAAGAGACTCAGTCTTCTTTCATAGGCTTGAAAAATGTTGAATGTTGTCTATAACCAAAACCCATGAAAATGGATTAGAAGTCTGTCTATTGAATTATTACATTTAAACATTAGAAAACAGGGGTGTACAGGTGACAAAATGGGTGGAGACAGGAAAAGATACAGCTGAAAAGATGTGGAATTCCTGGAACTCTGCCATCAGAACACTTGTGCTCATGGCTACTGAGACGATTCTTTAAAAAGCTTAGACAGTTTTTTTGTCATTTTTGTCCAATAAAACTTTAATATTTTTTTCTTGAAAATATTCTGTCCTTAATTCTGATGGCTGTAATTTTATTTCTTTATCCAGTGAACATTCTATGGTACTGTACTGACCATTGGGCTTCTGTTATAACTGTCTTCTAGTTAAGATGTTCTTGTGAGAGATAAAATGATTACACAGAGACCTTGAACATTTTTGTATTTTAAATGTCAATCACATACTATATAGTGGATACATATGAACATAAGTTTAGAAAATAGACATGACAACAATGTGATGTTTCAATCTTCTAAAACAGTATTATAAATCACTTAACTATAGATATAGTTGCATGAGACTATTGTGATTCAAAGGTAGATAATGTAACCACAGATTTTGAAAGTTTGATATGCTAGTGGCTGAGGTATTGAATAACATGGATTCTTAATACAGGCTCCTAAGTGAGGTGTTTTAGTTTAATTAGTTATCGTATAGAATAAATTTTATTCAATAGATAAAAAAAACTATTGCTCTCCCTGTCTTTTTTGCTCTATAACTATCATTACTCCAACTTTAAACTTCAGAAATATTATCTTACAAATCTCAGTGATGCTATCAGAGAAATATTTCTGAGCATATCATATTTATCCTGTACTGTGAGAATTCAAAGAGGAATGAGAGATATAATTTCTGCATTCTAAGATGCAGTAGGAAATACGGATGATTTGTGAATTTGATTTCTGAATTATCAAAGTGTTGGTGGGTCCAATGAATGGTAATAAAACACTTGAAACTGTTTTCCTCTTAATCCTCTTTCTTCTATTCCATGTAGACTCTCAAATAACAGAGGAGAGTGGAGCTGTAAAGATGCCATTCAATGACAGGAGTTGTTTCTGATCCGTCTGTGTTTCCTCCAGGTATGGTGATGACAAATCTTTGCTGGATTCTTTGACCTATGCAGGTTTTAGTATCCCAGCCTGCATGCTTTCTGTCCTCTGTTTTGTTTGTGTCTGCTTGATATATCAAATCCTTTCAGATTTCTTAATTTCTTTAAGTTTTATAATATAACATCAGACATGAACCGTCCCTTTTGGGCCTAGATAATTCTGTCAACCCATTTTATTCACTGTTACTTGTTCCTTGTGGCATAGCAGCAAATTGCATCAGCATGACAGAATTTATAGCTAAGATAATTTAAATTAGTTAGCAGATATTATGCCAGAAGACGTTGTATAAAATGATACCAGTGGCATCCAATATGTACTGTACAATTTACTTCTTTACCTACTAATTTGAACATTTTGTCGAAAATGACTCTAAGATGCTTTTTGGCATAATTTCTTTGTAATAAATCCCAAATTGTTTCTTATTACCTTTGATTTTCTTATTATCCAGATGGCAAAACTGTACTCTATTTGTCTGTTGTCTTAGTAAGCATAGATTTCTTACTTGGTGCTATTATTTATATCTTTGTATTGTTTTGCAGCAAATGAAAACTGTTTCTTCTAACTGACATTTTAAGAACATAGAAAATTACCAAGAAGCTTATTGTTTAAATCAGACTTAATGATTCTCAATAGCTATATTATTTGGTGGTGGTGGTAGTGGCAGTGTGTGTGTGTGTGTGTGTGTGTGTGTGTGTGTGTGTGTAGGGCAGATGTCAACCTCTGATGTCATCCACAACTGCTCTCTCATTTCCTTCCTCTTTTTTTTTGAAACATTTATTTTTTTTAGCATGTGTGTGTTTGTGTGGTGTGTTATTGTGTATGTTGATGCTATGTGTGTGGTGTATACAAGTGTGTGAGGGGATACATGAGGAAACACGTCCGTCATTCTCTAACTTCAATTTTTGAGGCATAGTCTCTTAATGAAGCCGAAAGCAATAGATACGCCCAGGCCAGCAGGCCAGGTCCTTCTCCTCCTTTATTTTCTCAGACAGTCTTGGAGACAATCAGGCTAGGCTGGCTGGCTTCTGAACTTCAGGCATCTGCTGGTGTCTGAACCCTCAAGTCTGGGTTCCCAGTCTTGCACCAGTACACCCAGTTTTTAGGTCTGCCTCTAAGATCTGACCTCAGATCCCTGTATACAGCACTCAGTTTATTGACCAAGTGCTCTCCAGCCCCCTCTCCAGGCTCACTGTGCAGCTAGCTCACTGATTTGGCCTCACTGACCGGTCACTGAGCGATTCTCCTCTTCCCTTCTCCTCCCCCTCACACTAGGGTGACAGATGTGCACTGCCACACGCATCTTGGGGGTGCAAGGGATCCAAAGTCAGGTCCTCATTGTTTCATTGGCAGGGACGTGGTTGACTCAGCTGTCCCTTGAGCCCTTGTTGGATGATTTTAATTTCTATTTTGGGTACTAACAGATCACTTAGTACACAGAGTGCAAAATCTGTAGGAAAATGTGCTGACTGTTGATATACTGGCAAACCCAAATAATTAAAAAGAATCTGCTTGTTTGGATTTAAAATGCTTCTCTAACAGTCATTTGTAAAAGTTTCAAATTTTGCCCCATGTCATAATGATGACCTTTCCAAAATATATAGGAAAGCATACCTTCCTATCAATCAAAAATGCTCCAACATAATTACTGCTGAATTATGGGCTAGTCATGGAGTGGAAAGCCATTGAGGTGCCCCACTGTTTATAATGAAGCCTGTAACAGAAAACCTCAGAATTTTATTAAATTTTCTCTAACAGCTTATAGCAACAGTTAGGAAGAAAGCAAGGTTTCTCTGTTCTTATTTCCTTATTGGGTAAGGAAATTTTCTTTTCTTGTAGATCACTTGTGGTGCTCAGGCTAGGAACCAGGGGCTAAAAATGGAGTGATAGGTAGGAGGGGGTAGAGAACAGAGGTAGCCTGTTTCTAATTTAGCTCTCAGGCTCTGCAGCCAGGAAAGACCCCATGACCTTCTGTTGAGGTCATACGGAGGAGGAGTTAGTCTTTCCACATTTATTAGATTTTAATTTTGGAACTCGCAGGAGATAGAATTCTTTCTTATTTAGCAACATATGCTTCACATTAATTCAGTAGTCTACATTTTGAAGAAGATCATTTAGGGAATCTTGATGCACAAAAATCTGATACACCCTGGAGACCCTTAACCAATGGCGTGGTGTCCTTTTGCAGAAGAAAAAAAAAAATCAGCCCTAGGTAAAAATTCTCAGTAGAATAACAGAAACTGAGTTGGTAGATAAACAGGGATTACTAGGGAGCTATCCAATCTTTAAATACTACAGGGTCTTTTAAAAGGACCAGCACAGTGAAATGAGATACTTCTAGAGAATAAACAGTTTCAAATCTCCAAATAGATGTTAAATATTGACTTGTTTTTGTTATTTTTGTTGTAGAGTTATAACTGCCAAATGGTTAATAACATCACTCTTTGTTACAAAGACACTTATTAATCTTCTGTCTCCTTAATACCACATTAATCAATGAAAGCGGTTGCCAATATTTATTTCCTTAAAATATGCAAAAAGATGGAGAAAAGTGCCTGTGCATGTGTGCTCTTTTTGGGAAAGAGAGAGGAAAAGAAAGACAGGGAATGGGAATGAGTATATGAAGGAGAAAGAGGAGAAAGGGACAGGAAGGGAGGGAAGCAGAGACTGAAAATTAAATATTAACATGTAGTTGGAAAAATATATTCTTACCTTCCTTAAGTGACTAACAATTTCTGTAGAAAAATTCTGATAAAAGAAATATAGTTCCATTAGCAATATACGATTGCTCTATAGAAGGCCTGAACTGAAGGCTAAAAACTGATCCCTGCAGAGAATAGCCTGCTCTCCAAGTCAATTAAGCTCCCATCTCTGGAGATCAGTCTCTTCTGCTTTCTTCATCTACTGTCAAGCCAAGCTCTATAACATTCTGGGTCTATTGTTTCTTTGCAGTGTGGTCCCAGGCCATCTATCACCTTCCTCCCATTTGCTATCTTACCAGCAGTGTTCTAGATCTCTTAGATGCCAGCTAGCTTGAGGCTCCCAATTGTAGATGTGGCTGGAATCCTCATGCCATGCCCTAATACAGCATAAGTACGCTGGGATTTGATTGCCTGAGTTCTGTACACTTTCTAGATTGCTGCTGCAGCCTCATTGGGCTTGCCCACATCTCCTGTCTCCAGATGTTACAGGCTCTTAACCTGTTATAGCTCAAATATGGATGGTCCTTTGTTGACGTCTATGTTCGGACACTTACTCTCTAACTATTAGGATATGTTGGAAGGATGTAGGAGGCTTTGGAAGTAGAAACTCATGGAAGAAATGGGTTCCTGGGAGTGGGCCTTAAAGTTTTATAGCATGGACTATGTCTGGCTGCTGTGTACTTTGTGATTGCAGACACAAGGACACCAGGAGCCTCAGGTTCAGACCACCATGCTTTTCCTGCCATTGTGCTATTTTCCCTCTTAATGTGTGAGCTTAAATAAACCCTTCCTCCCTAAGGTTCTTTTGTTGCTGTTGCTGTTGTTTTTTGTTTAAAGTTTCAGAGATTTTATTGTAAAGATGACAATGAACACTGGTCTGATAATAAGGGCGATGGTTAAGACAAGCTGTATATAGGGTCATGCTATTGCATGATTATAACCCCAGCCGATAGGAGGCTGTGCCAGGAGTGCCAGGGGCTAGAGGCCTTAATGTTGATGCCATAAACATTGTGATTATGCTTCAAATAAGTAAATAAATAAAAAAGGTTGGAAAATGATAGTTGACTTCTAGCTTTAGGTACAAGAAGGAAAGAAAGAAAGAAAGAAAGAAAGAAAGAAAGAAAGAAAGAAAGAAAGAAAGAAAGAAAGAAAGAAAGAGGGAAAGGAAGGAAGGAAGGAAGGAAGGAAGGAAGGAAGGAAGGAAGGAAGGAA
>NW_026596069.1:13815942-13824413 GCF_907164565.1 Psammomys obesus
GAAGGAAGGAAGGAAGGAAGGAAGGAAGGAAGGAAGGAAGGAAGGAAAGATCAAGCAAAAATAATAAAATACAAGCATTGTAGTCATTGAGATGAATATTATTCCTTCATTCATAGTGCATACTGTTTACACCCCACGGAGTAATCCTATGAGGTAAGACCCATTATTCTAGTTTTCTTTCAATACAAAGCAACTTAAGAGAGAAAAGCATTTGTTTAGCATATACTTCCAGGTCAAAGCTTATTACTGAGCGACATCAGGACAGGAATTTAAGCAGAAACCATGGCAGAACTCAGGTCCTGGTTCACTGGCTGACTCGTGATCAGCTGTCTTTTTTTAATATAGCCCTGGCCTCCTTGCCTAGGGCAAGGTAATTCATCCCAGACATGTCCACAGACCAACCTGCTCTAGGTCATTGCTCAGTTGAGACTCTCTTATCAGAACGATTCTAGGCTGTGTCAAGCTCACAATAAGAACTGACCAGGAAACCTGTTATCATACTTAGTGTTGAAGTCAGAGTGAAAAGTTATCTTCCAAAGCTTTCCCAAAGCCTCACAACTAGCAAGCTGAACTCTAGTGACAGCATTTTTTTTTCCTTCTGTGTTTTGTTTTACTCAATGAGTAAGTCCTGCTATTGAATTCACAGTCTAACTGGCTAATAGCAGCAAGTATTTGAGTGCATTATAAGTCCTGCAATGATTACAGAAGCTACCCTACATCTAGCAATATTTTGCTATTTCTGTTTTTAGAACACAATCTCATGTGGCCCAGACTGATTGTGAGGTTCAAGATTATTCAAGAGAATAATAATTATTATTATTAGAAAATATTATTATTAGAGATTAATTAGAGAATAATTATTATAAGAGAATAATCTTGAACTCCTGGTCCCCATGCTTCTATTTCCCACTTTCAGCTTCATCAACCTCTCTACCAGGCCCTAGAAGACAGAAGAAAAGTTTTCTTAAGCTGAGTGTTGTGGTTCCAACCTGTAATGCCACCATTGTGGGGCTGGGACTGGAGGATTATGGCAATTTTGAGATCATTCTGGGTTACGTGATTAGTTCTAGGACAGTGTGGGCTATATGCAAGCTTCTGACGAGATAAACAATGAACACACCTTCCTGAGTTGTTCCATTTTGTAGATAAGAGAATCAGGTAAGTTACCATGCCTGAAGTCACAAAGCTAATGAAAATTGATGATACTTGTATGGAGACCTCAGTAGGAAGCAAAGCAGGCTCAGGAATTAAGGTGAATGGGAATGCAGGCCTGATCTACCCTCACTTCCCCCTCTAGTAGGGAAAACTGAGGCTCAGAGAATCAAAAACAGCTTCCTCCAGCTTGGACTTCATGTCTACTAGGGAATGTGAGCATGTAACTTCTTGGTTCTGTTTCTCCTTCCTAGAAAGAAAAGAGAAACAGTCATAGGAGTGCAAAGAAAGGTATGGACAGGCACAGATGTGGCTTGTGTGTGAGGTGGATGGTTGTTTAGACTACAAGCAGGACTTGTGGACCCTTTCTGTGAAGTTACTGAATCTCATTCAGGTGATGCTTGTGTGAATGGGGAGGGGCCAAAGAGTCCTAGCCAGCTGGGTGGTGATAAGCCAATATGGAAAAAGAGAGTGGGTTTCATATTCTGCCTCCTCCCTTCCCTCCTGCATTGGATGGAGAGGCTACTATGTTTATTGTGGGGTTTTTGGGAACTTGGAGACAAAACAGTCTTTTTTTTTTTTTTTTTTTTTTTTTTTTTGTACTATAGGTCATGTAGGGACCAGGTTTTAACAACCCAGAACTCATACATGAAGTCTCCTAAGGAGCCCTAGAGTACAGTGTCCAGGGGCCAAGTAGTGTAGTCAACAGTAAACAAGAAGAAAGTGTCAGGGATAGAGGCATGGGTTAGACAGGGATCCAGGATGATCATGGTATCTGGATATATAGAATTAAAACATGAAAAAATAAAAGATGTGCAAAGAATCAATAATTTTCTTTCTTTTTTTTTTGGTAGTTTTGCTTTTTAATATGTTAATCCATACTTATTATATTAAGCTGCAATAAATATTTTATGGTCAGAATACCCAAATTATGAAGAATTACATTACATTTTGTTGCAGCATTAATTTATTTTATTTTTCTTTATTAATTACACTTTACTCACTTTGTATCCCCCCCATGGTTCCCTCCCTCCTCCCATCCCAATCCCTCCCTTCCTCCACCCTCTGCACGCATGCCCCTCCCCAAGTCCACTGATAGGGGAGGACTTCTTTTCCTTCCTTCTGCTCCTAATCAATTAGGTCTCATCAGGAGTGGCTGCCTTGTCTTCTTCTGTGGCCTGGTAATGCTGCTTCCCCCTCAGGGGGAGGTAATTAAAGAGCAGGCCAATCAGTTCATGTCAGAGACAGTCCCTGTTCCTATCACAATGGAACCCACTTGGATACTCTAGACTCAGGAAATGGGTTTTTGAAATCTGTATGTGTAAGGTTAGCAGAAACGGGGAACAGGTTCAATCCAGACTGGTGGATGGGATATCTTAGAAAGGTGAAATCTAAAGAGCCAAATTATGTTGAGGCATAAGAATTAGAACAGCTGGTTTTGGGTGCTTCCATGTGTGGATGTTCTGCTTTGTTTTGTTGTTGCTATTTATTTATTTATCTATTTATTATCTATTTATTTATTTATTTATTGTGTGTGTGTGTGTGTGTTTTCTTTTCCTTGGTTATATTTGTCATGTGCTTTGTCACAGCAATGAGAAAAGTAACTAACACATGCCACCAGAAAAAAAAAAAAAAAGATCTTTCATTACTATTACTGTTCAGGAATTAGAGACCGAATGGATCCAGACTGTTATTGCTTTTTTTTTCCAGCCCTAATCCTGAGTTGAACTACCACAAAGACTTTTCCTGAGAGCAGATGGAAACTGCCATTTCCACATACTCATCTGGCAGACTGCATTTTCTACAAGCATGCACCCACTAGCATGAAGAAGATGACTTAACAACCCTTCCTTTCAGAGCTAGCTCCTAACCGGGGTGTTGATGACCCAGGAACTTAACAACCCTTCCTTTTAAAGCTAGCTCCTATCTGGGGTGTTGACAGCCCTGGCAATGGCACCAGCAGCAGGATGGATGAGTTTGAGGCTGTATATCAAAATTTACAACATGATAGTTTTGAATTTGTTTTAGTGTCAGGCAGAAAACAAATTAGGAGCTGCTAATTTGTGGATGTTGTTTCAGCAAGTGTTAATGGTAGGCCGTGACACAGGAAAAGGGATGTAAACTATGTAGCCAGAAGTGAAACAAGGAGATGGCCTTGCTTTGGTAAAAGATGATGTTCTTGAACTTAAAAGTGAAGCTAATCATTAGGTTCATAATTGAGATGTACACACTTCAAGTGCCCCAAGGAATATATGAAAATTACAGAAAGTATTTCCTTAGCATGAAACAAAGAGAATTTTCCAAAATACAATTTTCCCTGTGCTTTATATCTGTTAAAATAAGTATCCACTTGTCTTTTAGTTAGATTTGGCTCATTCCTTAGTTCTCCTTGAAGGCAGTGGTTGGCAACAACTGGATGTATTTCTATTATTAGCAATTCAGCTCATTTTTTGGCAATAATGTCTGCAAGGGACTTATGAGTACTTTTGGTCAGTTCTTCAACTTAACAGTGCAAGAGTTATAAAATCAATGTGCTTTAGCAGAACAAAAGCTGCTCTTTGATGATGTCACACCACTCAAGGTGACCCACTGTGGTGGCTCTACCATCTGGAGGACATGGCTTCCCTAGGTGCCACGGGAAGGAGAAGAGCTGAAATGGCAACTGTGCATGTTCTGGTCCAATCTACTCTCTATTCCATTGGCCAGAAGGCCAAGGTTTCTGGTCTGCCTGGTGCTGCCTTCAAAAAAATTTATGAAATATAGTTTCCCTGTGAGATGAGGAGAAGAGAGGGATTTACATGATGACCAGATAGTATTGTCTCTACCTCACTGCCTAAATGTAACCCATAATCATTGGAGAATATTTAATTAAATTTTCTTTATTATATTTTTCATATTTAAAGCAGAATCTTAGAATACATTGAATCCCAGATAGGCTTATTATGTTCAGGTTTAGAAGCTAACTGAAAGTTTATTTGTTTTTCAAACACATTTTGGATTTTTTTTCTTTTTGGTAAAAGGCTCATCTTTCTTAGATGATAATTCTATGTGAATATATGTATAACTGAAGTGATTAAAATAAACTCAATTTATAGTTTCTGCACTCTATCATGTGTCATAGTTACCTGGATCTAGTTAAGACATATGTTGAATAACCAGTGGCTTCTATAGTTGGTTTTCTGCCTGAGAACACTGTCCATTCTGCTTTGAATAGCAAGAGATGAAGACTAGCGATTTCCGGAGTGCTTGCCCTACCTTAATAGAAAGCATTTATAGGCCAACCTGACTATTCTTCTCATTTGCTTCTTTGTTATGGACAGTTCATTGTATTGAAAAGGTGATTTAAAACTGTTTCATGTTTTAAAGAGGGATGTATTATGTTATTTTCACTCCTTTAAATAATTGAGTTATGTTATCTGTGCATAGAATGAAAATATGGCTTTAGTGTTCTGGCACTGTTCTTTATTGATCTCTAGTATATTTTTCTCCATAATGACTTTATTTTTGAAATATTATTATAAATTCTATAAGAAAAGGTACTCCATGTTATTAATTTAGTAGATTTAGTTTTGTTCCACCTTTAGCTCTCCCTATTTTTTGTGAGTGGGTGTTTTATGAGCTAGCTGGACTGCTAGCTCTATAATATTTATTCATATTTTCTTAAAAAAGTATTTTCTATAAAAAAGCATTTTACTTTTTTATAATCCTTCTATCTCTCATTCCAGAAATTCTTTGTTATTAACATTTAATCAAATGTCCTTTCTTGGTTTGTAAGACTACTTTAGATAGATAGTAGAAGTGCTTTAGAGGGTATGAAGTCACAACACTCATGTTTGCATGCATGTATGTTTTCAGTGGCATGCTCAAAAAGGGCTTTCTCACTTCATTCTTCTAGAGTGTCATCTATGAGTGTCTTATTCTTTGGAATTTGAGCTTTTTAACCTATCTTGTTTTGAGACTGTATAGTTCAATAGTCTTAAACAGGAACTGTAATCGCTCCCCATAATTCCATTCAACTAGGCTTCCATGTAAAAACAGATTGGGAGGTTCACTGCATACTCTTATCATTTTAATATGCATAAGAGCCTATTGAGCCATTCTGAGAATTGCATTTATTTTATTTTGCTGTGGGAACACTAACTATAACCCCCTTCTGAGACCTCGAAAGTCTCTCTAGCAGGTGTACCTGGAGTCAAATTTCTGGCTAAAGCTAGCTGTGAGCCCTCAAGAGACAAATTCTTCCCAAGAGGTTTTACTCTTTGGAGTTTTGAGGATAGCTTTAAATAGTGGGCCAGTGGACCTCTGTGAGAAAGGAGTGCACGTATAACATTTTTCAAGTATAAGTTCTTGTTTTTGCCTTTCTTGATCAAGACTCCTATAGTTAGTGGTTTTCCAAGTTTGTAATATTTCCAATTTTCTAGAGGAAGGATTGTCATAGATAATTTTTTTGTATCACCCTAATATATCTGTCAGAATTACACAGACAAGGTCAATAAATAATTATTGACATTCTAGTTTTAATAAATTTATTTTTTATTAACTGCAGTTTATTCACTTTGTATCCCAGCCTCCCTTAGCCCCTCCCAATCCCACCCTTCCTCCCTTATATCCTCCGATGCCCGTCCCCAAGTCCACTGATAGGGGAGGTCCTCCTGCCCTTCCATCTGACCCTAACCTCTCAGGTCTCATCAGGAGTGGCTTCATTGTGTTCCTCTGTGGCCTGGTAAGGCTGTTCCCCTCTCAGGGGGAGGTGATCAAAGAGCCAGCCACTGAGTTCATGTCAGAGAGAGTCCCTGCTCCCCTTATTAGGGAACCCAATTGGAGACTGAGCTGCCATGGGCTACATCTGTGCAGGGGTTCTAGGGTATCTCCATTCTAAATAAATAGAATCAAAATTACATTTCATGAGAATAAAAGTAGCACATGAAAATTGTGTTTTCTCACTTAGGGAGTCATTCATCTCATTTAATTTTGAAACTTCAACTTAACCATAATTTGTGATTGTACATTTTAGGCAAAAAGTAGTTATTATTTATGAACAAGTGAAGTACTTAATATTTTTCCAGATGTTGTGTTTCTCAGTGTGTTCACTATAAAACTATGTGATGTGATTCAGAGGTGAGTTAGGATTTAATGCATCATGTTGACTTAGGAAATAACTTAATGTCATGAAAGATGATTTAAGTTGCTTGTCACTCTCTATGTCTCAGGTCACTACCAGAAGGTGAAGGGCTTATCCTTCCACTTAGAAACATTCTGAATATGATAGGAGATGTATCTGAGGGTATGAACAGAAACTGCTTCAGTTCTAAATTTATTTGTGTGAGAACAATGGCATCAATCTTTTGGAAGATATGCATTACTTTGTTAAAACCATGAAATGTACTATTTAATGTGTCTTAATGCAATTGGATATGATACATATATAATACAAAATCGATAGAACTTTATCAAGGAAAGAGTTTAGAAATCACAGCAACAGAGTTTAACCATTCAAGAAAGAATAGATATAAACAAGAATGCTTTTGAGAAATCTTTCTGTGCTGGTATTTATCATTTTCTGATACTTTCAGCATTGTCATGAACAATTTATCAGTATATAATAAAAATAAAACACCCAGAGATATTCCTTGTAAAATTGATGTAGAAGTCATGGGTTATTATTTGCTCCCATGGTGTGGTGGGTTTTCCTGAATAGTTTTTTAAAATGTGTAGAAGGTGTGAAAATGTGAGTTAGTATTTGATGGATACATGTTCAATATTGCTTTCACTGTTTTTGCTGTATTTGACAAACATTTTTCTTCATTGTTTTCTGAAACATCTTTGGAAATCATCATCAGGGATGGATCATGATGATTGCATCTGGGACATAGACTAAGAAAGCCTTGTCTTTAAGCTTTATAAAATACACACATGTTCCAGTAATTTTTCCTCATGTGTCAGTAACTCAGTTTTGATATAAAAAAAATCATGTTGTCACAAAATTTTCTACTATTCCCAGTTCAATTATTCTTGAGTTTTTATTCTGTTAAACTTTAATGACAGAAAATGGGAGTGAGGGAAGAACAGAGAGAGGAAGAAGAGAGCAAGCAAAAATGTTTCATCCCTCTCAGATCTTCAGATCATTGGGAAGAACTCACAAGGACCAACTTATTCAGAAAAACTTCATATTAATTGCAGTGTGAGGCTAAATTATTGAGATGTTAAAATCCCAGGAGAGGAAAGCAGATGTCTTACCTCGAGAAGTAGTCTTACAGAGAGACCTCAGGAGAATCAAAGCGAGTATACGAAAGAACAATGGACTTGGCGCCTGTGACTTGCTTAGATGGGTGCCATGGCTACAGGGCAGAACATGCAGCAAAGAAGCACAGAGAGAAAAGTGGACATTTCAATCGTATTCTGAATCTATAACTTCTCTGTCCCATGTAAAATTTTCCTGTTATTAGCAAATAAGTATAGTCTTTTCAAGACACAGATTTTATAGTTCAAACATATCCCATTAAAACATGAAACGGTGATCTAAACAAGATGCATTGCTTAACCTTGCTAAGTAAGTGACTGGATGCCACAAAACTGGCAAGAGCCTAGAATGTAAAAGCGGGTGTGAGTAGGACAATCAGTCTAATATCTCTGATTCTTCATGAGTCCTTCATGTATCAGCCCTGAGAAAAGATTTTTGTAGCCTCTTCACCATTTCTAGTGACCGCCACCTTACCACATGACTTCGTTCATTGTTGAAAAACTCGAATTACCACAACCATCTCTGCATGATTGCCAAAATATGCTTCCTCATGGTGTAGGCTACCATCTGCCACTCAGACTGCCAGTTTTGGCTGAGAGCCTACAGATATGGCAGCTCAGACTTCTGTCTCTGTTCCCCAGCCCCACCATCTGCACCACGATTACTGTGGAGCACTTGTTGGTAGACAAGAGCCACAACTGTGGCCAGGGATTGAGCTAGCATCCTAGTTTCCTGGCAAAAGTTTATCGATTGGATCAGATTAAGGGCACCTGTCTCAAATAAGACTAATTAAAATCCTCCGAGGGCAACTGGAATTCTATGAGAGAAAGTTAGCTACTTTTGAAGGCCAGAGCTCTCCAAGGTAAAACTCAAACTGTCAGCAGCCAAACTTTCTAACACATTCAAAAGGCCAAGATGTAGAGGAATAATGAAGACAATTGAGAAAACCAAGGAGGTCTAGAGAATTCTGAGAACACCCATCTCTCTATTTTTCTCCTTCGTGGACAAGAGGTAGATCTCATTATATTTTCTGTGTGTGTGTGTGTGTGTGTGTGTGTGTGTGTGTGTGTGTGTGTGT
>NW_026596069.1:13824423-13888684 GCF_907164565.1 Psammomys obesus
GTGTGTGTGTGTGTGTGTGTGTGTGTGTGTGTGTGTGTGTGTGTGTGCAGTGGATGTGCATGTGTGAATTTGAAGCCATGTGTCTGCATGTGTGGAGGTCAGGAATTAAAGGCATCTGTCTTCTGTGATTCCCCAGGTTATATTTTGAGACAAGGTCTTCTCACTGAACCTCCTTTCATCCTAACAGGGTAGACTGGCTTGCCAGTGAGCCCTGGAATGTTCCAGTCTCCACATCCTCAGCTTTAGAGTTATAAATACAAGCCCATAATTTCCCATTATTTTTTTTTCACTTTTAGTTACCTGTGTATTGTGTGACTAAGTGTGGCTTTGTGCTGAGTTCAGTCTCTTCAAAGACGAGTCCATTAGATTCCATAGAGCTAGTGTTAGGGTCCTGATACGCCTGCTGGAAACTGAATGTGGTGCTATGGGAAAACAGGAAAGCATCTCTCCTTCTCCCATTCTACACTGTCCTAAGTGGGTACTAGGGATTTGAACTCCATTCCTCATGCTTTCTTAGCAAACACTCTACCAACTCAGCATCTCCCAATGCCCATTATCTCTGAGATAAATGCTGACTTCTATGCTTGTTTTGTCATTGTTTTGATTTGACTAAACTGAATTTCTCTTGCCAACAAGTCTAGAAGAAACCCTTGGCGTTGGTATAATCAGGATTGTGGTCTACTCAGTCTACTTCTGTGAAGATCCAAATCTGACTACGGACCTTAGTCAGAGTTAGGACTCCGCTTTCTGCCTGCTGTCCTTCCCAACCATCTGAATGTGCACTTCGTGTCCATACCTGTCCTTATTCAACATTCTATAGGGAGTTAGAAAATGTTAGAATATTTTACATACATTTTGTGTGAATCATGACCTTCAGTATGTTTGAAATCTTAGCCCTCATTATGGGGATGAAAATATGGAGGAAAGAGAAGTTCGAGCAAGAACAGTGAAGGATGTAAGATTTTCAAAGTGAGATTTTTAGCTTCTTGGGAAGCTAAAAAGCTGTCTTTTCTCTGCAATGAAGAAAGCCTGAAGGTTTCAGTCAGGAGAGTCCAAGGCATTTGGTGATTGTCAGATAAAGTGAAATAGATCCTTTTAATCAATACATTTGCATTTGAGCTGATTCTAGAATGAATAATTACTTACCATTTCATTTTCTGTGACATTCTGAGCATATTGCTTTTAGGAGCTATGAATCTTCATTAACTGGGCATGATATATTCTACCCTGTAACTGACATATTGCACATCTCAGTTTACTGAAGTCAGGTGACACTTCCTCCAGGAAGACTTCACAGAGATCTTCTAATACAAATATATATATATATATAT
The DNA here is from genome assembly GCF_907164565.1 of Psammomys obesus. Taxonomy (NCBI): domain Eukaryota; kingdom Metazoa; phylum Chordata; class Mammalia; order Rodentia; family Muridae; genus Psammomys; species Psammomys obesus. The sequence goes on from NW_026596069.1 coordinate 13,825,755, forward strand.
ATATATATATATATATATATATAATTTCATGTGTTTGATCATTGGACAAAATATTTTCTAAATTTCATTGTGATGTATTAGCTTTGTTTTTTTTTTTTTTTGAGATGAAGACTCATGTGTCCCAGGTTAGTCTTTTTTAATTTATTCATTATTTATTACAAAATATTCACTTTGTATATCAGCTGTAGCTCCCTTCCTCATTCCCTCCCAATCCCACCCACCCTCCTTCTTCTTCCCCTATGCTACTTCCCCAGTCCACTGATAGGAGTGGATCTCCTCCCCTTCTGTCTGACCCTAGCCTATCAGGTCTCATCAAGACTGGCTGCATTGTCTTCCTCTGTGGCCTGACAAGGCTGCATACCCAGTAGGAGGTGATCAAAGAACCAGCCACTGAGTTCATGTCAGAGACAGTCCCTGTTCCCCTTACTAGGGAACCCACTTGGAGACTGAGCTGCCATGGGCTACATCTGTGCAGGGGTTGTAGGTTATCTCCATAAATGATCCTTGGTTGGAGTAGCAGTCTCAGAAAGGAGCCCTGTGCCTAGTTATTTTTGGTTCTGTTACTCTCCTTGTGGAGCTCCTGTCCCATCTAGATCTTTCTATCTCCCCCCTCTTTTATAATATTCCCTGCACTCTGGCCAAAGTTTGGGTATGAATCTCAGCATCTGCTTTGCGACCCTCTGGGTAGAGTCTTTCATAGGTCCCCTGTGGAAGGCTCCTGTCCTGTTCCTTGTCTTCTACTTCCGATGTCTATCCTGTTTGCCCTTCTGAGTGAGGTTTCAGCCTCTTCCCTAGGGGACTCCTTGTTGTTTAGCTTCTTTAGGACTATAGATTTTAGTATGTTTATCCTATATTATATATCTAATATCCACTTATAAGTGAGTATATGCCCTGTGTGTCTTTCTGCTTCTGGAATACCTCACTCAGGATGATCTTTTCTAGATCCCACCATTTGCCTGCAAATTTCATGATTTCCTTCTTTTTAATTGCTGAGTAGTATTCCATCATGTAAATGTACCACACTTTCTGTATCCATTCCTCGGTTGAGGGACATCTAGGTTCAATAAAGACATTTGCTATAGCATGTTCACAACAGCTTTATTTGTAATAGCCAGAATCTGGAAACAACCTAGACGTCCCCAATTAGTCTTAAATGTCCCATATAGCTGAGGATGATCTTAAACTCCTGCTCCTTTGCCTTCATCTTCCAAATGCTAGGATGACAGGTATGTGCACCACACCTGATTATGTAGTACTAGGGTTAGAACCCAGAGCTCTGTGCACACTAGACCAGCCCTGTACCAATTAAGCTGCATCCCCAGCCCCATTGTGATGCATCCTTCTACATGGATCATTTAGAATGTGTTTCATTTCTACTAGTATAATAATTTTGTAGTCATCATTTTTTGTCTTTTTATGACTTTATAATGAGTATTTCATTTCAAAATAATTATGAATTCATAGAAGATTGCAAAGAAATACCAAACAATATGTGTCCTTTTTCTTACAGATGACCACCTCGATGTCTTCTTAACAGCCTAACTTTAACCTGGTGGTGTTTGTAAATTAGTGATGTGCAGCCCTATGTAGCCACTACCACAGTCGACGTTCTTGACTGTACCACCCATTTCTTCATATAACCCATTGCTCATCCCTGACTCTGAACAACCATTTGTTTGTTGCTTGTTACTGACTTTGTTATTTCCGGAATATAAATAGAAGCACACACTTTGTATCCTTTGGAGACGATCTCATTTTTTTTCCACTCAGAATTTTAATTTTCAGTTCATTCAAATGTTTGCCTATGTAAGAGTTTACAGCATCTGCTCCACCCAGTCACTTCCTATTTCCTGGATTGTAGCTTATCATAGCAGTTTAGTCTCTAAAGGATGTTTCAGGTAGTAGTTTTGATTGTTAGGGATAAAGCTACCAAGAATATTCTTGCACATGTGTGAGTGAAAGTATGTTCTCTCTTGGTAAACATTCAAGAGTACAATTATTGATTCAGTTTGGTAAGCTCTTTGCTGCTAATGTTAAAAGGAACTGAAAAAATTATTGTCCAGGTGACTGTACTGTTTTACAATCTGGTGACAATGACTAGTGACCTAGTTTTTACATCTCTGCTAGAAGCTGGTGTTTTATTTTAGTCATTCTGATAGGCATATTTGGTTTTCATTTACACTTTGCCCTTCTGCCAAGCTCTCACTGTTATAGTCCTGATATTTTATTTATATGTAAATATAAATATGTAAAATAAAAATAAATATATAAGTACAATTTTCTGAATCCATTTAGTGTTGCTTGTATGATTTTGTAATGAGGGCTGACCACTTGGGATTGGATAACCTGTATGCTAGGCTATCCAACTTCTTATAATTTAGCATAATTCGTTTATACCTGTGTAATATATTCTGTGATATTGCAACTTCGTTCTTACACTACCAATTTTTTTAAACTGATGACAAATGAAATACAAACTAAATTTGATTCACAGCATTAAAATATTTTTATTTGCAATTAGGTTTTAAAATACCATTAAGAAATCATGCTGGAAAACGAGAAGGATAAAGCATATCCCACAGGGAAGGACGATACGCCCAGGACAGGTGATTTCCTCTCAAAGGGCTTTCCTTGGAGACAAAACTAGAGCAGAACTTGGTGCTTCACCCAACATAGGAAACGCAAAGACAGGTTGGGTATTCACAAAACCGAAACGTGTAGTGATGAGTATGACCCAAGGGAGCACTCCAACCTACCAATGCCCATTGTCTGAATTAGTTTTCCTCTCATGTCTGTTGTAACATTTCACTACTGACTCACACACCCGAGTCACACAAGCAGTGTAACGGAGTGCCTGAACCGGCTCTCCCAGCCTCATGTCCATCCACTGTCTACATATCTCCCCCATTCCCTTCAGAGAGGCCATTCTTTCCCTCATGTTCCCTCAGGACTTATGAAATAACTGTGGTCAAAACACTCCTGATACTGTCAAGAAGCAGCAGACTGGGTAATTACTTCCTGTCCTCAGTTGAAGTAAACAGTAGAAGAAATTACCAAACTTTTGTAAATTTGTTGTACCTTTGTTATTTTGTACATGCCAATGGTGTTTTCAAAAGACTCCTATTTATATATTATTTTAGAAAATAATTTATAATACAATTATTTAAATTTTATAATCAAAGTACCTTTTAACAAATTATACATTTTAAATTCAAGGCAATACTTTTGACCAAATAAAAAAATGAGTTTCACAATACATTCACATCTATATTAATTAAAATATGAATGAGTATGTATTTCTCTTTTTAAAATTTTTTATATGAATTACAGTTTATTCACTTTGTACCTCAGCGGTAGCCCCCTCTCTTATCCCCTCCCAACTCCAGCCTCCCTCCCTCCTCTCCTCCAATGCCCCTGCCACAGTCCACTGATAGGGGAGGTCCTCCTCCCCTTCCATCTGACATTAGCCTATCAACACTGAAATCCGAGAGGAAAAGAAAGAAAAAGAAAACATTTCTACACCTGAGAGTTTCTCCTCTACCCCCTTGTATTCTGTTTGTGATTCCTATATTATTAGTACCTATTCTTATCCCTAAATTTTCCATCTCCAGTATTCCTTCTGTTTGTGATTTATTATTATTATTATTATTATTATTATTATTATTGTTGTTGTTTCTATTTCCATATTCCGGTCTTGAACTGTTTTATTCATTTTCTTTACTTGTTTGACTGTATCTTTCTGTATTTCTTTAAGTGATTTATTTGTTTTTAATTTAAATGCCTCTAGCTGTTTGAGTGTATTCTCTTGTATTTCTCAAGTGATTTTTTTTTCCCTATAAAGACCTCTGTCATCTTCATAAGCATAGATTTAAAGTCGTTTTCTTTTGTTTCAGGTGTTAGGTTATCCAAGGCTTGTTGTAGTAGGATAGCTGTGTTCTAATGGTTCCATATTGCCCTGGCTCTTGTTGGTCGTGTTCTTATGGTGGCCTTTAGCAATCTGATTGTACCTGGTGTTGGCTGGAGTATCTGGTGCCCTGTTGGAGGCGGGTAGAACCCTGGGCCGGAGGCTGGATATTTCTGGCTTCTGGCCTCCCTCCTCAGTAAGATAGGTAGGGCTGTGGGCCAGAGGCTGGAACAGGTCATCCATGGTGCCCTGGCGGGCTTCTCAGAAGGCTAGTAGAGTCCTAATGGGGGTGAAACTCAAGGAACAGCATGCAGCTCTCCTCTGCTAGCTTTGTCCTAGTTAGACCTCCAGACAGGGGATTGGGTTGGTGGTTATAACTTGGGTGGTCCTGGGTTCTTTTCCGGATGGTCTCCTTGGGAGGGCAGGTACAAGGCTGGATCCAGGGTCCCAGGAGCCCTCCTCGGAAAGGCAGGTAGAGACGTGGGCTGGAGGCTTGAACCCCGTGTCTGGTGCCATGCATTTTACGATCAGAGCTCCAGCAGTCAGAAATCGTCTTCTATCAGCTTTCCAGATAAGAAAGAAGCCCCCTGCTGACAAACACTAGATTGTATGTTCTCAGAATGTGTGTGAGGTCTGTATTTCCAAGATTCACTCTGCTATCTTCTTCCTGAGCCTCTCTCAAGGAAGAATATAGATTTGAGACCTGTAGTAATCTTTTAGATGCCATTGAATCTAAAAGCCATTCTTTGATGCTTTGAAATATTTTGGTTGTTATCTTTCAGATCTGTGTCAAAGATTTTGTAGCTGGGATTCAGTGTATATTCTTAGTAATTATTATCCCTGGCATCCTGATCATATAAAGCAAGTTTCATTACCTTCTTGTTAGTAGATGCTTTCCTGTTTTTCATTTCATCCTTCAGAGTTGGCTCTATCTTCCTGTACCATGTTAGCCAACAAAATAATTATTTTATTTTATATATTATTTTATATTTTTTATTTTATATAGTACAATATTCTAAAATTTATTAATTCTGTGTTGTCAGACTTTAAGATCATAGCCTATGTATTTAATTTATTGAGTAGATGTTCTCTCATTATTCAATTTTAAACCTACCAAATCATTTTATGTTCTTTACAAAATATATGGTTAAATTTATTTTCATTTCTTATTTATTTATTTATTACAATTTATTCACTTTGTATCCCAGCTATAGCCCCCTCCCTTGTTTCCTCCAATCCCCTTCTCCTCTCATGTACCTCACCTAGTCCACTGATATGGGAGGTCCTCCTCCTCTTCCATCTGACCCTAGCTTATCAAGTCTCATCAAGACTGGTGGCATTGTCTTCCTCTGTGGCATGGTAAGGCTGCACCCCCCCTCAGGGGAAGACAATCAAAGATCGAGCCACTGAGTTCATTTCAGAGACAGCCCCTGCTCACCTTAGTAGGGAACCCACTTGGAGACTTAGTTGCCATGGGCTACATCTGTGCAGGGGTTCTAGGTTATCAGTCTCAAAACAGGAGTCCAGATTTTTTGGTTCTGTTGCTCTCCTTGTGGAGCTTCTGTCCTCTCCAGGTCTTTCTATCTACCCCTTCTTTCATAAGAGTCCCTGCACTCTGCCCAAAGTTTGGCCATGAGTTTCAGCCTCTGCTTTGCTGCAGAGCTGGATAAAGTCTTTCAGAGGCCCTCTGTAGTAGACTCCTGTCCTATTCCCTGTTTTCTCCTGCCTCCGATGGCACTTTCTCAGACAATTAGGAATAGTGCTACCTCAAGATGTAGCTCTATGACTCTTAAGCATACATCCAAAATATGCTCAAGTATACAAGGACATTTGCTCAACCATGTTTGTAGTAGCTTTATTTGTAAGAGCCAGAATCTGAAAACAACCCAGATGTCCCTCAACTGAGAATGGTTACAGAGATTGTGCCACATTTACACAGTGGAATACTACTCAGCTATCAAAAACAAGGAAATCATTAAATTTGCAGGCAAATGGATGGAAATAGAAAAGATCATCCTGAGTGAGGTATCCCAGAAGCAGAAAGACACACATGGTATTTACTCATTTGTAAGTGGATACTAGATATATAGGATAAACATATTAAAATCTGTGCACCTAAAGAAGCTAAGCAAGAAGGAGGACCCTAGGGAAGTTGCTCAATCTTCATTCATAATGGTTAAATTTCATTTGATTTTTTAAACAGAAAATCCACTGCCTGTGATCTGAGCACATGTATAATTATAAAACCATCTAGTGTGTTCTAATTTTGTTACTTTTATAATTGAATACACATGTACAGCAACAATTATTTGCTGTCATTACTAGTATTAGTGAGAGCCTGTCATTATGTTAATTGTTCCAATAGCAATGAATTTCTTTCCTCTTACTTGGAAGCTGTATTTTTGATCCATATTATTAGCAACATCAACATTAGCTTGGAAGCTTTTCTTGCTCTTTCTTACATCTGTTTAACCCCTAACACAGAGGAATGGCCATTTTATTACAAACTCAGACTTACAAGGTATACCGCCTTTCCACATTTGTGGGAATCATTTTTACAGTGCTGGGATGAGCCTGTCAGAGCACAAGCACATAAGCTCATTATGCTGTTAAACTTTTACGTGATTTACAGTTAGTTCAAAAGCTAACATATTCAGAGCTAACTTGGCAATATTTGTGTTCAGTGATTTTTCACTGTATGATGAACATTTCTCACTGCCTCCAACAGAGAGGCATGAAAGAAATACTTTCTCACAATTATTAAAGTCTTGTAGGCCTCTGCTGTTGCCTACAGACTTACATGGCTGTACACAATTATTGGTTTAGTATGTTGGTGAATCTTCTTTCGTTTAATTTTACTTTTTAAGAATTTCATCCATATGCACTGTGTGTTGACATATGATGGCGAATCTTAACTGACAGCTTGAACAGCTGACAGTTTGAACAGCTCCTGGGATATAGGGTAAAACCAGATCTGGATGTGTCTTATGGCGTTTCCAGAGAGATTTTCCAAAAAAGGAAGACCAACAGTCAATGTGGGCAGCACAATCTCATAAGCTAGGAACCTACATGGAGTTAAAGGGAAAAGGGGAGATAGGCATTGCAGCAGCCTGGCTGCTCTCTCCTTCCTGGCTACCTTTGTGGGAGTTACTATGCCCCAGCACGCCTGCCCTCTTGGGATAGACTGTAAGGGTGAACCTCAGCTCCCTTTTCCAGTTTGCTCCCCTCATCTTTACTATTGGTAATACAGGGCACGATGGTTGTCCCCTGAAACTAATACTTTGTCTTGTATTTCATAGGTAAAACATGTCGTGAAATAAAGCTTCTCAGAGAACAGGAGAGGCAAAAGACAATTGCAGGTATCACAAACACATACAATTTCCTTCTCTATTTTTTCCTGTAATTTATTTGTTGTCTTTAAAAATTATAAATGAGAAAATTTGTGTTTGATCTCTGTTTTTGTAATGTTTGTTAAGTCACTATCCTTTTTTAAAAAAACAAACCTCACTCTCATTGATAGTCATTTCTTTTATTTCCTTTGTTATTTTGTGTCATGTGCACTTGCTAAATAGTGGGTACATCAATATGAATGTTTTTCAAAAATGATTGATAAAATATCACATATTTATCAGAAACCAATATGCCATATATAAGTGATAACTTTAATTCTTTCCTTATATTATTTTTTCAGTTTCCCATTATAATAAGATTATATTAGCTCTACTAATATAAGGTGTTATTTTATTAAACTTCTTCATTATAACTAAATTTTCCTCCCTCAGCCTTACATCTTTCTTCCTCTACTTCCTCTCTTCCCATTCTTCAGGACATAGATTCTGAGGTAGAATGTAAAATAGCTGAAGGTACCCGCATCTTTATCTTGGGCTGGTGGTTCACCTCCCTCAGCTTCCCTAGTGCTGGGATTACAAGTGTGTACTAGATCTGGCTTACATTTGTCTTTTCTCTTTTGAATTTCCTACCAATGAAATCTTAAAATTCCCACAGCATTTTCTGTTGTTTCCTTTCTTCAGTATAGGTTCCAAATTCGCCAATTTTGAGATAAATTTCCTTGTTCTTTCTCAATGCTCGGTATTATACCATAGGAAGTGTACCAAATTTTCTTTGCTATTTATTCTTCTTGGGCTTAGCATTTTTTTTTTTTAGCTTACATTCTGTGAATAAATATCAGTGTCCTGAGATGATAATCTAATTCTCTTGAATAAGAACTTGGGAATGCAGTTGCTTTTCTTGTGGATCAATTTAAATTTATAATATGCTCTCAAACAATGTATTGTTATCTTTAAGAATTTTAAAATACTTTAGAGATTCTAGAGTGACATGTAAGGTTTCCCCTTCTCTACATTTCCTCTCTTCAAGTGATCCAACTTAACAGTTTCTTTTTAAAATTTTTTTTAAGTAATTACAGTTTATTCACTTTGTATCCCAGCTGTAGTCCCCTCCTTCTACTCCTCCCAATCCCACCTCCCCTCCCTTCTTCTCCTATGCCCCTCCCCGAGTCCAGTGATAGGGGACATCCTCCTCCCCTTCCACCTGACCATAGTCTATCAGGTCTCATCAGGACTGGCTGTATTGTCCTCCACTGTGGCCTGACAAGGCTGCACCCCCATAGGGTGAGGTGATCAAAGAGCCAGTCACTGAGTTCATGTCAGAGACAGTCCCTATTCCCAATTCTAGGAAACCAACTTGAAGACTGAGCTGACATGGGCTACATCTGAGCAAGGGTTCTAGGTTTCATCCATAAATGGTCTTTGGTTGGAGTATCAGTCTCAGAAAAGACCCCTGTGCCCAGAGTTTTGGTTCTTTTGCTCCCCTTGTGGAACTCCTGTTCTCTCCATGTCTTTCTATCTCTCCCTTCTTTCATAAGATTCTCTGCACTCTGCTGAAAGTTTGGCTATGCATATCAGCACATGTTTTGATACCATGCTGGGTGGAGTCTTTCAGAGTCCCTCTGTGATAGGCTCCTGTCCTGTTCCCTATTTTCTCTCTCTTCCAACATCTGTCTCATTCGCCTTTCTGAATGAAGATCGAATATCTTACCCAGGGTCCTCCTTTTTGATTAGCAGTCTTAGGTGTACAGATTTTAGTATGATTATTCTATATTGTATGTCTAATATCCACTTATAAGTGAGTATATACCACATGTGTCTTTCTGCTTTTAAAAGTTTCTTGATGTAGACATTTTATTCCCATCCAAAAATATTTATTCTTAATGATACATGTTTTTCCATTAGAAAAATATCACACTTGCTGCTTTGGGTGAATAGTTTGGTTTGAACTGGATTCTTCAGTACACAGTGATTAATGTATTTTTTAAACAATTTCCTGTTAGGATGAATGCCATCTTAAGACAACTAAGCAAATTTTATAGTACAGCGAACACATATGAGAAATTCCAACAGTGTCCCTTAATATTTATAGTAAAATTGTTGTTTTCCAAAAAGAGAAGATTTACTATGTAGTTTCTTAGAATTTTTTAATATTGTGTCACTTGTTTCAAATTATATATGAATAGCACTCTGAAATGATTTTGTTTGTTTTCTAAAGAACATGCCAGATTGCAAGGGCTGCCAGGATTTGACAGATCCAAGGTTTCGGATGAAATTCTTTATGAAAGTAAAACAACAAATACAGACGGTAAGGGCCAAATATATATCACAAAGTGACTTGTGTTATCTGTGTTTGTGTTCACTCACTCACTAGTTTGTGACTTCAGCTTGTGTATTCACTAAGAAACAAATATGCTGTGTTTTTAGTAACCTAGACTGATACATAACAAGGTTACAATATTGTAATAGAAAACACCATTCACAAATAGCTAATGATCATCGATTGTGCCATAGATTAAAAGATTTATTATATAATTTCAGAAGTGAATGGAATTTTGCCCCCTTTGAACACTATCCACATCTTGCCTGTTGACTGGAAGGAAGTTTTTTGAGAAGTTTGCAAATCTCCTCAGACCTACAAAATCTAGAATTCAAATATTACCTAGTAGTAAGAATCTGCATTTTATCTCTAGAAGTGTTTTTCGTATTGTGTATGGGGAGAAGTGAAACTAGGAAAGAGGGCAGATGTACTTTCACCTTGATGTTGGAGAAATTCTTCCTTAGGGTTGTGCAGTTTAATGAGATATAAAAAAAAAATGTGACTCTGTGAGCACTGTGGTCTTTACCTTTCTTTTTGTCCAGTAAAAAGCTTGAATTTAATTTTATGATCTTGGATTAGAATTTGTTGCATGTAATCAACTTTAGACCAAAGGTAGTTTTGAGTAGATTTTTCAAATATAAAATGTATGATTTATGAAACGATTAATTCAGAATCTTAATCTATCCAACTTTTATTAGTGTTCAGAGGTATTTAAGAAATGACCCTTGCCATAGCTGTATTACATTGCATGTTAAATAAAATGTTAGGGTACATAAAAACTTTTATTCTTTGACAATAACAGATAGATTATTAGCAGACTGGAAGCAGACACCAAGTAAATATCAACAAAAAGAAGGTTCTCAGTGTTTTGCAGGAGGCCAGTTTATATAGTCTCCAGACATTAAGAAAGATTAAAAGATAAGAAAAGAGCTAAGTGAAATATCATTGAGTATATCTGTCTGTTAAAAGTGAGGAGTTCATCTTACCCCATGTCCGCTCTCTTGATTACCTTTTTTAGGTGTATAGATTTCATTATGTTTATCATATCGTATAAGTCTATATAAGTGAGTATATACCGTGTTTGTCTTTCTCCTTCTGGGATATTTCACTCAGAATGATCTTTTCTAGATCCCACCATTTGCCTGCAAATTTCATGATTTCCTCCTTTTTGATTGCTGAGTAGTATTCCATTGTGTAAAAATACCACAATTTCTGTACCCATTCCTCCGTTGATGGACATCTGAGTTGTTTCCAGGTTCTGGCTATTACAAATAAAGCTGCTATAAACATGGTTGAGCAAATATCCCTTTTGTGTACTTGAACAAACTTTGGGTATATACCTAGCAGTGGTATAGCTGGGTCTTGAGGAAGCACTATTCCTAATTGTCTTAGAAAGCACCAGATAGATTTCCTGAGTGGTTGTAAGATGATCAATCCTTGTTTACAAAGACAGATGGGCTGTGCATTGAACATATGACATGAGTCTACTGAGCACATCTGAAAGACTCTAACTAGCAGTGTTGTCAAAGCAAAGACTCATGACAAAACCTTTGGCAGAATACAGGGAATCATAAGAAGAAGGGGAGTTAGTCTGATGGGGAAAGGATAGGAGCTCCACAAGGACTAAATATATCTGGGCACAGGGTCTTCTCTGTGACATTAAACCAAGGACCATGTATGGATATAACCTACAACCTCTGCTCAGATGTAGCCTGTGGTAGCTCAGTAACCAATTGGTTTCCCATAGTGAGGGGAACAAGGACCATTTCTAATAGGAACTCAATGACTGGCTCTTTGGCCTCGCCACCCCCCAAGGGAAAAGCAGTCCTGTTAGGCCACAGAGGAGAGCTTTGCAGCCAGTCCTGAAGATACCTGATAAAACAGGATCAGATGAATGGGGAGGAGGTCCCCCCCATCAGTGAACTTGGAAAGGGGCACGGTGGAGATGAGGGAGGGAGGGAGGGACTGGGAGGGAATGAGGGATCAGGACACGGCTGGAATACAGAGTTAATAAAATGTAACTGATAAGAAAAAAATAAAATTCAAAAAAAAAATTAAAGACAAAAAAAAGGTGAGGAGTTCAACATAAAACCAGACACATTAAATTGGTTAGAAGAAAAAGTGGGGAATACCCTAGAACTCATTGGTACAGGAGACAACTTTCTGAACAGAACACCAACAGCACACACTCTAAGAGCAACAATCAATAAATGGGACCTCATGAAACTGAAAAGCTTCTGTAAAGTAAAGGACACTGTCATCAAAACAAAACGACTGCCTACAGATTGGGAAAGAATCTTCACCAACCCTCTATCTGACAGAGGGCTAATATCCAGTATATATAAAGAACTAAAGAAGGTGAAAAACAGCAAACTAAGTAATCCAATTAAAAAATGGGGAACTGAGCTAAACAGAACTCTCTATAGAGGAATATCGAATGGCAGAGAAACTCTTAAAGAAATGCTCAACCTCATTAGTCATCAGGGAAATGCAAATCAAAAAGACCCTGAGATTTCACCTTACACCCATCAGAATGGCCAAGATGAAAAACTCAAGTGAAAACACATGCTGGAGAGGTTGTGGAGAAAGGGGAACCCTCCTCCATTGCTGGTGGGAATGTAAACTTGTACAACCACTCTGGAAATCAATCTGGTGCATTCTCAGAAAACTAGGAATAGCACTTCCTCAAGAACCAGCCATACCACTCCTAGGCATATATCAAAAAAAGGCTCAAGTACACAATAAGGATATTTGTTCAACCATATTTGAAGCAGCTTTATTTGTATTAGCCAGAAGCTGGGAACAACCCAGATGCCCCTCAACTGAAGAATGGATACAGAAATTGTGGTACATCTACACAATGGAATATTACTCAGCAATGAAAAACAAGAAAATCACGAAATTTGCAGGTAAATGGTGGGAACTGGAAAGGATCATCCTGAGTGAGCTGTCCCAGAAACAGAAAGACACACACAGTATATACTCACTCATTTAGACATATAAGATAAACCTACTAAAATCTGTACACCTAAAGAAACTAATCAAGAGGGAGGACTCTGACTAAAATGCTCAATCCCCATCCTGAAAGGCAAACAGGATGGACATCAGAAGAAGAAGAAAACAGGAAACAAGTTAGGATCCTGCCACAAAGGGCCTCTGAAAGGCTCTGCCCTGTAGACTATCAAAGCAGATGCTGAGACTTATGGCCTGAGACTCTGTTGGGCAGAGTGCAGGGAATCTTATGTAAGAAGTAGGAAATAGTAAGATCCGTAGAGAACAGGAACTTCACAAGGAGAGCAACAGAACCAGAAAATTTGAACACAGGGATCTTTCCAGAGACTTATACTCCAACCAAGTACCATGCATGGAGATAACCTAGAACCCCTGCACAGAATACTTAACCTATCCTTAACCTTGTCTGAGAATGCGCCAGAATGATTTCCAGAGTGGTTGTACAAGTAGCCCATGGAAGTTCAGTGTCCATGTGGGTTCCATAATAATGGGAAGAGGGACTGTCTCTGACATAATCTGATTGGCCTGCTCTTTGATCACCTTCCCCTGAGGGGAGAGCAGCCTTACCAGGCCACAGAAGATGACAATGCAGCCACTTTTGATGAGATCTTATAGACTAGAATCAGAAGGAATGAAAGAGGGACCTCCCTATCAGTGGACTTGGGGAGGGGCATGCGTGAAGAAAGGGGAGGGAAGGTGGGATAAGGAGGGGAGGAGGGAGGGGTTTATGGGGGGATACAAAGTAAATAAAGTGTAATTAATAAAAGTTAAAAAAATAAAAAATAAAATAAAAATTTTAAATAGAAATTACAAAAGAAGTGAGGAGTTCATTTTTGAGAGCAGAACAAAATACAGGAAAAATCACTGTGAATATAGGACATGGTGGATTCAAACATGGAAATGCAGTTAGTTCAGATAAAGGGGCAAATGTCCAAGCCACAGCCAAACAGAGTTTAGGGATCAAGAGTATAAATGCATTTCTCATTTTCTTGTCTGATGTTACATGGTCAAAGCCTCTTCATGCCATGTCTGAGCAGACTAAAATTTAACTATGGGATACAATGTGGAAACTCATTTATTATTATCATACTGAAGGCTTAAAAAGTCATTGACCTAGGAAGAACTAATGAAGGATCTGAAGAATTGATGAATATAAAAGACATCTATGGATATAACCTAGAACTTCTGCTCAGATGTGGCCTGTGGTAGCTCAGTAACCAAGTAGTTTTCCAAAGTAAGGGGAACATGGACTATTTCTAACAGGATCTCAAGGGCAGGCTGTTCGACACCCCCCCCCCAGGGGAGGAGCAGTCTGTTAGGCCACAGAGGAGGACTTTGCAGCCAGCCCTGAAGATACCTGATAAAACAGGGTCAGATGAAAGGGGAGGAGGTCCTCCCCTATCAGGGGACTTGGAAAGGGGCAGGGAGGAGACCAGGGAGGGAGTGTGGGGTTGGGGAGGGAATGAGGGAGCGGGATACAGCTGGGACACAGAGTTAACAAAATGTAACTAAAAAGAAAAATAAAAAAAAAAAGAGAGACATCTGATAGTTATCATAAGGGAAGCATGGGACTCCATAACTATTATGAAGAATTTAAGACCCTTTGTTGGACCAGTCCTTATAGGGACAGACTAGATGGACATAAGGAGTTGAATGAGAAATGGAGAATTTACCAGGCATGAACCTTTACACTTGAGAGGCTGAGGCAGGAGGATTCTTGCGACTTTGAGTCCTGCTTGAGATACATAATGCAGCCCTTTATCAAAAAGACAAGGCAGTGAATTCAAAGGTGATTCAATTGTTTGAGATGTTGGTTATGAGTAGAAAGAAGAAATGTTAACTTTATAGACATAGAGTTTGCAGATGCAGTTGGAGCCTTCAAGTCTACTTTTAGCCAAATTTCCTGGAATGCAAACTTTAAGAATCAAGCACATAAGAGAAAAAGGAAACACAGGAATTTCCTTCTTGGAATGTAGTTAATATCTATCAACTTCTTCTTTATGGAGAAATAGAAAAATATTCCAGGGAAAGTTATTAAATCGGATATTTTACATTTAATTATTTAGTGTGTGCGAAGGTGTGGGATACATGTCACAGCATGTATGTGGAAGTAAGAGGACAACTTCATGGTGTCGTATTAGTTCCTTCCTCCATGAATGTCTCAAGGAGCAAAATTAAGGTCACCAGGCATAGTGGCAAACAGCTTTACCCACTGAGATGTCTGACTGGTTCCACTTCAAGAAATGGTCATCTATAAGATTTTGTAGAGCTATAATATTTTGTAGGGTTTAAAGAGATAGGCAGTGACACAAGCATTTAATACTGTTTCTAGAATACAAATAGTGACTGGTTTTAGAAGTCATGTTTATCAAAATAAAAATTAAATATAGAATCTTCTCCTTTTAAGCAGCTAGGTTAATTACCTTTGACAAATGTGTTTGTGTATGTCCATTTAATTACAACTGCAAACAAGATGTAACAATATCGTTGTTTGAAAGATAAATAGGAAAACCGATAAATGTGACACAGCAAAATGTGACCTGACCACCTCTGTCAGAGCAAAAGAAAAAGTATAACTAGTTCACTCTAATTCTAAAGAAATAGTAATTCCTCACAGGGAGGAGACAGATCCTAAAAATGTTACAGAAGCCACAACTTGAAGAAGGGACTAGGCAGGCATAAGAATGTTGTTAGTGCTGCTATGAACTGCTCATTTGAAAAGAAACACAAGTGACAATAAATTCAGCACCCAGTAAGAACTCTAGGGACGTATTCAGGCCAAGCTGCTGAAAGACTTGGATTGCTTGAATGAAGAAAAACTGATTGCTTCGAAACTTCAGATTTTAAAGAGCTGGTGGGTGATCAGAGTAAGTAAAACAAAAACAAAAACAAAAACAAAAACGTTACATCTGTGTATGGGATGAGGTTGGAGCTGCATCCTTAGTCAGCACCATCTCTGAAAGCTGAACATATTGTTCTGTTTTCCAGCACCAGGTACCCCAGTATAGCGAGGTCCTATGTAGATCTGGCTCTGCTGTCAGCAAAGGATGTTTTATCTGCCCGTCCCCATAAATGAGCCTTTGTTCCCCGTAGAAGATGGAAGATCTGTCTGTAACAAAGGCTCCACACGGTAGAGAAGTTATTTTTAAAGTCAAGAGCACTAATCATACTTTGGAAGAAAACGAAGATGTGAAGATATGAGACAGTGTGAAAAGATGCTAAGCTAAGTTTTTCTTAAGCATATTGAGATAAAAAGATAAAAATCATTGTGATGGACATAAAGAAAACACATATCACAAGCAGCTGGGAAACAGTGATAAAATGCCGAATTATCAGGAATATGGTGAATAAATTATGTGAATATTAAATTCACAGAGCATGAAGAGGTGTTTATTTACAAATTCCATTTCATTTGCCCACAGAAGACCAGTCTCTCTCTCTCTCTCTAATTTATAGACAGGAAAAATATAATTCCTTGGACAATGACTCTGAGAAAAAAAATCAGAGATAGCAGACAGGAATGGTCTGCTATATCTATAATTATACACAGGGAGTTGAGGCTGAAGAATCACCACAATTTCACTCTAGTGTGGGATATATGATAAAAATATATCTTAGTGAAAACAGAAAAATAACAAACAAATGAAGTTGGACACACGTTCATAATCAGTGAGAACATGGCCTGAACTTACCTGCTAAGTATCTCTACTGCTTCTCCGTAGTCTGCATAAAATGGAGGTACATCAAATTATACTGGACTAAAATTATTGATTCATCTTACTTAGGAACCTTAGGTAGAAAACTCCTTATCAGTACAATTAATGCACTGTTGAGAGAGCTGATATCCCGAAACTCCTCAGATTTTTACCAAATGCACAGGCATAGAAAACAGATGTGCATGGACTTGTATGTAGAACAGAGGCCCTTGCATTGTAGTGTGGGACCTCTTAAACACTAAGCAGTAAAAGGGACATGAAAAGTATTAAAGTCCATCATGCACACATTAATTCAAAACAACTATAAAAACTTGTGAATTCTGGGTCTGTCCTTTTCCAAACATGGCCATGCCTTTTCCAGATTTTGGCAACTTAATGCCATATAATTTCATTTCTCTTACTTCATTGTAATCTTAATTCCACTTCATCTGAAAGTTGTAGAAATTTATTAGCATTCACAAAATGAGACTGAGCATGATACAGTCTCTTGACTCTCTTGCAGTTGGAATGAGTCATTCGGATCCGAGTTTGCCTGGCCCTGACCGAAGCAAAGCAAATGTTTTGACTGTAATAGAAACTGCCTGCTCGCTAACTGTCTATCAAAACCTTCTCATTTCTGCAAAGGGCAGCATGTCTTTAGCAAGGTGTTTGGACAGAAGATCAATATGTCTTTTTCAACTTGTATTAGCTCATATCTTTGGTCCTTTGACTATCACAAAGATGAACATATGTGTCTGTGCATGAGTTAAAATGGAAACATGGACCATATCACACACAAAATAAACACAACAGTATCTATCTTCAGAGGAAGCTCAAAGTCAACTAAAGCACACAAGAATAGCTACACCAATAAATCATGAAAGAACATCTAAATATTCAAAAGCAACCAATATGTGAGATGTTTTAAATGTCCAGAAAATATAATTTAGGATTGTTTCTTTTTAATCATTATAATTTAAACATATTAAAGCAGCTCTCATAATGTAGGTATAGGTAAGGAAATGTCATTCAAACTCAGCTCTACCACCTACCAGGTCTCTGCACCGACACTGGGCATCTTCTCTACATCTACGAAGTCAAGACAGCAATCTGATATCATAAGACGGATGTGCATATTAAATAAAACATGCGATGGGCAGTGCTTAACTTGGCCTTATGTCTGCAATACACTTTCTATGCTCAAAGATGTTAGCCAGGGAAAACTATAAAACTGCCAGTGAATGTTAGCAACATGCACACATGACCAAATACATTGGGTAGAAAGATCACGTTTTTGTATAAATGAGCAGATGTGTCTTTTTATGGAAAAGATTTAGTTTGTGGAAGAGGGTGTTACAGGATTTCATTGAAGATACTTAGAAGACTAATATTATGTGGTTCATATATTATACATACTCCAAACGTAAGTGTGTGTGTGTATGCACGTGTGTGTGCAAATGTGTGAAAGAGAGTGTGAGTGTGTATGTGTGTGTGTGTGTGTGTGTGTGTGTGCACGTACTGGGGAGGAAGAGGAACAGTGGAAGATAAAAAGGGTCAAGAGAGGGTAAGAGAGGAATGATGATGAATTTAACACAATAATACATGAAATGCCACAACCAACCCCATTATTTTGTATGCTTTAAATGAATAAAAGACCAACATTGTAAAGAATGCAGATGAAGCAAAGATACTGAGAATAATTACCAGCTCCATCGGACAGCAGAAAAACCAAGGGCAACAACATCGACATCACTTCCTTTTTCAAGGTCAGCTGATACACACTGCTCTCACTGACACTACATCATCCATCCTGTGCAAGATTAGTGCATGCTGCCATTATGCACCCTGTGGAGTCCTCAGAGGGACAGGACTTCAAGAAAGTACCTGGGAGGGGTGTCATGTGCGCCTTTGCTGCACTTCTGCAACCTTTAGTCCTTTTGGAATCACTGAGGCACATCAGCACGAGTGAGTTTTGTGATGAGTACAGCCTGAATGATGCAAGGAGAACATCAATCATTCTTTATGTGAGACTCCAATTTTCGGAAATAGAAGCTGAAAAACGAGGTCACAGTGAGGAAGAAGACCTGCTTTTATTTATTTATTTTTCCCACAGAAGCAGCTCACACGGGGTTTCCGGAGAGAGCTCCATGGTACGTGGGGAGGGGCCTTCATTACATGGGAAGATGTGTGATCTCTGGAAAGGGCCAACTAAATACGTATTTAGGGGTAACTTTTTAATTTCATTTCTTTTTACAATTTATTCATTATATATCCTGATTGAAGCCTCCTCCCTCAACTCCTCCCAGTCCCACCCTCACTCCCTCTCTTCCCCATCCCCTTCCTCTTGTCCACTGAAAAGGGAAGTTCTCCTCCTCTGCCATCTGCCCATAGCTTACCAAATCTCATCAGGACTGCCTGGATCCTTTTATTCGGTGGCCTGGTAAGGCTGCATCGACATTAGTGGTGGGAGTGCAAACTTGGACAACCACTTTGGAAATCAATCTGGTACTTTCTCACAAAATTGGGAATAACACTACCTCAAGATCCAGCTATACTGCTCCAGGGCATATACCCAAAAGATGCCCCACCATTCAATAAGGATATTTGCTCAACTATGTTCAGAGCAGCTTTTTTTTATAACAGCCAGAATCTGGAAACAATTTAGATGTCCCTCAGTTGGGGGATGGATATAGAGATTATTGTAAGTTTACATAATGGAATATTACTCAGCTATTAAAAACAAGGAAAGCATGAAATTTGCAGGCAAATGGATGGAACTAGAAAGGATCATCTTGAGTGAGGTATCCCAGAAGCAGAAAGATACACATAATATACACTTACTTATAAGTGGATAATATATCTGTATAATATAAGATAGCCATACTAAAATCTACAGACCTAAAGAAGCCAAACATTAGGGCTCATATTTTTTAAAAATTATTTATTACAATTTATTCACATTATATCCCAGCTTTAAACCCCTCCCTCACCCTCTTCAAGTCCTACCTTCCCTCCCTCTTCTCCTCCCATGCCCCTTTTCCAGTCAATAGATAAGGAAGGTCCTCCTCCTCTTCGACCTGACCCTAGCCTATCAAGTCTCATCAGGACTGGCTGCATCATCTTCCTCTGTGGCCTGGCAAAGCTGCTACCCCCTTTGGGGGGATGTCAAAGAGCCAGCCACTGAGTTCATGTCAGAGACAGTCCCTGTGCCCATTACTGGGGAACCCACTTGGACACTGATCTGGCATGGGCTACATCTGTACAGGGGTTCTAGATTATCTCCATGCAGCGTCCTTGGTTGGAGTATCAGTCTCAGAAAATACCCCTGGGCCCAGATTTTTTTTGTTCTTTTGCTCTTCTTGTGGAGCTCCTGTCTCCCCTCAGGTCTTTCTATCTCCCCCTTCTTTCCTAAGATTCCCTACACTCTGCCCAAAGTTTGGCTATGAGTCTCAGCATCTACCCTACTGGGTAGAGCCTTTCAGAGGGCCTCTGTGGTAGGCTCCTGTCCTGTTCCTTGTTTTCTCCCTCTTCTGATGTCTATCCTGTTTGCCTTTCTGAATTAGGATTGAGTATCTCCCCCAGGGTCCTCCTACTTGCTTAGCTTCTTTTGGACTGTAAATTTTAGTATGTTTGTCCTATATTATATATCTAATATATATATTATACTTAATATCCGCTTATAAGTCTATATATACCATGTATGTCTTTCTGCTTCTGGGATACATCATTCAAGATGATCTTTTCTAGTTCTATACATTTGCCTGAAAATTTCACGATTTCCTCATTTTTAATAGCTGAGTAGTATTCCATTGTGTAAATATACCACAATTTCTGTATCCATTCCTCAGTTGAGGGACATCTGGGTTGTTTTCAGATTCTGGCTATTACGAATAAAGCTGCTATGAGCATGGTTGAACAAATAGAGAATTCTCAATAGAGGAATAATGAATTGCAGAGAAACAGTTAAAGACATGCTTCAAGTCTTTAGTCATCAGGAAAATGCAAATAAAAAAGACCCTGAGATTTCACCTTACACCCACCAGAATGGCTAAGATAAAAACTCAAGTGGCAAAACATGCTGGAGAGGATGTGGAGAAAGGAGAACCCTCCTCCATTGCTGTTGGGAATACAAACTTGTACAACCACTTTGGAAATCAACCTGACACTTTGTCAGACAATTAGGAATAGTGTTTCCTTAACATCCAGCTGTACCTCTCCTAGGCATATATCCAAAATATGCTCAAGGATACAAGTAGGACATTTGTTCAACCATGTTCCTAGCAGCTTCATTTGTAATTGCTCTCATTTTTAAAAGTGATTCGGAATTGGTTTTAAGAATTAATAATTTGATGGGAATTGCATTGAATCTGTAGATTGCTTTTGGTAAGATGGCCATTTTTACTATATTAATCCTGCCAAGCCATGAGCATGGGAGATCTTTCCATCTTCTGATATCTTCTTCTAATTCTTTCTTCAGAGACTTGAAATTTTTTTCATACAAGTCTTTGACTTGCTTGGTTAGGGTTACACCAAGGTACTTTATGTCATTTGTGGCTCTTATGAAGGGTGTTGTTTCCCTAATTTCTTTCTCAGCCCTTTTGTCTTTTGTATACAGGAGGAGTATTGTTTTTTGGGTTTTTTTGGGGGGATTTTTTTTGGTGTTTTTTTTTTTAGTTAATTTTGTTAAAGGTATTTATCAGCTGTAAGTGTTCTTTGGTAGAGTTTTTGGGGTTTCTCATGTATACTATCATATCATCTGCAAATAGTGAGACTTTGACTTCTTCCTTTCCAAACTGAATCCCCTCGATCTCCTTTAATTGTCTTATTGCTCTAGCAAGGACTTCAAGAACTATGTTGAAGAGATATAGAGAGAGTGGAAAGCCTTGCCTTGTTCCTGATTTCAGTGATATTGATTTAAGTTTCTCTCCATTGAGTTTGATATTGGCTATAGGCCTGCTGTATGTTGCCTTTATTATGTCTGGGTATGTGCCTTGTATCCCTGATCTCTCCAATACTTTAAACATGAATGGGTGTTGGATTTTGTCAAATGCTTTTTCAGCATCTAAGGAGATGATCATGTGGTTTTTTTTCATTCAGATTGTTTATATGGTGGATCACATTGATGGATTTCCATATATTGAACCACCTCTGCATGCCTGGGATGAAGCCTTCTTGGTCATAGTGGATATCATTGATGTGTTCTTGTATTCAGTTTGCAAGTACTTTGTTGAGTATTTTTGCATCAATGTTCCTAAGGGAGTTTGGCCTGAAATTCTCTTTCTTTATTAGACATATAATATAGGATAAATCTACTAAAATCTGTACACCTAAAGAAACTAATGAAGAAGAAGGACTCTGGCTAAATGCTCAAACACCATACAGAAAGGCAAAGAGGATGGAGGTCAGAAAGAGAAGAGAGGGAAAAGTACAGGAGCCTGCCACAGAGGGCCTCTGAAAAGCTCTTCCTTGCAGGGTATCAAAGCAGATGCTGTGACTTATGGCCAACCTTCGGGCAGAGTAAAGGGAATTTCATGAAAGAAGTAGGAAAAAAATAAGACCTGGAGAGGACAGAAGCTCCACAAGGAGAGCAACAGAACAAAAAAATCTGGGCACAGGGGTCTTTTCTGAGACTGATAACCCAACCAAGGACCATTGATGGAGATAAACTAGAACCCCTGCACAGACTTAGCCCATGGCAGTTCAGTGTCCAAATGGGTTCCATAGTAATGGGAACAGGGACTGTCTCTGACATGAACTGATTGGCCTGCTCTTTGATCACCTCCCCCTGAGGGGGAGCAACCTTACCAGGCCACAGAGGATGGCAATGCAGCCACTCCTGATGAAACCTGATAGACTAGGATCAGAGGGAAGGAGAAGAAGACCTCCCCTATCAGCGGACTTGAGGAGGGTCATGTGTGGAGGAGGGGGAGGGAGGGTGAAATTGGGAGGGAATGAGGGAGGGGACCATGGGGGGGGACACAAAGTGAATAAAGTGTAATTAATAAAAAAAAGAAAAATAAAAAAGAATTAATAAACTGGTTATTTTCTGTCACTTTAAATTACTTATTTCAGTGTTTAGTTCACAAAGCTATGGACTGTTTTAACTTCTTTTTAGTATGCATGTGTTATGTATGCTCATGTGTATATGCATGTAAATGTGTATGATTGATGGTAGAGGGCCACAGTTGAAACTAGGTGTCTTCTCCGCTCATTCTCCGCATGATCCTTGAGGCATGGTCTCTCCCTAAACACTGAGCTTATAGATTCTAGGTGGTCTAGCTAAGGAGCTTGTTCAGCATCTTCCCCAATTCTGTCCTCCATGTCTTGGGCTTCCAGGAAGCTGTCACACTTACCCAACATTTACATGAGTTCAGGGACTCTAAACCATGGTCATCCTTCTGCTGAGCCATCTCTCCATTTCGTTGGGGCTTATCTAGTTCACTTCAGTTTGTTCTATTATCCACATAGCCTAAGCAATTATCTTATTTGAACATTAAAGTTTGAGATTTTAATAGTATTTTTGACATACCTGTTAGATATTTAGAGTACTAAGACAAATGTGGCAAAACCTTTCTGCATGTCCTTAACATTACACTGTGCTGTTCTGTACTTATCCCTGACCTCTCCCACGGACTACCACCCATCAGAAGTGAACAGAATCATCTTCCTCAGCTACCCGAGTCGACGGCACAGCTGTTCTTTGGTTAACATACCTACACCATGCATCACCAAAATAATTTCCCACATTGAAGATGTGGAATCCAAAATACAGGAGCATTTGAAACAGGTAAGTGACTTATTTAACTTTTGGAGATAAATTCTACAAATATTGAGGTGTTTCATTTCAGGAGAATAGGAAATTATTTTGATAATTTCTAGAAAATTTGAAATTTTAGCTCAGATGATTAATTACTAGTCTAGACATGTTCTTTTGAGAGTCTCACTCCAGGGGGTGCAATGACCTCATTAAACAGATTTTTCCCTGTTTGTTTGTTCTTTAACATAAACAATCATGCTAAGCTGTCATTTTCATCGGCCAACATGACTAAAAATTAAATAGAATTCATATCCTAGAGTGGGGAGGCACTGAACTGATTAAACTATAAATAAATTTGTAGTCTAAAAGGTCAGTATGACCTTTAAATGAGTTTTCTTACTGCTTAATAAATACACTAAGTTTTTTGATGAAGATATAATGATTCTTTCTTGGTCACGTTAACCTGTCAAATTCTGCCTTTGTTATCCTAAGAAGAATTTCAGATTGAGCTCTCTGCAACTTGCAATCATTTTTATCTAGGAATGACTTAATGAAAAAAATCAAAAACTTCTACCTGTTACTAAGAAAGGATTCTAAAAACTAACTCACATGGTTAGGGCATGGGGTGGGAGCTTGCTACACCTCTGTCCTCTTTTTGTTCCTTTATATTCACCCCTGGATCTGACCTAGAGAATGTTCTGCTCTAGAAAGTCATTTCTTTTGAGAAGCATTAAAATCACAGGTTTTGAAGAGACATGTTGTGTGACCTTAGGTAGGTTTGAGGAAACTTGGCAGAGTGTGAGATCAAGTTCCAGAATAGGAAGGACCCCAGTGCACACACATGAGCTATTACTGTGAATAGTGATGTATATTATTATTGAATAATAACATTCAATATTGTTCTGTGGCAGTACCTATTTCACCTATACACCTCCAAATCAAAAACCCTTAGTACAGCTGCAGATCACATAGCAGGTGGGTCCCCGGCTGTGGAATCGTACATAAAGAAAAAGAACAGAATAGCATTTATTAATGGGGTGTGCTGCACATTTCATATACACTCTACTTCTTAATTATTCATATCATTTAGAACGGTAAAAACAGAGCTGTAGGTGCCTTGATAAACCATTATGATAGGCACTGTTTACGAAATCCTAATGTAAAGCACACCACCTATTTTGCTGTATTACGTCTCTTAGACACATAGAATTCCTGTGGAATGTTCCTGTGAAGTGAAACATGGTAAAACATAATTTAAAATAATTCAGCACCTTGTTCAACTGAAAAATTATTTGTTGTCTTCATGTGACAGAATACTAACCGAAAGGTACCCCCGGGAGGATTTACCGTTTGAGGGATGTACTTCGTGGCAGCACAGTAGGCAAGGCATCTGTCAGGGAGCACCACAGCATCAGGGGAGTGCAGCTAGGGCCACAGATTACTTCTTCACATCGTGGCGGAACAGGAAACAGAGACGCAGCAGGAAACATGGCTGGGCCTACTTTCTTCAAAGGGCTCTCATCTCCTAACAACCTCGTCAGCTGTAGATTCAAGTGCACTGAGCTTCTCAAGGATATTTTCAGTTCAAGCCATGGTGACCTTGGAAAGAAATATCTTCAGAGTGGATGTTTAGTTATGTTTCCCATATATTTTATTTCTCCACAGAGTAGGAACCATTATCAATGATAAAAAAGAAATCCCGGGTAACTTTCCATACAAGTAAATAATTATCTTTGCCTTCTACATTATGTCCTGGGTGCCTAAGCTACATCTTGCTTAATTTAGAGTGAACTCTACTGAGTGTAAATTTTTCTCTCTGCTTCATACAAATTATCAGGATGCTACCATGATTTTAGAACATATTATAAAAATATATATGAAATGCCTAAAATATTAAGATAATGCTGTTCAAAGACAAAAATAACATTTTTGTCAATAAACTGACAACAGCATAAGACTGTCCATATCTTTTTATTAGTCATTGTCTGTGATCTCATGAATACTTATCTGAACTTCCAAGGCAGAATCTCAAGTACAGATGAGAAAAATAACCTCAGAAGCCTATGTTCCTTAAGATCACACAGTGAGTCCAGAGTCAACCTGCAGGCCAGGTGTGCCTCGTGGCCGAGCCCGCCCTCTCCATACTTTTCACTGACATCAATCCCTGACAATCTGCCAATGGAGCGGTTACAAAGTGTGGATGTCAAAGTGCTCCCAATTCTAACTGGAAAATTGGACATAATTCACAATGTTCTTTAACTCTGAAGCTTCACACTTATTGGCTGATTCTCTACTATCTCCTTGCAATTTAGAGTTCTCTCATTCTGTTACTGTATTTTACCTAAAGTCTATGGATCTTCAGAATATGAAATAGCTATTATTTCCTCTCTATTATCAGCATTTGCCTTAATCCATCTCCTAAAATATGGACCAACTGCTCTGTATGTTTCCACGCACTTGTCTGTTCTTCTATCCTTCTGAAACGGTAAAATGTCAACTGCAAATCTGTCTGGTTATTCCTGGTTCCACCCCTACACCTGGAATGATGAATACCACAAGAGAGCATTCTGGAAAAATCCACTTTATAATAATTTATTTATAATGACCAAAGTCAACCTGGATAGTGTCTTTAAGGGTACTCTGAAATTATTCTGTCAATCAGAACTTCCTATAATAATCTATGCTCGTAACTACAGTCTTCCTCTCTGCTCAAAATCTCATGTCTTCCTCTTCACCACCCATTAATTTCATGACAGTGAAAGATGTAACAAAATGCCTCAAACTGTTGTTATCCCACCCAAACACATCGTTGAATATCACAAGTACCAGCTCTTATCACCTAGAGAAGCTTCTCTTCCAGCTCTGCCCACATCCCTGATGAGCTCCCTCATCTCCTCTGCAAGGATCCTTTCTGCCACTTATGTCTTCTCACCATACGATCTTCAAATTGCCCTTATTTTCTTAAGTCACTACTGTCCACGTCTGAAATATAGATTTTTTTGTTTTGTTTTGTTTTTATTTTGAAACAGAGTTTCATTATGTACTCTTCACTGCCCTAGAACACATAACCTATACAAGGCTGTCCTTGAAGTCACAGAAACCTGCCTGTTTCTACCTCCTCATAGTGCTGGGATTAAAGCTGTGTCTCACAGCCCCCATCAATCTCCTTGTAAGGAACATTATAATCCTATGCTTATACATTTATTCTTTTTTCTTCTCATTCTAAAAGTTACTATCCCATCAATTCTTTACCACCCCTCAGTTACCTATGTTTCTGCACTCTGAAGGTGATCCATAGGTTTTGCACTTAGCATGCTTTGGTATCAATGATTCTCTGCATCTCTGTGTAGCACGTCTTTTGGGGATAAGAAGCATAAGAATGGTTAACATTTAGAAATGCATAGATTTTAAAATGTGGACAAATCTTGTAATAATGAAAAGTGGTCTTGAGAAATATATATACCTATTGCACAAATTTCATGAAACAAGAGAAAGTATACTACTACCAATTAAATGAAGAGAAGAACTGAATTTTATCAGTGAGTTTAAATTTAAGTGAATTTTAAGTGAAATCTACCAATTGTTTTTGAGATGTTTAAAGTTTTATTTGTATTGAACTCTTCTGTTTTGACAGTTTGAAACTTCTTTTGAAGAATGGTAAGAAACTGTAATGATTCCTTTATTTTTCTCTAAAATGTTGAATTTTTGGTAATATGCAGTTTGCCAATTTTATATCAGAATAGGTGGAAAACTGAAAGTAGTATTTTACATGTTATTAAAACACTGAAGGAGTTGTAGGGGAGAGAAGGATGGGTGGATGGAATAGATTATTCACATAAGAATGAACATTGTAGAGAGGGGTTTATGGGGGATACAAAGTGAATAAAGTGTAATTAATAAAAATTTTAAAAAACAATAAAAATTATTAAAAACCTAAAAGAAAGATGAACATTGTTAGATGTCCTAGAATCTAGCAAAAAGTTGCTGCCAAGCAAGGAGAAAACCATTAATAAAGCAGCCGGCTGAGCTAGAACATCAAGGCAGTTGACATTGCCTGCTTTCTGTTCCCTGTATCAATGGCAGCCACGAGAGTGTTCCATACTTGTGTGGTGAATTTCTAGTGACAGAAGAAATGAGCTTTTATTTCCAAAACTTTCCACTTGAGGGCCTTGACCTGCCTGACTAATTCCTATCACAGAGCTTAAGGAGCCTCCAGGCAGTGTATGCTATACTCACCACAGTTGCCTGAGGCGGCAGATAATAACTGGAGCAAGCCACAAATAGATCAAAATGCCTGGGAAGAAAAGGGTTGGGAAAATGCATGTGATATTCAGAATGAGGTTTACAAAAACCTTTAAAGTTAGGGATTCCAGAAATAAGCAGATATGAAGGTTAGGAATAAGCTCAGAATATCTGACCATATCTCTCTTTTCTGGTTAAATTCTCTGTACTCCACGGGTGTAAGTAGCCTGGATAAACAGGACAGAGCGCCACAAAACAGACCAATTTTGCTGAGTTGGGCAGCTCTCTTCTCTTGTTTTCTCTTCTATTGTCTTGTCTTCTCATCTCATCTCTTCCCTCTTTTCTCTCTGCTCCTTTCCTCTTCTGTTCTTTTCTTTCCTTTCTTTTTGTTTGGTTCTAGATATTTCAGGTATCTGACATGAAACTGTAGTGAACCAGAGAAGTAGATTTCAAAGGTGCACCTGATACTTCACAAAACATTTAGATAAATTAGCAACAGCCAAGAGCAAATCCACTTCTGGGTAGCTTGATATCTATTTTACATTAAAATATTTAAAATGTTCACATCTATGAAAATTATGGTGTTTTAAAAGGAAAAAGAAAATACTTTCCCTCTTCATAAAAAATAAAATAAAATAAACAATGAACACAAACTGTCCAAGAGAAATCCCAGAATTTGTACTCAACTATTAAACAAAAATATTTAGTATCAGTTTGTTTTAAATATCTTCAATGAGACAACGGGAAGGTATAATAAGTTAAGCTTATTCATGAAGGTAATGACTCAACCAATATAGAGCTAAATTGGTAAAAAGAAATTATGAAATACTAACTAGAAAGAGATTTGAGTGCTAAGATGTAAAATAGCTGAAATTATAATCTTCACTGTAGTTGTCTAGGGAAGATTTGAATAGAGGCAAGAATCAGAAAACTAGATAGGTCAGCGGAGTCTGAGCAGTGAACATAAGGATGAAGAAAATCAAAAGTCCAAGCTTACTATAAGTCCATGCAAGTGTTATACATATGACTGGGAGGGCAGAGAATCACACAGAAAAAAGAATCTTTTTTTGGAAATTTTTTTCTGAAAAACTTCTAAATATGTTAAAATGTATACCTACATTTATTACACTCAGAGAAATTCAAGTACAATCAAATCAAAGAGATTAACACCAACAGGCAAATTAGTCAAATTATTTAAAGCCTGGGAAAAAGAGATCATTATTTAAGGAAAAATGGATTGGCCAAGTATAAGAAATCCCCAATCAGATGTTCCATCTACTTGTCACCTAAATCTTTGGAAGCCTGAAGACTTCAAAAGAAATCCTAAGCAAGTCTATGTCATCCAAAATTTCTTCAGTCTTTTAAAAGTATCTTTTAATAAGAATAAATTTAGACATTCCCAAATAAATTATACTGAAATGTGTGTATTATTAATAGACCTGTTACCTAAGAAATATTTAAGGAGATTTCTTTTGGGCTGAAACAAAAACAAAACAAAACAAAACAAAACAAAACAAAAGGCAGATTGTTTAACTGAAAGCCATATGAAGAAATAATGAAAAATAATGACTACAAAGATAAAATTCAGTATACTCTTTGACTTAGAATTGCTTTTATATATTATTTAAAAGACAAATAAAAAAATCTCAGAAATATAATTCTATAACTATAGCTGCCATATTTTATTGCTATTTATGTATTTTATGTGTTTTTTTTTTACATTTTTTTTCTGATGTAATTTTAAAGTTGTTTCTTAGTCACTGTCTTAGGTATTGCTATTTCAACAGAATCAAACTGCTCCAGTATGCTTACCTAGACCTTTACCCTCCATCATATATTATTACCACAACCAGTGACTTTATGTATTGAATGATCAGTAACACACATCTATAATTCTGAGACAACTTCCTGAACAGAACTCCAACAGCACAGGTTCTAAGATTGACAATCAATAAATGGGACCACATAAAACTAAAAATCTTCTGTAAACCAAAGGACATTCTCAACGGAACAAAATGACAGCCTAAAGAATAGGTAAAGATCCTCACCAACCCTCCATCTGAAAGAGAGCTAACATCCAGAATATATAAAAAATTCAAGAAGTTAAACACACAACAAACCAAGTAAACCAACTAAAAAATGGGGTACAGAGCTAAACAGAGAATTCTCACCAGAGGAATAATGAATGGCAGAGAAACACTTAAAGAGATGCTCAATGTTCTTAGTCTTCAGAGAAATGTAAACCAAAACAACACAGATTCTACCTGATACCAATCAGAATGACTAATACCAAAAACTAAAGGTCTGACACATTCTGGATAGGTTGGAGAGAAAGGAGAAGCCTCCTCCATTGCTGGTGAGAGTGCAACCTTGTACAACCACTTTGGAAATCAATCTAGTGCTTTCTCAGAAAATTAGAAATACAGCTACCTCAAGATCCAGCTATAACACTCCTAGGTATATATCCAAAAGATACTCAAAAAAGTACAACAAGGACATTTGTTCAAGTATGTTCATAGCAGCTTTATTGATAATAGCCAGAATCTGGAAACAACCTAGATGTTCCTCAACTGAAGAATGGATACAGAAGTTGTGGTGCATTTACACAATGGAATACTATTCAGCAATTAAAAACAAAGAAACCTAAGCAAAGGACAGTGTCAACAGAACAAAAGAACAGCCTACAGACTAGGAAAGGATCTTCACCAACCCTATATCTGACAGAGGGTTAATATCCAGAATATATAAAGAACTCAAGAACTTAAAAAGCAACAAATGAAGGAATCCAATTAAAAATGGGGTACAGAGCTAAACAGAGAATTCTCTGCAGAGGAATATAGAATGGCAGAGAAACACAGAAATGCTCAATGTCCTTAGTCATCAGGGAAATGCAAATCTAAACAACCCTGAGATTTCACCTTACACCCATCAGAACGACTAATATTAAAAAACAAACAAACAAATAAACAAAAAACTCAAGTGATAATGCATGCTGGAGAGCATGTGGAAAGGGGAACCATCCTCCATTGCTGGTGGAAATGTAAACTTTACAACCACTTTGGAAAGCAATCTGGAGCTTTCTTAGACAATTAGGAATAGTGCTATCTCTAGATCCAGCTATTACACTCCTAGGCATATATCCAAAAGATCTCAAGTACACAAAAAGGACATTTCCTCAACCACATTCATAGCAGCTTTATTCATAGTAGCCAGAACCTGGAAACAACCCAGATGCCCCTCAACAGAGGAATGGATACAAAAATTGTGGTACATTTGCACAATGGAACACTATTCAGCAATTAAAAACAAGGAAATGATGAAATTTGCAGCAAATGGTGGGATCTAGAAAAGATCATTCTGGGGGGCCAAGATGGCGGAGCCAGGAGAGCACTGTGTCTGAGAAGCAGGGCAGCATTCTCCATGCAGCAACCGGGAGACTGAACTCTGGGCCCTAAAACTACAGTGATCCATCATGTTTCCCAGGTGAGGGGAGGCTCCCACGGCGTGGGAATGGGTCGGGTCCACTCTTGGCTGCCCAGCCAGAACCCGGAAGAGATCCCAGGTAACACACTTTGGGTCTCTGGGCTGGAGCCGCAAGCCTGCGCGTCCCTATCACTTTCCCAGGCTGATCGGTGGGCACAAGGGTGCCTGAGATGGGGAGTCCCAGTCACAAGAAAACCCCACGGGGAAGCAAAGTTGCGAGTCTGATCACGGGTCACCCAGTCTTTCCCTGGAAGGTCTCATGGACCGCGGGTACCCGCCACCATCACAACTGAGCTCCCGCTGCGCGGAGAGCTGCGCGCCCAGCTCACCTGTACAGATGAGCTGCACACTCCAGTGCAACAGAGACTGAGAATCCCTGTCCTGTCCGGAGAGGGCCCCACAGGGAAGGAAGAAACCGTGCTGCTGGGGTCACCTAGGCTTTGCCTGGGGAAAGTCTAGCAGACGGCAGATCGCAAACAGGCAAGTACGCCCAGCCATCACAGATCCGGGCCCAAGCAGGGAGCACAGAGTTATTAGGAACCCAGCTCCCACAGACTAGCAGGCGGGCGCATGCTTCGCCAGCCCAGAGGCCTGCTTTGTACCAACTACTCCTTACAGACAGAACTGTGTGCCCCAAGACACCAGAGTCTTAGAGTCACTGTCTGGAGAAACCCTCACAAGGAACAAGGAACGAAGCAAAGGGGACAGACTTAGGCAACCCAGTATATCCCCGGAAAAGGTCCCACAGACTGACCCAAGCCAGGGAACTGCTGTGCCCCAGATAGCCTGCTGTTACCAGGAGAGCAGTACTCACCCGCCACAGATTACCTCTTGGGTTCTGGGGCACAGAGCCCCAACCTCAGACCTACAAAAGACCGGGAACCCTGAGATCAACCCCCAGATATTGCTCCAAGGGGCAACCAGTTATCCCTAACAAAACCGACCAAACCACGGGACACACAGGTTATAGCAGCTGATCACTAAATTTACAGCAAGAAACCCAGAAGGAGAGCAGCTGTCTCCAGGACTTCTCTCGGTGAGAGGAGAGCCCTCTTGACTAATCAGGACTACAGTTACCACCCAGGTCTCTATGCCTGAGGTGAGCTGTAGCAACTCCTGAAAAACACCAGCCATCCAGTGACTATACCCAAAAAGCTGAGAAGGCCTCCTTCAGGAAAAACCATCTTCCTGCCAAAGGAATTCTCTCCACTAGAAGAGTCCAGGAACAACCAGAAACTAACTTCAAACAACTAAGATAGCCCAATGGGTAGAGGACAGCATAAAAGTTCAACCAACAAAAGCCAGAGCAATATGGCATCTCCAGAACCCAGTTACCCAGGGGCAAATACCTCTAGACACCCCAGCATATTTGAAATTCAAGGAGATGACCTAACATCAATGCTCACAAAAAAGATAACAGAGGAAATAAATAAAATATGAAAAGAAATAGAGGAAGCTGCAGCCAAACAGTTTGTGGCCTTTAGAGAGGAAATGCTTAAATCACTGAATGAAAAAAAAAGAATCAGTGGATTGTTCAAACAAACAGCTGAAGGAATTGACGGAAAAACATGATAATACAGTCAGACAGGTGAAGGAAACCAACAAAATAGCTCAAGACCTGACGATAGAATTGGAAAAATTAAAAAAAAAAAACACAAATGGAAGAAATTGTGGAGAGAAAGAACTTAGGGAAGAAAGCAGGAACTACAGAGGTTAGCATAACCAATAGGCTACAAGAAATGGAAGAAAGAATCTCAGGTGTGGAAGATACAATGGAAGAAATAGATGTATCTGTCAAAGAAAATGTTAAATCTAAAAAATTCCTGACACAGACCGTCCAAGAAATTCAAGACAACATGAAAAGACAAAACCTAAGAATAATAGGAATAGAGGAAAAAGAAGATTCCCTCTTCCAAGGCCCAGAAAATATTTTCAACAAAATCACTGAAGAAAATTTCCCCAACTTAAAGGAGAGGCCAATAAGAATACAAGAGACCTATAGAACACACAATAAATTAGACCAGAAAAGAAAATCCTCTTGTCACATAATAATCAAAACAGTAAGTATACAGAACAAAGAAAAAAATACTAAAAGCTGCAAGAGAAAAAGGCCAAGTAACATATAATGGCAAACCCATTAGAATCACACCTGACTTTTCAACAGAGACTATGAAAGCCAGAAGGGACTGGACAGATATCATGCAGATTCTAAGAGAACACAGATGTCAGCCCAGGCTACTATACCCAGCAAATATCTCAGTCCTCATAGACGGAGAAAACAAGATATTCAATGACAAAAACAAATTTCAACAATACCTACAAACAAATCCAGCATTACAGAAGACACTAGAAGGGAAAATACAACCCAAGAAAACTAGCTACATTCAAGAAAACACAGGAAATAAATAACCCCATTACAGTAAAACAAAAAGCAACCAAGCACACAACCATATGACCACAGCCAACATCAAATTCAAAGGATCTAACAGCCACTGGTCATTAATCTCTCTCAATATTAACGGACTTAATTCTCCAATAAAAAGACACAGACTAACAGAATGGATGCGTAAACAAAATCCAGCAATCTGTTGTATACAAGAAACACACCTAAGTCACAAAGATAGACATTACCTGAGGGTAAAGGGATGGAAGACGGCTTTCCAAGCAAATGGATCCAAGAAGCAAGCAGGAGTAGCCATTCTAATATCTGATAAAATAGATTTTCAACCAAAATTAATCAAAAGAGATGGGGAAGGACACTTCATACTCATCAAGGGAAAATTCCACCAAGAAGACATCACAATCCTGAATATCTATGCCCCAAATACAAGGGCACCCACATTTGTGAAAGAAACATTGATAAAACTTAAACCACACATAGATCCCCACACACTAATAGTGGGAGACTTCAACAACCCACTCTCAACAAAGGACAGGTCAACTAAACAGAAATTAAACAAAGAAACAATATCTCTAACAGAGGTCATGAATCAAATGGACCTCACAGACATTTACAGAACTTTACACACAAACACAAAAGAATTTACCTTCTTAGCACCTCATAGAACCTTCTCCAAAATAGACCACATAGTTGGTCACAAAGCAAGCCTCAACAGATATAAGAAGATTGAAATAATCCCTTGTATCCTGTCTGATCACCATGGAATAAAGCTGGACCTCAACAACAACAACAGAAATAGCAAAAAGCCTACACACACATGGAAACTGAACAACTTGCTACTAAAAGATAGCTGGGTCAGGGAAGAAATAAAGAAAGAAATTAAAATCTTCCTAGAACTCAATGAAAATGAAGACACAACATACCCAAACTTGTGGGACACAATGAAAGCAGTGCTAAGAGGAAAGTTCATAGCACTAAGTGCCTTCAAGAAGAAATTCGAGATAGCGCATTCAAGCAACTTAATGGCTCACTTAAAAAACCTAGAAAAAGAAGAAGCAGACACACCAAGAAGGAGTAGACGGCTGGAAATAATCAAACTCAGGGATGAAATCAATCAATTAGAAACAAATAAAACAATTCAAAGAATCAATGAAACCAAGAGCTGGTTCTTTGAGAAAATCAACAAGATTGACAGACCCTTAGCCAAGCTAACTAAAAGGCAGAGAGACACCACCCAAATCAACAAAATCAGAAATGAAAAGGGGTACATAACTACAGACACTGAGGAAATCCAAACAATCATTAGGACTTACTACAAAAGTCTATATGCCACTAAATTTGAAAATCTAAACAAAATGGACAATGTTCTTGATAGATTTGACTTACCAAAGCTGAATCAGGACCAGGTAAATGGATTAAATAGTCCTATATCCCCCAAAGAAATAGAAGCAGTCATCAAAAGTCTCCCAACCAAAAAGAGCCCAGGACCTGATGGCTTCAGCACAGAATTCTGCCAGACCTTCAAAGAAGAGCTAACTCCAATTCTCTTCAAACTATTCCACAAAATAGAAACAGAAGGAACATTACCAAACTCATTCTATGAAGCCACAGTCACCTTGGTACCTAAACCTCACAAAGACTCAACAAAGAAAGAGAATTTCAGGCCAATCTCCCTTATGAACATTGATGCAAAAATACTCAACAAAATACTCGCAAATGGAATACAAGAACACATCAAAGATATCATCCACCATGATCAAGTAGGCTTCATCCCAGGTATGCAGGGGTGGTTCAATATATGGAAATCCATCAATGTGATCCACCGTATTAACAAACTGAAAGAAAAAACCACATGATAATCTCCCTAGATGCTGAAAAAGCATTTGACAAAATTCAACATCCATTCATGTTTAAAGTACTGGAGAGATCAGGGATACAAGGCACATATCTAAACATAGTAAAGGCGATATACAGCAAGCCTATAGCCAACATCAAACTGAACGGAGAGAAACTTAAAGCAATCCCACTGAAATCAGGGACAAGACAAGGCTGCCCACTCTCTCCATATCTCTTCAACATAGTTCTGGAAGTCCTTGCTAGAGCTATAAGACAATTGAAGGAGATCAAGGGGATACAGATGGGAAAGGAAGAAGTCAAATTATCACTATTTGCAGATGATATGATAGTATACATGAGTGACCCCAAAAACTCTACCAGGGAACTCCTGCAGCTGATAAACCCCTTCAGCAAATTGGCCGGATACAAAATTAACTCAAAAAATTCAGTAGCCCTCCTCTATACAAAAGACAAAAGGGCTGAGAAAGAAATTAGGGAAACAACACCCTTCACAATAGCCACAAATGACATAAGGTACCTCGGAGTAACCCTAACCAAGCAAGTCAAAGACTTGCATGAAAAGAATTTCAAGTCTCTGAAGAAAGAATTAGAAGATATCAGAAGATGGAAAGATCTCCCATGCTCATGGCTTGGCAGGATTAACATAGTAAAAATGGCCATCTTACCAAAAGCAATCTACAGATTCAATGCAATTCCCATCAAATTACCAACACAATTCTTTACAGACCTGGAAAGAAAAATTCTCAACTTCGTATGGAATAACAAGAAACCCAGAATTGCTAAAAACAATCCTCTACAATAAAAGATCTTCTGGAGGTATCTCCATCCCTGATCTTAAGTTGTACTATAGAGCAACAGTTATAAAAACTGCATGGTACTGGCATAGAACCAGAATGGTGGATCAATGGAACAGAACAAAGGACCCAGAAATAAACCCACACACTTATGGACACCTGATCTTTGACAAAGACCCCAAAACCATACAATGGAAAAAAGATAGCATCTTCAACAAATGGTGCTGGTCCAACTGGATGTCTACATGTAGAAAAATAAAAATAGATCCATAATTATCACCCTGCACAAAACTGAAGTCCAAGTGGATCAAAGACCTCAACATAAAACCAGATACATTAAATCGGCTAGAAAAAAAAATGGGGAATACCCTAGAACTCATTGGTACAGGAGAAAACTTCCTGAACAGAACACCAACAGCACAGGCTCTAAGAGCAACAATCAATAAATGGGACCTCATGAAACTGAAAAGCTTCTGCAAAGCAAAGGACACTGTCATCAAAACAAAGAGACTGCCTACAGATTTGGAATGAATCTTCACCAACCCTTTATCTGACAGAGGACTCACATCCAGTATATATAAAGAACTAAAGAAGCTGAAAAGCAGCAAACCAAGTAATCCACTTAAAAAATGGGAAACAGAGCTAAAGAGAGAATTCTCTGTAGAGGAATATCGAATGGCAGAGAAGCACTTAAAGAAATGCTCAACCTCATTAGCCATTAGTGAAATGCAAATCAAAACAACCCTGAGATTTCACCTTACATCCATGAGAATGACCAAGATCAAAAACTCAAGTGACAACACATGCTGGAGAGGTTGTAGAGAAAGGGGAACCTTCTCCACTGCTGGTGGGAATGTAAACTTGTACAACCACTCTAGAAATCAATCTGGCACTTTCTCAGACAACTAGGAATAGCGCTTCCTCAAGATCCAGCCATACCACTCCTAGGCATATA
The DNA here is from genome assembly GCF_907164565.1 of Psammomys obesus. Lineage (NCBI taxonomy): Eukaryota > Metazoa > Chordata > Mammalia > Rodentia > Muridae > Psammomys > Psammomys obesus. Next base: position 13,862,522 of record NW_026596069.1, read on the forward strand.
CCCAAAAGAGGCTCAAGTACACAAAAAGGACATTTGCTCAACCATGTTTGTAGCAGCTTTATTTGTAATAGCCAGAAGCTGGAAACAACCCAGATGCCCCTCAACTGAAGAATGGATGCAGAAATTGTGGTACATCTATACAATGGAATATTACTCAGCAATGAAAAACAAGGAAATCATGAAATTTGCAGGTAAATGGTGGGACCTGGAAAGGATCATCCTGAGTGAGTTGTCCCAGAAGCAGAAAGACACACACGGTATATATTCACTCATATAAACATACAACATAGAATAAACTCACTAAAATCTGTGAGTTTACAAACTAAGCAAGTTTGTAAACAAACTAAGCAAAAGAGAGGACCCTAACTAAAATGCTCAATCCCCATCCTGAAAGGCAAAGAGGATGGACATCAGAAGAAGAAGAAGAAAATAGGAAACAACCTAGGAACCTGCTACAGAGGGCCTCTTTTGAAAGCCAGAAGAAGGAAACAGGAAACAATGTAGGAACCTGCCACAGAGGGCCTCTGAAAGCCTCTGCAGTATAGACTGTCAAAGCAGATGCTGAGCCTGATGGCCAACTGATGGGCAGAGTGAATGGAATTTTATGTAAGAAGTGGGAAATAGTAAGAGCTGGAGAGGACAGGGTCTCCACAAGGAGAGCAACAGAACAAGAAAATTTGAACACAGGGAGCTTCCCAGAGACTCACACTCCAACCAAGGACTATTCATGGAGATAACCTAGAACCCCTGCACAGATGTAGCCCATGGCAGTTCAGTGTCCAAGTGGGTTACATAGTAATGGGAGGAGGGACTGCCTCTGACATAATCTGATTGGCCTGCTCTTTGATCACCTCCCCCTGAGCGGGGGGAGCAGCCTTACCAGGCTACAGTAGAAGACAATGCAGCCACTTTTGATGAGAACTGATAGACTAAACCAGAAAGGAGAACCTCCCCTATCACTGGACTTGGGGAGTGGCATGCATGCAGAAAGGAAAGGGAGGGTGGGATAGGGAGGGGCTTATGGGGGGGATACAAAATGAATAAAGTGTAATTAATAAAAAATTTAAAAAAAGAAAAAAAAAAGAAAAGATCATTCTGAGTGAGGTTTCCCAGAAGCAGAAAGACATACATGGTATATACTCACTTATAAGTGGATATTATACATATATATTAGGATAAACATACTAAAATCTGTATACCTAAGAAAGTTAATGAAGAAGCTGGACCCTAGGTAAGATGATCAATCCTCACTCAGAAAGACAAACAGGATGGGCATTGGAAAAAGAAGAAAACAGGAAACAGGACAGCAGCCTACCATGGAGGACCTCTGAAAGACTCTACCTAGCAGGGTATCAAAGCAGACACTGAGACTCATAACCAAACTTTGGGCAGAATGCAAGGAATCTTAGGAAAGAAGGGAGAGATACAAAGAACTGGAGAATACAGGAGCTCCACAAGGAGACCAACAAAACCAAAAAATCTGGGCACAGGGGTCATTTCTGAGATTGCTATTCCAACCAAGGACTATTTATGGATATAACTTAAAACCCTTGCTCAGATGTAGCCCATGTCTGCTCAGTCTCCAAGTCAGTGTCCTAGTAAGGAGAAGAGGGATTGCCTCTGACATAATCTGATTGGCCAGCTCTTTGATCACCTCCCCCTGAGCGGGTGCAGCCTTGTTGGGCCACAGAGGAGGACCTAGCAGCCTGTCCTGATGGAAGCCTGTCCTGACTCTACCTGATAAGCTAGAGTCAGATGGAAGTGGAGGAGGTCCTCTACTATCAGTGGACTTGGAGAGGGGCATGGGAGGAGATGAGGGATGGAGGATGTGATTGCAAGGGAATGAGGGAGGGGCTATAGCTGGGATACAAAACGAATAAACTAATTAATATAAAGAATAAAAATTTAATAAAACAACACACAGGAAACCATGAAATTTGTAGGCAAATGGATAGAACTAGAAAAGATCCTCCCTGGTGAGGTAACCCAGAAGTAGAAAGACACATATGGTATAAACTCACTTATAAATGGATATTATACATATAATATAGGATAAACATACTAAGATCTACAGTCCTAAAGAAGATAAACAACAATGAGGAACCTAGGGAAGAGGCTGATACCTCACTCAGAAGGGCAAACAGGACAGATAAAGGAAGAAGGAAAAGACAGGAAACAAGATAGGAGCCTTCCACAGGTAGCTTCTGAAAACTTTACCTATCAGGGTATTGAAGGATATGCTGAGACTCATAGCCAAAAATTGGGCAGTGTGTAGGGAAACTTATGGAAGAAGGGAGAGTTAAAAAGACATGGAAGGGACTGGAGTTCTATAAGACCAACAGAGCCAAAAACCCTGGGCCCACTGGAGCCTTCAGAGACAGATACTCCAACCAAGGGCTATGCCTGGAGACGGCCTAGAGTCCCTGCCCAGATGAAGCCCATATGCTGCTCAGTTTCCATGTGGCTCCTCAGTAAGTGGAGCAGGGGCTATCTCTGTCATGAACTCAGTGGTCAGCTCTTTGATCACCTTCTCCTGGGTGCTGCAGCTTTGCCAGGCCACTGAGGAATATAATGCAGCCAGTCCTGATGAGACCTGATAAGCTAGGGTGGAATAGAAGGGGGTAGACTTTGGGAGGGTCATAAAGAGAGAAATAGGAGGGGTGGGAATGGAAGGAGATGAGGGAGAGGGATACAAAATGAATAAATTGTCATTAATAGTAAATAAATAAAAACAAAAAGTACAAATGAAAAAAAATTTAATTAAAATATAAAAACTAGAGATCCAAGATGGTGGGCGACCAGCGCACCTTATCTGAGGCACACAGGATCCAAAACTCTAAAATCGGTGAGTGGAAGGGCAGCTGAAGCCAGAATATTGCCATTGAGGCTTCCTGGGAGAGAGGGGACAACCTGTGATCTGAGACCATTTGGATCCAGGTCACCTGCAGACCTCTCTGCAGATTGAGAAGGGAAGAATATTCAAACTCCCGCCCCACTCCCCGCACTTACCCTTGACACAAGCACAGGCCTCCCTGCTTGGCACATGAGAGAGCAGAGGCAAATCTCCCAGTTCCACTGGTGGGCGGCAGGCAGCTGTGAGCACCTTTCAGTAGGCCATTGTGGGCCTCCCACGTCAGAGGCAGGCCAGAAAGGCTTTCCAAGCCCCCTCAGCTGGCAACCTTCCAGGCCTCCCAGGTCTGCAATGATGTAGGGCCTCTCAGCAGGTGGCGGTACCGTCTTCCCAGATCTGCAGAAACAGCTGAAGCTGCGGCTCCTTAATAGGAGCCTCCGTGCTCCAGGACTAAGACAATAGAAGTGGTTATCCCAAGTAAGGGTCTCGCTGCCCAGCAGACAAACAGTGGACACCACTGAGCTGATGGATCTCCTATACTCTCTGCTGGCCCAAATCTAAGAGGAGAGAACAGGGGAAACCCCCGTACTTTCCAATTAGGCCTGCTAGAAGTGAGCACACCTTCAAGTGCGTGCATGCAGAATCCCAGATCCAGGGTTGCTCCGCGCTATCAGCCAGACATTGGGCTCTCTCACCCACACCCACTGTGGGCAATATAAGGATTCTTGGGACAGTATTCTCAACTGTGGGTCCGTCTGTGGACCCAGGCAGAAGTACAGACTCCAGGAACAAACAGCAAAAGGTTACAGATAAGTAGATGGCTAGAGGTTGGCATAAGAACACATCCAACAAAAATCAGGACATTATGGTTTCACCAGCAACCCCAAAATAAATGGACATGCTAATTTATTGGAAACACGGGAAAAGGATCTCAATTCTAGGCTTATACAGATTATTAGAAGCACATAAAAAGGAAATGAACAAAGCTCTCAAATAAATACAGGCACCTACAGTCAAAAAAAATAGAGGCACAAGGAGAGGCACAATTACTGGCACATAGAGAGGAAACAAACAAAAAAAATAGAGGTTATCTGGAAAGACAGTAATCCATATTCAAACAGATGAAGGAAATGGTATAAGACATGAAAACAGTATTAGAATCAATAAAGAACACACAAACAGAGAAAACCCTGGATTTAGAAAACTTAGAAAAAACTATTAGAAACAATAAAGGTGAGCATCACCAGTAGAATACAAGAGATGAAAGAGAGAATCTCAGGTGAAGATACACTTGCAGAAATTGATACATCTCTCAAAGCAAAAGTAAAATCAGAAAAGTTCCAAACACAAAACATCCCAAGAAATCAAGGACGCCGTGAAAAGACAAAATCTAAGAATAATAGGAATAGATGAAAAAGAAGATACAAGGATCCAAGGTCCAGAAAATATTTTCAATAAAATCATAAAAGAAAATTTTCCCAACATTAAAAAAAGAGATGTCCATAACATACAAGAGGCCTAAAGAACACCAAATAGACTAGACCAGAAAAGAAACTCCTCATGTCACATTTTAGTCAAAATGCTAAATCTACAAAACAAAGAAAAGGTATTAAAAGCAGCAAGGGAAAAAGGCCAAGTAACATATAAAGGTAGACCTATCAGAATCACGGCAGACTTCTCATCAGAAACTATGAAAGCCAGAGGGCCTGGGCAGATGTCAAGCAGACTTTAAGGGTTCCAAACCAGACTAAAGATTTCAAGGGACAGATCATCTAGACAGAAGGTAAATAGGAAAATAATGACACTTAAACAGGTCCTAAGTTAAGTGGACCCAATAGATGTCTACACAACTTTTCACCCAAACTCAAAAGAGTATAACTTCTTCTCAGCACCTCACAGAACCTTCTCAAAAATTGACTATATAGTCAGGCACAAGGCAAGATTCAACAGATACAAGAAGATCGAAATAATCCCTTGTTTCCTATCAGATCATCATGACCTAAAACTAGACCTCAACAACAACAGAAATAGCAAAGAGCCTACATACACATGGAAACTAAACAACTATCTACTCAGTGAGAGCTTGGTCAAGGAAGAAATAAAAAAAAAAAAAGAAATTAAAGACTTCCTAAAATTCAATGAAAATGAAGGCACAACATACCCAAACTAATGGGACACAATGAAAGCAGTGCTCAGAGGAAAGTTCGTAGCACTAAGTGCCTACAGAAAGAAGTTGGAGTCATCTCATACAAGCAAATTACTAGCACACCTAAAAACCCGAGGAAAAAAGAGGCAGACACACCAGAGGTGTAGATGATTGGAAATAATCAAACTCAGAGCTGAAATCAATAAATTAGAAACAAACAAACAAAAAACTCAATCAATAAAACCAAGATCTGGTTCTTTGAGAAAATCAACAAGATAGACAAACTCTTAGCCAAACTAACTAAAAGGCAGAGAGAAACTATACGAATCAGCAAAATAAGAAACAAAAAGGGAAACATAACAACAGACACTGAGGAAATCCAAACCATCATTAGGTCTTACTACAAAAACCTATATGCCCCGAAATTTGAAAATCTAAATGAAATGGACAATTTTCTTGATAGATTCCATCTACCAAAATTAAATCAAGATCAGGTAAATAGTTTGAATAGTCCTATAGTCCCCAAGGAAAAAGAAACAGTCATCAAAAGCCTCCATTCAAAAAAAAAAAAAAAAAAAAGCCCAGGGCCAGATGGCTTCAGTGCAGAATTCTTCAAAGAAGAGCTAACTCCAATTCTCTTCAAACTATTCCACAAAATAGAAACAGAAGGAATATTAGCATTCTATGAAGCCACAGTCACCTTGATACCTAAACCACACAGATACCAAACATAAAAGAGAACTTCAGACCTATCTCTCTTACGAATATTGATGCAAAAATACTCAATAAAATATTCACAAACCGAATCCAAGAACACATAAAAGATATCTTCCGCCTTGACAATTTAGGCTTTATCTCAGGCATGCAGGGGTGGTTCAATATAAGGAAATCCATAAATGTATCTACCTTATAAACAAGCTGAAGAAGAAAAATGACATGATTATCTCCTTAGATGCCGAAAAAGCATTTGACAAAATCAAGCACCCATTCATGTTTAAAGTCTTGGAGAAATCAGGATACAAGGCACATACTTAAACATAGTAAAGGCAACATACAGCAAGCCTATAGCCAACATCAAACTAAAAGGAGAGAATCTTAAAGCAATCCCACTGAAATCAGGAACAAGGCAAAGCTGCCCACTCTCTCCTTATCTCTCCAACATAGTATTTGAAGTCCTAGGTAGAGCAATCAGACAACTAAAGGAGATCAAGAGGCTTACAAATAGGAAAGGAATAAGTCTAAGTATCACTATTTCCAGATGATATGATAGCATACATGAGCAACCCCAAAAATTCTACCAGAGAACTCCCAAAGTGGCTGGATACAAAATTAACTCAAAAAAATCAGTAGCCATCCTGTATGCAAAAGAGAAAAGGGTTGTGAAAGAAATTAGGGAAAATACACCCTTCAGAATAGCCACTAATAACATAAAGTACCTTGATGTGATTCTAACCAAGCGAGTGAAAGACCTGTCTGAAAAAAAACTCCAATTCTCTGAAGAAAGAAATTGAAGAAGAAATCAGAAGTTGGAAAAATCTCCCATTCTCATGGATAGGCAGGATTAATATAGTAAAAATGGACATCTTGCCAAAAACAATCTACAGATTCAATGTAAACCCTATCAAAATACCAATACAATCCTTTACAGAACTCGAAAGAACAATTTTCAACTTCATATGGACAAACAAACAAACAAAAAAAAAAACAGCATTGCCAAAACAATACTGTACAAAAACAGATCATCTGGAGGTGTATCTCCATACTTGATCTCAAGCTGTACTACAAAGAAATAGTAATAAAAAGTGCATAGTACTAGCATCAAAAGGAATGGTGGATCAACGGAATCCAATAGAAGGTCCAGAACTGAACCCACACACCTACAGATACCTGATTTTTGACAATGAAGCAAAAAACCATACAATGGAAAAAAAGACAGCATCTTCAACAAATGGTGCTGGTCTAACTGGATGTCTACATGCAGAAAAATGTAAATAGATCCATATTTATCACCCTGCACAAAACTAAAGTCTAAATAGATAAAAGACCTCAACATCAAAACAGACACACTAAACCTGGAAGAAGAAAAACTGGGGAAGAGCTTTGAACTCATTGGCACAGGAGACAACTTCCTGAACAGAACACCAACAGCACAGGCTCTAAGATCAACTATCAATAAATGGAACCTCATGAAATGAAAAGCTTCTGTAAAGAAAAGGACAGTGTTATCAGAACAAAATGATAGCCTACAGACTGGGAAAAGATCTTCACCAACCCTATATCTGACAGAGGGCTAATATCCATATATGTATGTATGGATAAACACACACACACACACACACACACACACACACACACACACACACACATATATATATATATATATATATATATATATATATATATATATCAAGTTAAACAGGAAACTATCAAGTAACCCAATTTAAAAAATGTGGTATGGAGCTAAACAGAGAATTCTCTGCAGAGGAATATACAATGGCAGAGAAACACTTAAAGAAATGTTCAATGCCTTTAGTCATCAGGCAAATGAAAATTAAAGCAGCCCTGAGAATTCACCTTGTACCCATCAGCATGGCTAAGATCAAAAACTCAAGTGACAACACATGCTGGAGAGGTTGTGTTGTGAGAAAGGGGAACCCTCCTCCACTGCTGGTGGCAATGTAACCTTGTACAACCACTTTGGAAATCAATATGATCCTTTCTCAGACAATTAGAAAAAGTGCTACTTCAAGATCCAGCTATAGCACTCCTAGGCATATATACAAAAGATGCTCAAGTACACAACAAGAACATTTGCTCAACCATGTTTCTAGCAGCTTTATTCATAATAGCCAGAACCTGGAATCAACCCAGATGCCCCTCAACTGAGGAAATGGAAAACAGAAACTGTGGTACATTTATACATTGGAATACTACTCAGCTTTTAAAAACAAGGAAATCGTGAAATTTTCAGGCAAATGGTGGGTACTAGAAAAGATCATCCTGAGTGAGGTATCCCAGAAGCAGAAAGACACACATGGTATATACTTACTTGTAAGTGGATATTAGACATATAATATAGGATAACCATATTAAAATCTGTACACCTAAAGAAGCTAAGAAGAAGGAGGCCCCTGGGTAGGATGATCAATCATCACTCAGAAAGGCAAATGGAATGGAAATTGAAAGAGGGAGTAAACAGGGAACAGGACAGGAATCTACCACAGAGGGTCTCTGAAAGACTCTACCCAGCAGTGTATCAAAGCAGATGCTGAGACTAGTAACCAAACTTTGGGCAGCGTGCAGGGAATCTTATGAAAGAAAAGGGAGATAGAAAGACTTGGAGGGGACAGGAGCTCCACAAGGAGAGCAACAGAACCAAGAAATCTGGGCCCAGGAGTATTTTCTGAGACTAATGCTCCAATGAGGACCATACATGGAGATAACCTAGAACCCCTGCACAGAGGTAGCCCATGGCAGCTCATTATCCAAGTGGGTTCTCTAGTAATGAGAACAGGGACTGTCTCTGACATGAACTCAGTGGCTGGCTCTTTGATCACTTCCCCCTGATTGGGGAGCAGCCTTACCAGGCCACAGAGGAAGACAGTGCAGCCAGTCCTGATGAGACCTGATAGGCTAGGGCCAGAGGGAAGGGTAGGAGGACCTCCCTATCAGTGGACTTGGAGAGGGCCATGTGAGGAGATGAGGGAGGGAAGAAGAGTGGGTTTGGGAGGGACGAGGGTGGGGGCTACAGCTGGGATACAAAGTGAATAAACTGTAATTAATACCAAAAATATTTAAAAGTAAAAAATAGAAAAAAAAACTTTAGCCAAGTATAATTGTCACATTCCCTAACACAAATACTAGAAAAGTAGAGACTAGATGATGGCCAATTGGTACCAAGCTTAAGGTATGTATTAAGACCCTCTTTCAAAAAATAAACAAAATAAACACATAAGCAAAGAAATAAAATCCCCCCCACTCCTAAAAAGCCAACCATTTCTACCTTAAAACACATACCCCAAAGAACTTGAAACGTGTTTTCAAATGAAAATTTAAATACAAATGTTCAAAGCAGCAGTTTTCATGATAGCTAAGAGGTGAAAAATAAAAACTATCAGTGAATTAAAACTGTGGTTTATTTATGTAATGAAATATTTTTATGCCATTTAAAGAAATGAAAATATTATACATATCTATGCATTACCTATAGGTATAATATATATGTTGTAGGGGCTGGGCACAAATGCTTACCTTTATATTAATATTTTATGTGGAATATTTATCGTGGCTGCATCCATAGAGACAGAGAGCAGATTAGTCACTGATAAAGACTAAAACGAGAAAGAGAAGAGTGTGTTTAATCAAATAGTTGACTATAAATAACTTTATTTTAAAAGTGTAATAGAAAGATTTATTGGACTTGGTATTAGAACAAAACTTTGGAAGACAATATGCAAGACTACAGCTTCCCCGGTGTGGTGGTGCCTTTAATCTTCTTACTCAGAGGCAGAAGCAGACAGATCACTGTGAGATTGAAGCCAGGCTGGCATAACTAGAGAGTTTCAGGATAACCAGTGCTTTACAAAGGTGCCCCAAAGAAACAAACAAACAACAACAATGAAACCTTCACAACTGTAGTTAATTGTGTATGGTAACATGCCCCAAGATGCAATGAAGACTGCAAGCCAAAAGGCAAAAGCATTGTTTAATCATTGATTTGGGGACAATTAATGATTGATTATTTTAAAAATTCAAAATATATATATATATAATTCAAACTACAATTCTTAATTAAATTTCCTGAAATAAAAAGGAAGGGAAAAATAAAGAAGACAATGGATGTATTTTATAAAAATTGACTTTTGAAATAAATTTTGAAATATAATATATGCAACCATTGCAAATGGTAAAATTAAAACTTATGGGAATGATATGCACCAAAATAAGATATGAATTTGATGGTGACTTGCATAAAAGCTGAAGTATTCCTACAGTGTGAACATGAGTTATTTTATGAGTTTTAATGATATTTGTTATTCATGAAGCTCTTGTTAATTTTAATGACTCTTTAATAAAAATGAATGATTTAGTAAAAGCTCTAAAATGACCCATCTTTCCATTGATGCTGATTTATGTAAAATCTTCATCAGTGAAAATATAAATTTTTTAAAATACAGGAAAACTTAGTTTAGGATCTAAGCATTAGGTTAGAGAAATAGTGATAGTAAAAAAAATATATTTTGTATTAGTTAAACTCCAGTAAGAAGATTATTTGGAAAGGAAATAACATTCTTTTTATCTGGCTACTTTTCTAAAATCTTGCTAATTTTAAGTCTGAAATGGTTAAACCTACCCTTTGTAGTATGTATTGGCTATCCAGAACTCACTAAAACAAAGTACTATCACATCCATTTAATTTTCAGTCAAACCTGCCCTTTGGAACTGGAGACGTAGTTCAGTAATTTACAAAGGATACTCCTCCTGCAGAGGAGCCTAGCTCAGCCCACACCTACATGTGGCAGGTCATAATCACTGAGCCAGCCATCTAATGTCCACTTCTGGTGGGCAAGCACCCACACATATGTAGAGAACACCCCCCTACGCACACACACACACCCACACACACATACACACACACACACACACAGTTTATTAATTAAGTTGTATCTTATAAAATTTTTAGGAAATAAGAACTTTATTTATTTATTGTTTTATTATACATATTGTTCACTTTCTATCTGAGCTGTAGCCCCTTCCCTAGTCCCCTTTCCCAATCCCACTTTTCCTCCCTCATCTCCTCCCATTCCCCTCTCCAAGTCCACTGATAGGGAAGGCTTCCTCTCCTTCAGTCTGACCCTAGTCTATCAGGTCTCATCAGGAGTGGCTGCATTGTCCTCCTCTGTGGCCTGGTAATGTGCTCCCTCCTCAGGAGTAGGTGATCAAAGAGCAGGCCACGAAGTTCGATATAAGAATTTCTAAATAAAAGTACTGTTTTAATTTCCTCTCAAGAAAGTTCAAGACATTTATGATTGTTTTAAAAGTTTTTATTATTGTGAGGGTAAATACTACTGGATAATAGAACTTTCTTTATCTTATTGCACTATTTAGTGTGGTTACCACGCAAACAACATTTAACATTCCACACAAATGTTTTACCAAGTTTTGTTTGACTAATTTTAAGTCATTTATCTTTCACGAATTGATGCCGGCTCCCTTGGTATGTATGCGTAGGACTTCTGCCATGAAAGATGAACTGGAAGATGTGGGTGTGTCCACTCCAGAGAAAGAAGGCCGCTCTGAAAAAGCACGGGGTAAGTTTGTTTCTCCATACTAGGGATGTATAATTGTTTACAAGTCATTGAACTTTTATTTAACATGTTTTTAATACAGGTTTTCTGGATATTGAATATCGAAAGAGCCTGTTATGCCATTATGGGAAGCATACCTTCCTCTAGTGTTGATTATTCTAACTGACTTCTGTTCCAGACACTGGCTTAAGTATACTTATAGTGATACCTGCCCAGAGCCCAAGGAGCTAGTTACAATTGAGAGTCATTGATAAAACTTTCTGTGTGACCAGGATATTGTCTGTCTGTCTCTCTGGTGGGGTAGGTGCTATCCACAGAGTTACTGACCAGCTGGCATGTAGCAGAAAGACTGAAGAACTTCATTCTAAAGTCTAGTCTTAACTCACATTAGACATAAATAGCTGTGGTTCAGGGGCTTCCATCTGATCAGAATTTAACACAATCTAATAAAAAAGTTGCAAAAATTAAATATTGGCTTAAAGCAATTATGAATACTATTTCAACATATTTGGATATATGCTTTGAGATTATACTAAATTTCTCCTCTTTGCTTGTCACAAAAATTTTAGACATGCCTTCATCGGAGGAACACTGATAAACTCTGGACTTCTCCTTAGAAGGAAGAATACTTTGTTTTGTCTTTCAAAGCATCATTCTGAGGCTCGGTTTTGAGTGACTGATCCACTTCATTTAATTATTTATTTTCCATATTAATGTCTATAGAGAAGATGAAAACTTCAGTGTTTACACATCACAGATGCAGAAGAAGAACAGATTAAGTTATTGATGGCTACAGTCACAGTAAAAGTATGTAGCATAACATGCATCAGAAAGATGCACAGGAGAGACTAAGATCCACATGGTACCAGGAAGATGGTAACCTGTTAAAAGTGTGTCAACATTTGCAAGTCATTGTTTACAGATACACTGAGTTTATTTGGAGGGGTGTCCATTAGAGAGATTTGTGTTACAATGGATCAGAGGCACCACAGGTCACTTACACATATAACATTTAACTGCATGCCATTAAAGAGAGAGCAAAAGGTAATTTTTAAAAACAGAAAGAACAACTTTGGTAAAGCACTCGTAAATTCAGTAAAGTGCTGTGATTATCAGTGACATTAGTATCTCTGTGTATGTTAGACTAAAACTTCTTAGGGAGATTGTTCACGGGGTCATTCACAAATTGTCAATGTTCCATGAATATTTCCTTAAAGGCTCACTCAGTAAAGTACTCAGGATGAAAGCAAACAACAGGTTCAAATAGACCAGATAAAGCTGGGCCCAGGGAGAGATTTTTTGCCCATTAATATTATTTAAAGGTACATGTCGATGTTTTTGACAAGCTCTCTAGGATAGGAGAAAAAATATGCAACAGTCTAGCTTGCCTTCAGAAGCATTATGTAGCCATTTGTGATACTGCCACCTAGTAGAAAAATCGTCTTTATTATCCAAAAGAAAAACAAATTCATCCACCCTTTTCCTGTGTTATGCTGTTTCACTGTCTTACTTCCCATCCCCCCTCCACGGTGTCCTTTTCTTTCTTGACACTGTGTTTATGTATTCTTGTCATGTTGCATGTTAGCAAAAGTCAAAGTTTATAGCTACAAATACCAGCAGAACAGGCCTCTCATCTGTCTTCCTTACCTTGTTCTCTCTCGAGGAAAGCATATTATTGCTGCTGGAGAAAATACTAATCTTTGTACACATTTTGTTCACCAGCAGATGAATGAATACCTCTGGTAATACTTTGTTAACATTAAGCCATATTATTCCAGAGCTGTGAACCAGGGATCACACGCGTCTCTGATTAACAGAGTTAATTAAGGCTGAATAAATAGAATTTGAAAATGTCCGCCAAGGCTAAGCGGAGAAGTTATTATCTGATAACGGTGAAGAATATCAATGCCTTCTTTTCCAGGAACAGAGTAATCTTCAATATTGATTTAAACTGTGCATTGTGATCTGTGTCCTTGAGGACTGGAAGGGAATATGGCCATGATTTAAGATAAAGCAGCTTGGGTGATGTTTTCTCTTCCAATACAGTGATTCTTTTCAAGTTACTAGTTGAGGATTTATATACACTTTTGATGTGTTCACTAAAAATTCTGTATCTGAAGAATATGCCATCTTTGAGTTATCCTCATGATTGGGTTATATAATCTTAAATTCCTTTTGTTTGTTTTCAAGGCAAATCCCTCACTCTGTGGCCCAGACTGCCCCTACAGGGATCTTGCAGCCTGTCAGCCTCTTAAGTGTTGATATTACAGGCCTGTGCCATCATGCCTGGCTCTGTTTTATGTTACAAATGGCCTTTTAAATATCATTTCACTTTTCTAAACTTCCCTTAGATAGACAAATATTTGAAAGACTATTTCCAGTAAGCCCCATGTTCTGTCGCACTGCTCAGGGGCTGAGTGATTAACAAGCATGAATGCATGTTCCCATTTTAAGATGAGAAGTGTCCAGAGTTGAAGAAGAAAATGGAGATATTGCTGGCAGAGGCCATCTACCTCATTAAAAGTCTGGAAACTGACAGGGCTGAAGCGGAACAAGCATTACTACAACAAAAATCAAGAAAGAAAAGGATTAGCACAAAAATTGACTCTTGGTCCCTTTGGAAACTTCAGGAACTCCCCATAGCTGTGCAGAAAGGTAGGAAAAGGGTTTTCTATTCTTCCAGTCTCTGTTAGAGAAGAGAGGATGCATTGCTGATGGCTACAGAGATCACTGTTACATGTTTATAAACTGGAGCTGGTATGAAATATGGTATTAAATGTTGTGATGAATCCAGAGACACACATGGATGCTGTATGAGCAAACCTTGATTATGGGCTTTTAAGTGTGTTGAAAATCCCATTCATTAGCATACCATGGAGATGGGCAAACATTTGACATATGTTTACTTACCATAATGGTAGTATTTGAATTATTAAAAATTCATAAAGATGACTGGTATCATTAGCCATATTTTGGGATGTTGAAATATTCAGATTTCAGAGTGAAATATTGTGAATATTATGTATTCACTTTTGAGAACGGAAATGTAAGTTCAGTTTTAAAGGAATTCCTAGCAAGAAGATAATATGTTTTCAGTAGTAATAGGGGCAACCATTCTTTAAGAAAATATTCTCCTGTAGCATATACAGAGGAAGAGCCAGAGTGGAATATTACACAAACTGAAGTTGCTGTGTCATTAAATTAAATCCTATATCCTGTATCCTGTATCATTAAATTAAATCATATATCATTATAACATTCTAGAGCAGTATTCAGGATAAAAGCTTCTTACCCCATTGTGAAGTAAAATTTTCAGTTAAGGAGTCATTGGCTTTGAAGTCACTTAAAAAAATAGGATACTTATACAATTGTTCACATAAATAGGAAAATTTTTCCTTTTTAATTATAATTATAATTTATTACAATTTCTTCAATTTATATTCCAGCTCTGGCCCCCTCCCTAATCTCCCAAACCCCTGCTTCCTCTCTCTACTCCCATTATGACCCTCCCCTGGTCCACTGATGGGCCACAGTATGAGTCATTACTCTGTGATAGCAGGTAATAACTTAAAATCTGTGTTTTGCTGAACACATGAATAACCAGTCTTTGTAGCACCAAACATTCCAAAATTATTGTCTTCGAAGTATATAAATGTGTGTTCTGAGGAGCAGAAAGAAAATATTTTAATTGAAATGGTCTTTTGTGTACTTCTTTTCTTAAACCTAATTATTATTATTAACATTCCACTAGTGCATTACTGTGCTGAAAACTGAGTTCAAAGCCTCTGGATGCCATGTAACTAGGTTGAGACAACGACAGGGTCAGGATTGGTGCCTAGGGATACTGTTGACCGCATCAGGTTATTGAGCTGCTGCATATTCACATCCACAGAGCATCTGCGCTTTACCTAATTGCTGTTCCTCACTAGCAGTAGTAGAAAAAATGGATGTTGAGAGCTGATTTTTATAATGTTGTACTGATTACCTTATAAACCTTTTATAACATTATTTAGATACTGTCATTTTGAGTCTGTTTAGAGTTAAATTTAGGGAGTTATAGAAATAAAATTAATATAGATGTGCATACATTCTAATAACTAATAAATCAATAAATTCTTGAGATGGGTAATAACTTAGGGTTTAGATTAACTTTTAATCAGTACTATTAAAGGCCTACTTAAATTTCAAATGGGTATTTACTTGCTTCATTTTATTTAAGGGGCTTATACATGCAGTATAATTTAAAGTCAGTACTATATACTTCGTAAGAACTTTCTGTGTGAAAAAGGCTTCTAAAAAATTGTTTCCAGGAATTAACTGGCTTTCTGTGGATATAAAAAGAACACAATCCTTAAATGTTATTAATCTGTTTATAAGGTATAGAATTACATGTTTTCTGCTTGTAGAACCTTAAAGTTTCTTGTATAATAAATGTAAATAACTCAGTTCTTTTTGGCAGCTATAATAAGTAGGATATGTTTTAGACCAAACATTTAATAAACCAGGGAACCCATCTGTTGCTCTCCCAGATCTCTTCCAGAGGTTTTCCATCCTACCCTCCTATCTGCCACAATACATATGTTTTGTTTCATCCCCCAGAAAGCTGACTCAAAGTGGCTTGTGCTAAAGATGTTTTCTCTAGCGTAACTTCCTTCTGGATCGGCCAAAGAGAATCTACATGGGAAACCATGAAGAGGTCATTGTGGAGAGTGGGGCAGTATATTCATAGCCCTGGTGCCTTCCTCTCTGTCTAGTTATAACTCCCCCTGAAACAGCAGCTCTTGTTATCTGATACGTAGTTCTATCTAAAGAATTGTCTTTTCTTTATCAAAACAATAACCAGAACTGTCTTCCAACATAAATTGGGTGTTGTATAATCCTACAGGCTATAAAGTCAGTCTTATAGTTTTTGCTCATAAAATAAAGCAACACATACATTTTATCATACAGCACAGGCATTTGGAGACACCCATGAAGAAGGGCCTCAGACTCTCCTGGTGTTCCGCTCGCCTGCTTTTACTGGTTCCTTGCTTTTCACCCATCTCTGCTTGTGGATTCATGACTACATCTCTGTGGTCATCTAACGGAGAAGGAAGAAATCCTAGACTTTACAATGACCGCGTTTGACAGCACGTGAAACATTTTGTAGAGCTAGCATGTCCTGCCCAATCTGAGAACTAGAGGTAGCTTTCCGCAGTGAGAATAACTGAAAGTAACTCTTGAAGGATAGAGGGGCAAGGCATGGGGAGGAAGAGAAAGAGGAAGAGAGGCACTGAAGTGATGGAGCGTACGAACGTGAGATGAATCAAAACCATTTTCTTCTTCTTCCTCTTCCACCTCCTCCTTCATCTGTCCTTCCTCCTCTCCCCCTACTTCTCTCTTCTTCTTCTAATACAGAATCTTACTATATTAAAGTTCTGTTGAGTTTCTCATCTTCATACCTCATCTACCTGCACACTGGGATTACAGGTGTGCAGCACCACATCCTGCCTGTGGTTCTGATCATTGATAACGAAAACACTCAGAATACATCTTTGAGAGCAACATTTCACTAACTGTGAATGTTTACAGAAAGAGAATTATCAGTACGTAAACAGATAACCAAAATATTTTTCTTGACATTAACATAAAGACTTTGATTTAATAGCTAGAAATGCCTCAAATACAAAATATTCATGGGTATAAAATATAACACTATGTTTTTGTAAATGTAATTAGAGATGTCTACAAAATTTTCAAGAAACAGAGTTCATAGATAATATAAGAAGGCACTTTAAACTACTCAGCAAAGTTAGTGGGAATCAGTATAAATATGAAAAAAAATACAGGCCTAACTCATTAAAGGAAGGCAAAATTCATAAACGTATTTATCAACAAAAGTCATGAGAAAATTTGTTTTATGTTATTAAAAAAAATTGTTTCATTTCAACAATACAAGATGGCGTTGGTATTAGGAAGCTGTAATGGGAAGAATGAGAAAGCTCTGTTGTCAAATTTGCTTGTAATTGTCTAAGTGTATATTAAACAGATAAAGTAATTAGAAGTAATTTCCATGTCTAAAACTTCAAACATTTTTATCCAAACAGTTAACGTTTATCCATTTTTATGTTTCTTTTCATTGTTATTTTCTTCCTATGATCCTTGCTTGGTGTCAGGTAAAAGGAATTTTTATCCACCTGTTTCAGTTGTTGTCTCAGAGAATTGTTGTCACACTGTCTGCTAGTGTGGGCCTAGTCCTGGAAGCTTCTAGCCTCTGTACAATCTAACCTAGGCCTAGAATGTTTTCAGCCTCTGAGACTTACCGCTTAACGAGCTCACCCTTTCTTGTTCTTTCTTGACTGGTAGCTGGCTGGTTCAGCTCAGCTGTTCTGGCTCAACCTCCTCTCCAAACTAATTTATTCAATCTGTCTTTTCTCTTGGTCTCTGAATCTCACTGCTTGGCCTCAAACTAACTCTGGCATTCCACGTCTGGCAGGAGTATGGGCAGTCCTGCTGCTGGGCAGGAAATAGAAGTACATGCTCAGGGTGGAAAAGAGTGAAGTGTCAGGGTCAAAGGACCTGAGGGCTCCACAACGCAAGCCAGGCAGCACAGAGGGCCTAGCCTTACTTGGGCAGGTCGGTGGCTACTTCATGAGAAAGCAGAAACAGAGGCTCAATAGGAGCTCTGAAACCAGGAGAAGCAGAGCTGGAAGACCGGCTTTGTCCGGGCAGACAAAATGGCTGCTTTGGGAGCAGCTGAAGGCTTGCTCCCACAGATGGCCATGGCAGTGGGCAGAATGGTGCTGGAAAGATGGTGGCAAGGTCGACAAAGAATGGCAGAAACACGCAACACCAAACCCCAGCGATTCTTCTGGGAGAAGGGGAGCCCACCCTTCCCCAGAATCAATGACAAATCTCAGGTGGTCATGGTGGAAGAGTGGAATAAGAGAGAGTTTAATTTGTGAATCACAGACTTAGAACCCTTGGGCAGTAGAAGGAGTTTTGAGGGTGAATATGTTTGATTCATCATAGCTACGGGTTCCAAGGATACTCGATTTACATGAAACAGAACAGCCCTATCGTAAGAGGGGTAAAGCTGTTCTTAATTATGTTATAGGTGTAGGAAGAACTCCAGGTACAATTAAAGGTGATTGGTTGAAAGCCAAGGCACATAGCCGTCTCACTAGCATAAGGTGGGTGTTTCTAGGAATCCCCTGGTGCTTTCTTATCAGGAAAGGGTGGGACTTGTAATCTCCCTGTGGGCTCTGTGGCACTCCTAAGGACATCTGGCGCTATCCAAATCAAGTAGGGGGAACCCAGCTGAGAAACGGAGACTGTCATTTATACTGAGTTCAGAGGCTATCTGGAAATGCCAGCCTTAGACCTCAATAGAAAGATCCCACACTAACTCCAGCAATCTTTTCTAATCCTCTGGCTCTTGCTCTTTCTCCTTCTGTCTTCACTTGTGTCTAGCTTGTTCTCTCCTTCAACTTCTTTCTCTAAACTCTCTGGGTAAAATTGCCTCCTCTCTCTCTCATTCTCTGCGTTGCTCCCTTTAGTACCTTCCTTTTCTTCCCTGTTCTCATGAGAGTTGGGCATATCCTATTCTGTCAAATCTTTTATGATACATCACTTTTTCTGACAATTAATTAAACATCACTTTCAAACATGGGTGCTTCCTTCTACAAACTAACTTTACCTTTGTTGTTTGGGATTAAAGATGCATACCAACACAACTGAACCTATACTTTTCTTTACTTAAAACTTGCTCTGTACCAGGCTGGCTTTGAACTCACATCTGCTTTCCTCTGTCTCCTGAATTAAAGGCATGTTTGTATTCTAGCAAGATCACACAGACCTAGAAGGTATTTGGATGTGATATCTTGCCAGAGCAGCCATGTTCTGAATTAAATTTAAATTCCTCTACAACATTCTGCTTATTTCACATTATATTTTTGTTGTGGAGTTATTCTTTACCAACATCTTTGTATTAATTCATCCATCTATCCATCCATCCATCCATCCATCCATTCATCCATCCATCCATTCATTTATTCATTGATAGGGTCTCATGTATTCCTAGCTGGCCTTGAATGAATTTATATGTAGATAAAGTTGACCTTGCTGCTTCTGCATGAACTTCTTCACAATTACATAAAATACTTCTCTCTCTCTCTCTCTCTCTGTGTGTGTGTGTGTGTGTGTGTGTGTGTGTGTGTGTTTATAAAATGACCAGTTTGTTTCTGGTGGTGATAAATTGGATTTATACTAAAGATGATCAAGCTTTAGCGCTGGGATTACAAGTGTGCCAGTAGTCACCATGCTTGGTGGTGTAGGGGATCTAACTCAGAGCATTGTGGATGCTGTCCAGAACTCTGAACTGAACTATATCCCTAAGCTTGGATAGATTAACTCTATATGCTAAGTTCAGGTAAATAAATCATTCTCTTCTTTATTTTTGGTAAATCAGTCCTATAAGTCATAATAATTTTCTGTTGTTTTGTGTTTTTTTTAAATATATATAACTGGAATGCCCTAAATAAGAGTCATGGTCACCCTTTCATTTTGACATTTTAAGTCCAATTTTATCATTTTACTTTTATATATTTTTAGAAGGCCTCTATATTTTTTTATTTTATTTTAACTTTTACACAATTACATAAAATATTTATGTGTGTCTGGTGTCTATGTGTGTATGTATGTAAAATGATAGGTTTGTTGATGGTAGTAAATTGGGTTTATACTAAAGATAATCAATTAATAAAGCATGTTTTAGTCCTATTATGACAAATAAAGAAAGCGATATGTTTTATAACTTAACATTTAAATAACCCTTCTTATGATTCATAGATGAATAATTTCTAAAGCTAAAATAGCTTCTCTATATAGTCAGACATTTGGCTTATCTTCTGGCAGCTCTGAACTTTGTGTTGCTCTCATCAATTTACCTTCAGAACATGAGAGCTATTTCAAAGATATTTCAGAGCTGAACATCCATCTGGAAGACACATTTAAAACTTTGAGGCATTTGGAGCAGGAGAAGGAAAAGCTGGAAAAAGCCAATGCCAAGATCCAGAAAGATGTAGACTACATGAGTCAGCAAGGCCCTCTGCTGGAGCTAAAGAGGAAGGTGGAGTTAGACGCTCTAAGAAAATGTTATAGTGAAAAGTTTGAGGTGAGTGAATGTGTGTGTATCTTCCTGGTTATTACAAAATATTTCAGCTCTAAAAACTGAATGTATGTTGTAAAGCTGACCTCTAGTTTTAATTCTCCAATAACCCGTTCATTTTTAATTTAATGGTATTCATTTAAACAACATCTTTGAACTCTTTGAAAGTAAGTAGAATGTATCAGTAATTTAATCATTGATAAAAGTTACAAATGTAATGCTACTTCAAATGATTAAATGACATCCATCACATATAAAATCATTCTATAGAAAATAATTTATTTGAAACTGTCCTTCAAATAACAAATTTACTTCATATTAGTGTTTGATCATTTTAAAAACAAATCCTTGAATGTTTCACCACACAGTGCCGTTGTCATTCTTTTATCTAAAAAAAAAAAAAAGCATAAATTTCATCTATTCATTAGACAAAATTGAAAATGTAAATAATGTTTTAAAACAACCTTACATCTTTGAATTATACAATACTATTATTATGCTTTGACTATATAAATTTCTGCACCTCTTTATTTAAAGTAACATTATATTTTTGAACTTCTATGTTGAGTTCTGTGTGTGTGTGTGTGACTGCTAGCCTGTAGGTAGACCATGTACTTTCCGGTAAGTTTGGAGGCTAGAAGATGGTGTCTGTTCTCCAGAGTCAAAAGCAGTTGTGAGCCACTGGATGTGGGTATCAGGGACCAAGCCACTCTTCTCTTCACAAGCGGCAATTGCTCTTCACCAGAGATCCATCTTTCCAATGCCCCACATTGTTTTAATGTAATTAGACTACTCTTTGTAGATACACATGTAGCCCATCATATATATATATATATATATATATATATATATATATATATATATATACATATGATGAGTGAGAGAACATTAAATAACAAATTGTATATATAACAATATATATAAATATATTGTTTATTTAAATAACAAATTGTATATATAACAATTTGTTATTTAATTTTCTCTCACTCTCAATATCATTTTTCCCTAATATTTACTGATAAAACTGCACTTTGTCAATACACAATAACTTCACAGCAGTGTTTTCCTTTCAATGTTCATATGAAGTTTCCTCAATTGTATACCTAGTAAGAACTGAATGATAGATGAAGTCCACCTCTTATTTCATTAGCTAATGTCCGACTGTTCTCCAAAATTCCTCTGACAACTTTCCTGGAGTAGTATTGTGCTGAAAGATCAGTTTCCCCATGGAGAATTCTGGTCTTTCCTATACCCTTTTACAACTTAATAGTGGGTCAGCCAAAGTTACTTCACTTTTTTCCTAGTCTGATTTTGCTTCCACTGTGAAGGAGTTTGGAATTGTAAGAAAGCTTTTTGACAAAACTGATCCATTCAAAAGAAACACCTCTCACTATGTCTTAAGTGTGCTGACTAGTTTTATGCCAAATTGACACAAGCTAGAGTTATCTGAAAGAAGAAAACCTTATTTGAGAAAATTCCTCCATAAGATCTGGCATAGATCCCATTTATTGATTGTTGCTCTTAGAGCCTGTGCTGTTGGTGTTCTGTTCAGGAAGTTGTCGCCTGTGCCAATGAATCCAAGGCTCTTCCCCACTTTTTCCTTTAACAGGTTTAGTGTATCCGGTTTTATGTTGAGGTCTTTGATCCACTTGGACTTTAGTTTTGTGCAGGGTGATAAATATGGATCTATTTACATTTTTTCTGCATGTAGACATTCAGTTGGACCAGCACCATTTGATTAAGATGCTGCCTTTTTTCCATTGTATGGTTTCGGTTTCTTTATCCAAAATCAAGTACCCATAGGTGGGTGGGTATATTTCTGGGTCTTCTATTCTATTCCATCCATCCACCATTCTGTTTCTATGCCAGTACCATGCAGTTTTTATTACTATTGCTCTGTAGTATAGCTTAAGATCAGGGATTGAGATACCTCTTGACTATCTGTTGTTGTACAGGATAGTTTTAGCAATTCTGGAATTTTTGTTTTTCCATATGAAATTGAGTATTATTCTTTAAAGATCTATAAAGATTTTAAATGTGTTGGCATTTTGATGAAATTGCATTGAATCTGCAGATTGCTTTTGGCAGGGTAGCCATTTTCACTATGTTAATCCTACCAATCCATGACCATGGGAGATTTTTCCATCTTGTAATACCTTCTTCAATTTCTTTCTTCAGAGACTTGAAGTTTTTTTCAAACTTGTCTTTGACTTGCTTGGTTATGGTCACACCAAGGTACTTTATGTTAATTAGTTGCTATTGTGAAGGGTGTAGATTCCCTAATTTCTCTCTCAGCCCCTTTTTCTTTCATATACAGTAGGGCTACTGTTTTTTGTTTGTTTGTTTTGTTTTTGTTTTTGTTTTTTTAGTTAATTTTGTATCAAGCCACTTTGCTGAAGTTGCTTATCAGCTGAAGGAGTTCTCTGGTAGAATTTTTGGGGCAAGTCATGTGTACTATCATATCAACTGCAAATAGTGATGCCTTGACGTCTTCCTTTCCAATTTGCATCCCTTTGATCTCCTTTAGTGGTCTTATTGCTCTAGCTAGGACGTCAAGTAGTATGTTGAAAAGTAAGGAGAGAGTGGGCAGCCTTGCCTTGTTCCTGATTTCAATTGGATTGATTTAAGTGTGTCTTCTTTTAGTTTGATGTTGGCTATAGAATTGCTGTATATTACCTTTACAAGATTTAGGTATGTGCCTTGTATCCCAGATTTCTCCAAGACTTTAAACATGACTAGGTGTTAAATTTTGTCAAATGCTTTTTCAGTATCTAAGGAGATGATCATGTGGTTTTTCTCCTTCATTTTGTTTATATAGTGGATTACATTGATGGATTTCCATATATTGAACCACCCCTGCATGCCTGGGATGAAGCCTCCTTGGTCATGGTGGATGATATCTTTTATGTGTTCTTGGATTCAGTTTGCAAGTATTTTATTGAGTATGTTTGCATCAAAGTTCATAAGAGAAATAAATCTGAAGTTCTCCTTTTTGTTAGCTCTTTGTGTGGTTTAAGGTATCTGGGTGAATATGGCTTCATACAATGAGTTTGATGATGTTCCTTCTGTTTCTATTTTGTGGAATAGTTTGAAAAGAACTAGAGTTAGCTCTTCTTTCAAAGAGCTAACTCTTTGCTAAAATTCTGCTCTGAAACCATCTAGCCCTAGGCTTTTTTGGAAGGGTGGCTTTTGATACTTGCTTCTATTTATTAGGGGATATAGGACTATTTTAATTATTTACCTCATCTTGATTTAAGTTTAATAAATTGAATCTATCAAGAGAATTGTCCAATTCATTCAATTTTTAATTTTGTGGCATATAAACTTTTGTAGTATGACGTAATGGTTGTTTGTATTTCTTCAGTGTTTGTTGTTATGTTCCCCTTTTCATTTCTTGTTTTGCTGATTTGGATAGTTTTTCTCTGCCTTTTAGTTAGTTTGGCTAGGGGTTTGTCAATCTTTTTATTTTCTCAAAGAGCCAGTTCTTGGTCTCATTGATTCTTTGAATTGTTTTCTTCATTTTAAATTCATTGATTTCAACTGTAAGTTTGATTATTTCCAATTATCTGCTCCTCTTGGGTGTGTCTTCTTTTTTTTACCCCCTTGGGCATTTAGGTGTGTCATTAAATTGCTTGTATGAGATGTCTCCAAGTTCTTTCTGGAGGCACTTAGTGCTATGAACTTTCCTCTTAGCACTGCTTTCATTGTGTCCAATAGGTTTGGGTAGGTTGTACCTTCAATTTCCTTGAATTTTTGGAAGTTTCTAATTTTTTTTCACTTCTTCCCTGACCAAGTTGTCATTGAGTAGATAGTCGCTTAGTTTCCATGTGTATGTAGGCTCTTTGTTATTTCTGTTGTTAAAGTCTAGTTTTAGGCCATGGTGGTCTGATAGGATACAAGGGATTATTTCGATCTTCTTGTATATGTTGAGGCTTGCTTTATTCTTGATTAAATGGTCAATTTTTGAGAAGGTTGATGATTTGCTGAAAAGAGGGTATACTCTTTTGAGTTTGGGTGAAAAGTTTTACAGACATCTATTGGGTCCATTTGACTTAGGACCTCTGCAAGTGTCATTATTTCCCTATTTACCTTCCATCTAGCTGATCTGTCCCTTGGTGAGAGTGGAGTATTGAAGTTTTCCATTATTATGGCGTTGGGATCGATGTGTGATTTAAGCTTCAATAATGTTTCATTTACAAATGCAGGTGCTCTTGTTTTTGGTGCATAGATGTTCAGAATTGTGAAGTCCTCCTGATAGATTTTTCCTTTGATGAGAATGAAGTGTCCCATCTCATCTTTTTAGATTAATTTTGGTTGAAAGTCTATTTTATTCGATATTAGGATAGATACTCCAGCTTGTTTTCTGGGTCTGTTTGCTTGAAAAAAAAAAACCTTTTTCCAGACCTTTACTCTGAGGAAGTGTTTATCTTTGTGTAGAGGTGTGTTTCTTAGATGCAGCAGAATGTTGAATCCTGTTTCCCCAACCATTCTGTTAGTCAGTGTTTTTGAAGTTGTTGTAGTTAGCTTTTTTGAGAATTGAGTCCATTGATGTTGCTAGATAATAGTGACCAATGAATGCTAGTTCCTTTTATTGTATAGTTGGTATTGTTACTGTGTTTCAGTGCTTGTTTTCTTTTAATTCTTTGTTATGAAGTCATCTATATCTTGTGTTTTCTTGGGTATAGTTGGTTTTGTTGGATTGGACTTTTCTTTCTAGTATCTCTGTAGGGCTATGTTACTATGTAGATATTGTTTAAGTTTAGTTTATCATAGAATATTTGTTTAATCCATCTATACTGATTGAAAGCTTTGCTGGGTAAAGATAGTCTGGGTTGGCATCTGTGGTCTCTTAGAGTCTGCATGACATCTGCCCAGACCCTTCTGGCTTTTATAATTTCTGGTAAGAATTCTGGAGTGATTCTGATAGGTCTACATTTATATGTTACTTGGCCTTTTTCCCTTGCTGCTTTTAATATTTTTCCATTGTTCTGTAGATTTAGTGTTTTGACTATTATGTGACATGAGAAGTTTCTTTTCTGGTCTAGTCTATTTGTTCTGTAGGCCTCTAGTATGTTAATGGACATCTCTCTCTTTAAGTTGGAAAAATTTTCTTCTCTGACTTTCTTGAAAATATTTTTTGGACCTTGGAGTCTGGAATCTTCTTTTTTTGTCTATTCCTAATATTCTTAGAATTCATCATTTCATGGTGTCCTTGATTTTTTTGGATGTTTTGTGTTTGGAACTTTTCTGATTTTACTTTTTCTTTGAGAGATGAATCAATTTCAGCAAGTGTATCTTCAGGGCCTGAGATTTTCTCTTCGATCTCTTGTATTCTGTTGATGATGCTGACCTTTGTTGTTTCTGATCTTTTCTCTAAGTTCTCCACCTCCAGAGTTTTGTCTGTTTGAGTTTTCTTTATTGATTCTACTTCTGTTTTCAGGTCTTGCACCATTTCCTTCATCTGTTTGAATGTGGATTCCAGTTTTTCCATGATGGCCTGTATATTTTTGTTTGTTTCCTCTCTATATGGCACTAATTGTGCCTCTGCTTGTGCTTCTACCTTTGCCTCTATTTGTTTGGCTGTATTTGCCTATGTTTCCTTTAGAGCTTTGTTAATTTCATCTTTGTGTACCTCTCATAACTGGATAAATATAGCCTTAAAATCAATTTCCTGTGTTTCCTATGAATTAAAATAACCGTTTTTTGGGGG
>NW_026596069.1:13888694-13910588 GCF_907164565.1 Psammomys obesus
AAAAAAAAAAAAAAAACATCAAAGATATCATCCACCACGACCAAATAGGCGTCATCCCAGGCATGCAAGGGTGGTTCAACATACGGAAATCCATCAATGTAATCCACCACATAAACAAACTGAAGGAGAAAAATCACACGATCATCTCCTTAGACACCAAAACACATTTGACAAAACCAGCACCCATTCATGTTTAAAGTCGTGGAGAGATCAGGGATACAACACACATACCTAAACGTAGTAAAGGCAATATACAGCAACCCTATAGCCAACATCAAACTCAATGGAGAGAAACTTAAATCAATCCCATTGAAATCAGGAACAAGGCAAGGCTGCCCACTCTCTCTGTATCTCTTCAACATAATAGTTGAAGTCCTAGGTAGAGCAATAGGACAACTAAAGGAGATTAAGGGATGCAAATCAGAAAGGAAGAAGTTAAAATATCATTATTTGTAGATAATATGATAGTATACAAGACGACCCCAGAAATTCTACAAAAGAACTCCTTCACCTGATAAATACCTTCAGCAATGTGGCTGAATAAAAAATTAACTCAAAAAAAAAAATCAGTAGCCCTTCTGTATATGAAAGAAAAAAATGGTTGAGAAAGAAATTAGGGAAACTACACTCTTCACAATAGCCCCTAATAACATAAAGTTCTGTGGTGTGACTCTAACCAAGCAAGTGAAAGACCTGTTTGAAAAAAAATTTGCATCTCTGAAGAAAGAAATTGAAGAAGATATCAGAAGGTGGAAAGATCTTCCATGCTCATGGATCAGCAGGATTAACATAGTGAAAATGGGCATTCTGTCAAAAGCAATCTACAGATTCAGTGCTATTCTCATCAAAACACCAACACAATTCATCACAGACCTTTAAAGAACAATTCTCAATTTCATGTTGAAAAACAAAAACCCCAGAATTGCTAAAACAATTCTGTACAACAACAGATCTTTTGGAGTTATCTACATCCCTGATCTCAAGCTGTACTACAGAGCAATAGTAATAAAAACTGCATGGTACTGGCATAGAAACAGAATGGTGGATCAGTGGAATTGAATAGAAGACACAGAAATAAACCCAACACATCAACAGATACTTGATTTTGGACAAAGCCAAAACCATACAACAGAAAAAATACAGCATCTTCAACAAATGGTGAGGGTCTAACTGGATGTCTACATGTAGAAAAATGAAAATAGACCCATATCTATCACCCTGCACCAAGTTAAAGTCCAAGTGGATCAAAGACCTCAACATAACACCAGACACACTAAACCTACTACAAGAAAAAGTGGGAAAAACTTTGAACTCATTGGCACAGGAGACAGCTTCCTGAACAGAACACCAACAGCACAGGCTCTAAGATCAATAATCAATAAATGGGACCTCATGAAACCGAAAAGCTTCCGTAAAGCAAAGAACACTGTCGTCAGAACAAAACAACAGCCTACAGACTGGGAAAAGATCTTCACCAACCCTACATCTGACAGAGGGTTAATATCCAGAACATATAAAAAACTCAAGAAGTTAAACTGCCTTACCTCAAGAAGTTGCAGCCTTACCAGGCCACAGAGGAAGGCAATCCAGCTAGTCCTGATAGGCTAGGGTCAGAAGGAATGTGAGGAGGACTTCCCTTTTCAGGGGACTTGGGGAGGGGCCTGGGAGGAGATGAGGGAAGGGGCTACAGCTGGGATACAAAGTGAATAAACTGTAATTAATAAAAAATAAATAAATTTAAAAATACCTAAATAAATTTTTAAAGTGACCAATCTAGAAAGGAGACCTGTCTACAAGAGAATATGGGTATGATATCTAGCAGAAACAAGCAGCATCTAGGATTTAGTGTTATATAAGTGGAATGGTTTATTTCCCACCCATTGTCATTGTCATTTAGCCATATGGTGGTATGTATTTTCATGTTATTTCTTCTGAGACCCAGAACAAAGGATTGGATGCCTCTAAGAACCACTCTAAGAACTTCAGCAAGAAGGCCTCAGGTATCGCTGCTCCCATTTCCTCAGATGACTCAAGTCACATGGCCAGATCTCATGTTGATGAGATAAACAGTTCCCAAAAAAGTACAAATAGAGAATTAATACAAGAAAAAAAATGTCTGACACTAGGAATAAATTAAAATAACACAGAGATGCCATTTCACCTCAATCAGTATATCTGCACTCAAGAAAACAAGTGACTTCCCAAAAAGATGGTTGAGCAGATAAAGGTCCTTGCTGTACAAGCCTGATGATGTGAGTTCAATTCCTGGAGTCCTCATAAAGGTAGAGCAAGAGAATTGCACCAGTTTTCCTCCATAAGTGTGTCATGGCACGTGTGTCCCAGTCCACATACAACACACATACATGCACAGAAGTAAATAAATAAGAAATTACTACAGATGCTAGTAAGTGTACTACAGAAAAAGAAGACTCACACACTACTAGAAAGAATGTCAATCCATGTAATCACTACTAAGGTAACTTTTGAGTTTTCTTCAAAATCATATAATCTAGCTATATCATTCCTGGGCATATATTCAAAGGACTCTTATTCAGAACATTTCATAGATACCTGAACATCCATGTTTATTTGCAGAGCTATTCACAACAGCCAAGATAGGGAATAGTCCTTAGTGACCAGCACACGATAAAGAAATATATATATATATATATATATATATATATATATATATATATATATATTATTGCATATATATGTATGTATGTAATTATTCAGCCGAGAGAAAGTTATGTAATTTGCATGAAAATAGAATAGATGAAATAGGCTAGACTCAGCAAAGTGTCACCTTTTTCAATGTAGAATCTAGATGTGTGTGTGTGTGTGTGTGTGAGAGAGAGAAAGAGAGAGAGAAATGTTAACTCTGGAGAGAAAGAAATGACTTAATGGAAGTGGGGCAAGGGGGAAAAGATTAGATAATAAAAAGGAAAGTCAAACATTATAAACTTACCTGTAGGCTCTAGTATTGTAAAATATACATGACAAGACAGGAAAGGGGGAGAAAAATTTGGAGAAGGGACCAACAGAAGGAGGAGATGAGAGGAGCATCCAGTTAAAGTTTGTGATGTGTGTGTGTTTGAACTGCCATGGTAAAGTCCATGTATTATTGTGAATAACAAATTAGCATTGGAAGAGAGGTTGATAATGACAATTGGGAACACTCTGACAGTCTACACCATGCATTAGGAGCCTTGCCCGGGCTAGGGTTTACTTTTCCAGATAATACCTTGAGATGACACTTATGTCTCTCCAACAATAAACAAACTGATGCTTCAAGCAAATGTAATGATTCCTTCCCAAAGCCTTATTCACCTGTCTCCTAAACATTCCACCTCATCTTAGAGTTCTGTCTGTGCTAGTTACCTTTCTGTCTCTACGATGCAACAATGTGCCCAAATGCAACTTAAGAATGAAATAAGTTATTTTGGCTCACAGAGCCAGAGGCACAGAGTCCTCAACGCAGGGCTATTATGGGATGCTAGCAGGAACAGGAAGCTTGACTAACCACATTTTATTTCCACACAGGAAGCTGAGAAAGAGGAGAAAGTAGGGTTAGGCTCTAAATCTTCAATGCTCACCCTCAAAGACACACTTCCTCCAGCAGGGCTCTGCTTTCTAAAGGTTTAATAACCTTCCCAGACAGCACTACCCTCTAGGGACAAAGAGTTCAAATACATAAGCCTGTGGGAGATGTTGTCTTTCAATCAACAGATTGGTTGATTCGAATGATTCAAGCTTCCTTTTCAGTCTTTAAACACACTCTGGCAGGAATTTCTTTACATTTGCTTCCTAATCTTTATTTATTATTATTATTATTACATTTATATGCCACCTTTTCCTGTTCCTATGTTAAGGAATTTGTTGTTGTTGTTTTAGTTTGGTTTTACCCTGCATTTCATCTTTTCTTAAAAAAAAAAATACCAGCAATTATAATATCATTAATAATAGCAATAATCATTGTTGTAATCCAATTCCAGGGATGATATCATACTAATCACCCATGGATTACAACGCTAAGAGGAGCCCCACATGCCACCTTTTAACCTGGGGTTTCCTCTTCTATACTGTGTTTGTGTTTCCTAAACATCCTCATTTAATCCATGGCAAAGTATGTCCTATGATTTACTAGTATTCTGATTAAAATGCATGTATATTATAGAAAATCTGTATGAACAAGCTAAAAGAGATCAGAAACCTAAAATTTTAATACACACAGATGTTCTTATAAGTGCATATTTATACATAATGAATGACTTTGAATACTCTTTTTTTCTTAACATGAGATAATAAAATTTTAATGCACTATTACATAAACTTCAAGCACAATTAAATATCTGCATGATTGTTACCTAAGAGGTCTATGAATTATGAATTTATACTGCAATCTACATTGGGTTTAATTTTACTATTTGTTACAAATACTGTGGTAGTGAATTTTTTGTGTAGAAATGTTTTCAAAATCATTGTTTTTTTTTAATGTAAAACAGGCTTATGAAATTGTAATATTTTATAACCCCTAATAAATTTCCAATGTTATCTTCCAGAATATTATATAATATTGTATAATTGTATAAAATATTGTATAATATTTTTAAGACTTGGCAGTAAATGAGATTGTTTTAATATCCTAAAAAAATGAAGTTTTAAACTCTATTTTTTTGATTACCAGTGAGGTTGGATATTTATACAACATCTCTAGAATTCACAATTTACAAATTATTCATGGGTATTTCCCAGGGACAAATGAAGAAGAAGCCCAAGTTTCCTTCCCCAAAACTAGAATCTGTATAGAAAGCTCATTTTGTGTATTCATGTTCAAGATTTTTTTCACTTATCAAATTATTCACCAGTTAATCTGGCTTCAATTTAACTGACAATTAGTGAACATTCAAATATACTTAGTATAGTGGTATAACAGCAACAATTTCAGGTATGAGAGCGAATGTTAAAAATCAGGGAACAATTAAGATAAGGAGCCAAGTTTCTTCACTTGTGTATGCGTGTACCCTTCCACTCTGTGTTTGCAAGTGTGTGCGCGCCCTCTAACTGTGTGCATGTGTGTGCACCATGTATTTTCATGTGGTGAATAGCCATACACAAGCACTACATAGTCAGAGACCAATGTGGGCGATAGCTATTAAGTCATTTAATATAGTTATATTTAGCTGATAATTAAAATACACCAAAGAGCTGTATGCTCTGTTCTGGTTAGTTTTTTTTATAGCCTTGGCACAAACCCAGACACATCTAAAAGAGGGTATCTCAATTGAGGAACTGCTTCAGTCCAGTTAGCTTGTAGGCATATCTGCAGGGCATTTTCCTGGTTGCTCACTGATGCAGAAGGGCTCATCTCACTATGGGTGCTGTCACCCCTGGGCAGGCTGTTCTGGGAGGCATAATAGAAGTAGCTGATCAGGAGCCTGGGAGAAAGCAAGGAAGCAGCTTTCCTCCATGTTTCCTGCCTCTGCTCCTGCCTCTGTTCCTGTCCTGACTTCCATCAACACTGGACTGTGATTTGGAAGTGTAAGCCAAAAAGAAAAACCCTCTCCTCTCCAAGTTGCTTTTGGTCGTGGTGTTTATCACAGGAATAGGACTAAACTAGGACAAAAAGTGGTACCAGAAGTGAGCTGTTGCTCTGATGAGCCTGTTCAGGTTGTTTTTCAGTAGGATTATGGGAACTTTAGAACTTTGGGTTAAATTTTAAACCAAACAAACTGTTTCTTCCCCAAATTGCTTTTGATCATGATGTTTTATCACAAACACAGAAACCTAACAAGACTTCCTTGTTTTTCATTGCTGAGTAATATTCCATTGTATAGATTATGTACCACAATCTGTATCCATTCTTCAGTTGAGGGGCATCTGGGTTGTTTCCAGCTTCTGGATATTACAAATAAAGCTGCTGAAACATGGTTGAGCAAATGTCCTTATTGTGTATTGGAGCCTCTTTTGGATATATGCCTAGGAGTGGTATGGCTGGATCTTGAGGAAGCGTTATTCTTAGTTGTCTGAGAAAGCAGCAGATTGATTTCCAGAGTGATTGTACAAGTTTACATTCCCACCAGCAGTGGAGGAGGGTTCCCCTTTCTCCACAACCTCTCCAGCATGTGTTATCACTTGAGTTTTTGATCTTGGTCATTCTGATGGGTGTAAGGTGAAATCTCAGGGTCGTTTTGATTTGCATTTCCCTGATGGCTAATGACATTGAGCATTTCTTTAAATGTTTCTCTGCCATTTGATATTCCTCTATCGATAATTCTGTTTAGCTCTCTTCCCCATTTTTTAATTGGATTACTTGGTTTGTTGCTTTTCAGCTTCTTTAGTTTTTTATATATACTGGGTATTAGCCCTCTGTCAGATAAAGGGTTGGTGAAGATTCTTTCTCAATCTGTAAGCATTC
Organism: Psammomys obesus; assembly: GCF_907164565.1. NCBI lineage: Eukaryota > Metazoa > Chordata > Mammalia > Rodentia > Muridae > Psammomys > Psammomys obesus. Next base: position 13,895,113 of record NW_026596069.1, read on the forward strand.
GTTTTGTTTTGATGATGGTGTCCTTTGCTTTACTGAAGCCTTTCAGTTTCATGAGGTCCCATAAATCATGAAATTTGCAGGTAAATGGTGGGAAATGGAAAGGATCATCCTGAGTGAGCTGTCCCAGAAACAGAAAGACACACACAGTATATACTCACTCATTTAGACATATAAGATAAACCTACTAAAATCTGTACATATAAAGAAACTAATCAAGAGGGAGGACTCTGACTAAAATGCTCAATCCCCATCCCAAAGGCAAAGAAGATGGACATCAGAAGAAGAAGAAAACAGGAAACAAGTTAGGAACCTGCCACAGAGGGCCTCTGAAAGGCTCTGCCCTGCAGACTATCAAAGCAGATGCTGAGACTTATGGCCAACAGTTGGGCAGAGTGTATGGGATCTTATGAAAGAAGTGGGAAATGGTAAGATCTGGAGAGTATAGGAAGTCCACAAGGAGAGCAACAGAACTGGAAAATTCGAACACAGGGGTCTTCCCAGAGACCCATACTCCAACCAAGTACCATGCATGGAGATAACCTAGAACCCCTGCACAAATGTAGCCCATGGCAGTTCAGTGTCCAAGTGGCTACCATAGTAATGGGAAGAGGGACTGCCTCTGACATGAACTGATTGGCCTGCTCTTTGATCACCTCCCCCTGAGGGGGGAGCAGCTTTACCAGGCCACAGAGGATGACAATGCAGCCACTCCTGATGAGATTTGATAGACTGGGGTCAGAGGGAAGGAGGGGAGAACCTCCCCTATCAGTGGACTTGGGGAGGGGCATGTGTGAAGAAGGGGGGGGGAAGGTGTGATTAGGAGGGGAGGAGGGTGGGGTTTATGGGAGGATACAAAGTGAATAAAGTGTAACTAATAAAAGTTAAATTAAAAAGAAACCTAATCAGAATACACTCAAAAAAAAAAAAAAACTCTTCCAAGATTCATAGTTGTAATCATTGAAGAATTTAACTTTAGAGCGAAAGAAAGAAGAAAGAAAGAAAGGAAGGAAGGAAGGAAGGAAGGAAGGAAGGAAGGAAGGAAGGAAGAAAGAAAGAAAAAAGAAAGGAAGGAAGGAAGGAAGGAAGGAAGGAAGAAAGAAAGAAAGAAAGAAAGAAGAAAGAAAGAAGAAAGAAAGAAAGAAAGAAAGAAAGAAAGAAAGAAAGAAAGAAAGAAAGAAAGAAAGAAAGAGAAAGAAAGAAAGAAAGGAGAAGAATGATGGAAAGAGGGTGGTATACTTGATAGACTTAAGGTGAATTAGGTATGGAAAGTTACAAGGGTCGTTGTCTAACAATTATTTTGACTCTTGTTCTAAAACAATGTAGTTTATCAAGATTGTTGAGATTGTGGAAGTACTTTGAACTCTCAAGCATCTTCATATTTATGATTTCATCTCTCTTGAAATTCTGAATTTTCAGGATATGTGATTTTGTGGGGTAAATTAAAACGTACTCACAGATACTATAAATTTTCATCAAAACATGATAGGGCAGAATCAACAAACAAAATTATTTTTGGCATCCTTTAAATATATACATCTTGGTTGGTGATGACTCTGATATTTAAAGATAAATTCGATTGAAGTATCATTATTTAGGAAATGCAAATAAAATCCAAATAAATGTTACACTATGAACAGGAAGTAGGCAGTCTCTACAAAGAAATCAACTATTGTTAAAAGGAAGAAGTTAAACAGTATCAACTTTTTAATCACGGCCCAATAACAGTATGCAAATTTCCAAATATCATTACAACCTAAAATGATGGCATTCTAACTAAATTATTAGGATATTTTATTAATGGTATAACTAAATTACAAAAGTAGTGTTATTTTACAGTATAACAAAATGATTGTTAGTTGAAATTGGCCAAGGAAATCATAAAATGACTGTAAAGCCCTCAAAATTGATTGTGTGCCTACTAGAGTCCATCTTATTAGCTAAATTAAAATAGAAATAATTGAAATATACACAGATCAGTTAAAATTGACTTTAGAAATTTAATCTTAAAAAGCAATAAAATATTCAAGAGAATGATATAGGAAAACCAATCTTTCTTATATTTTTTTAATGTTAATTACAGTTTATTTACTTTGTGTCCCAGCTGCAGCCCCCTCTCTCATTCCCTCCCAATCCCACCCTCCCTCCCTCATCTCCTCCCTGCCCCTCTCTAAGTCCACTTATAGGGAAGGTCCTCCTCCCCTTCTATCTGACCGTAGCTTATCAGGTCTCACCAGGACTGGCTGCAATGTCCTCCTCTGTGGCCTAGCTAGGGTGCTCCTCCCACACGGGGGGAGGGGGATTGGGAAGGTCAAGGAGCTAGCCATAGAGTTCATGCCAGAGACAGTCCCTGCTCCCCTTACTAGGGAAGCCACTTGGATACTGAGCTGCCATGGGCTTCATGCAAGCAGGGGTTCTAAGTTATAACCATGCATGGTCCCTGGTTGGAGAATCAGTCTCAGACAAGCCCCTGTGCCCAGATATATTTGGTCCTTGTGGAGCTCCTGTTCTCTCAGATCTTACTAACTCTCTCTTCTTTCATATGATTCCCTGCACTCTGCCCAAAGTTTTGTTACAAGTGTCAGCATCTGCACTGCTATGTAGAGTCTTTCAGAGGCCCTCTATGGTAGGCTCCTATCCTGCTTCTCATTTTCTCCTACATCTAATGTCCATCCTATTTGTCTTTCTAAGTAAAGATTGATATTCTTACCCTGGATCCTCCTTCTTGTTTAGCTTCTTTAGGTGTACAGATTTTAGTATTTATATGCTGTGTTATCTTATAGATCTATTATCCACTTATAAGTGAGTATATACCATGTGTGTCTTTCTGCTTCTGGGATACCTCACTCAGAATGATCTTTTCTAGATCCTACCATTTGCCTGCAAATTTCATGATTTCCTTGTTTTTAATTGCTGAGTAGTATTCCCTTGTGTGAATGTACCACAATTTCTGTATCCATTCCTCTGTTGAGGGACATCTGGGTTGTTTTCAGATTGTGGCTATTACGAATAAAGCTGCTATAAACATCATTGAACAAATGGTCCTTGTTGTGTACTTGAGCATATTTTGGATATATGCCTAGGAGTGGTACAGCTGGGTCTTGAGGAAGCCTTATTCCCAATTGTCTGAGAAAGTGCCAGATTGATTTCCAAAGTAGTTGTACAAGTTTACATTCCCACCAGCAATGGAGGAGAGTTCCCCTTTCTCCCCAACCTCTCCAGCATGTGATGTCACTTGAAGTTTTGATCTTATCCATTCTGATGGGTGTAAGGTGAAATCTCAGGGTCATTTTGATTTGTATCTCCCTGATGGCTAAGGACGTTGAGCATTTCGTTAAGTGTTTTTCTGCCATTCTACAATCCTCTACAGAGAGTTCTCTCTTTAGCTCTGTTCCCCATTTTTTAATTGGATTACTTGATGTGTTGCTTTTTAACTTCTTGAGTTCTTTATATATACTGGATATTAGCCCTCTGTCAGATGTAGGGTTGGTGAAGATCCTAGGAAAGCCAATTTTATGGAATTACAGTAGCATTGCTGTTATAAATTTTAGTTGCTAAGGTGAGTTTTTATTGATAATGTCAGGTTGGTCAGTAGCAGTGAAGGTTCAGCATCATACCCAAACACCATATGACTCATGACAGAAGTGACACTTTAGTGTAGCAGAGAATGGATAGCTTCTTAGTAGCTTTCAATTAAAAATAAATAAAATCTTGCCAGGCATGGTAGCGCACCCATGTAATCCCAGCACTCAGCACTCAGAGGCAGAGGCAGAGGCAGACCTCTGTGAGTTTGAGGCCAGCCTAGTCTACAAAGCAGAAGAGCCAAGGCTACCCAGAGAAACCCTGTCGAAAACTCAAAAAAAAAAAAAAAAGATAAATCTTTACCCCAGCCATTATTGCAAACAAAAATTTAGTTTGAATAATCAATGTCTGCTTAAAATAGGAAATTAACACCAAAATAAAGCCAAAATAAAGAAAAATGAAGCCTCAAGGGAAAAAGTTACTACAGAAACAATGCTTTTCTACTGGCTAATGACTACGGAACACTCACAGGATATTGTTAGTAAAAACTGCAAAGATGCAGGTTATCTTAGTCATTGGCGATGGCGATTACAGAGAGTTTGTGAAATTTACATTAGCAGACAAAGTAATGGTTTTATCAAGGTACTTGCATGCATGTGAAGCATAATTTATTCCAATATGACCTCTTCCTGGCTGTCTTCTACACCCCTCCCCTGCTTCCTGTCACTTGACTCCCTTCCTCCCTAGATGTTGTTCTCCATTCTGCCTTTACATTAAATTACCTTTATCCCACTGCTTTCTCTCTCTTTTTTTCCTTTGTTAAGAGACTTACTTTTTTAATTTATTTTTTTATTCACTTTACATCCTGGTTGTAGCCCCATTCCTCTTCCCCTCCCAGTCTTACCCCCATTCCCTCTCTCTACGCTCCACTCTTGACTATTCCTTTTCCCATCCACCCCAGCTCATCAAGTTGCTTCAGGACTGAGCATGTCCTCTTTCCCTGTGGCCTGGCAAGGCAAACCAACCAAGGGGAAGTGATTAAAAAGCTAGCAAGTGAGTCTGTGTCTAATGCAGTGCCCTCTTTTCTTACTAGAGGATCCACGTGAACCCTAAGCTGCCCTTCTGCTACATCTTCGTAGGGGGCCTGGATGCAGTTCCTGCATAAACCTTGGTTGATCTTCAGTCTCAGCAGGCACCTCTGGGACCTGGTTGATTGGCTCTGTTGGTCTTCCTGTAGAGCTCCAGGCCCTTTCCTCTTTCCTCCCACTTTTCCGCAAAACTCCCTACCCATCACCATATGTTTGGCTGTGAGTTTCAGCATCTGTTTTGAGGCCCTGCTGGGCAGAGTCTCTCGGAGTACCTCTCTGACAAGCTCCTATTTGGAAGTTTAGCAGAATATCATTCACAGTGTCAGAGGTTGGGATTCTCCCATAGTGTGGGTATTTGGTTGGGTCAAACATTGGTTGGATATTCCCTCAGTCTCTGCTCTAACTGCTCTGTTCTTTTTCTCTGCACATCTTGAAGGCAATGTGAATTTGGGGTCAAAGTTTTGTATGTGTGTTGGTGTTCCCCTCCCTCTACTAGCAGACTAGTTTGGTTACAGTGTGTCCTCTTCAGTCTCTATGGCCTCTGCTAATAGGAGTCTCTGCTTGAGTCCCCTCATATCTTTCTAGAAGCATACCCTGAGTTAGATATCCAGCTTCTCACAGAGATACCCCACCCTTAGTTTCTCTTTTCATCAAAGGCCTTCTGTTCTCTCTCCCTCTCTCTCCCCAGGTCTGATCTCCACTCTCTTAACTCTCTATATCCCCTCTCCTCCCTTGTTCCTTCTCTTCAACCACTACTTCTGTCTATTCTGTCTCCCTTTCTGAGTGAGATTTATGCCTCCTCCCTTGCTGGGGGTGATGTAAACTTGTACAACCACTTTGGAAATCAATCTGTAGCTTTCTCAGAAATCTGAGAATACCCTTGTCTCAAGACCCAGCTATACCACTCCTGGGTATATCCCAAAAGAGGCTCCACCATACAACAAGGTTGTTTACTCTGCTATGTTCACAGCAGCTCTATTCATAACAGCCAGAAACTGGAAACAACCTAGTTCAATGGATAAAAGAACTGTGGCACTTTTACTTAGGAGTACTACTAGGCTATCAAAAACAAGGAAATCGTGAAATCTGCAGGCAAATGCATGTAACTAGAAAAGATAGAAAAGATCATCCTGAGTGAGGTAACCCAGAAGCAGAAAGTGGTATGTGCTCACTTAAGTGTGAATTTTCGCCATACACTATTGGGTAAGCATAATATGCAGCACAGACCCAAAGGAGATAAGCAACATAGAGGGTGCAAGGGAGGCTGCATGAGTCCCACTGCCTCCTGTTTACGCCATCACTTCCCACCTGACTTCTCTCTGGCAGTCCCCTCACCAGCTACACAGTGTGTACACTCATACACCCCTACAGACACATGTCGCTTTTAAAATTCATTTGTGTGATTGTCTATCATGTTCCCCTTTCTAGGAAGACACTGAAGTTGTTTAACTATTTTAACCAACTCAGTGCCAGATGCATTGAGAACATGCTTTGTTTGTTTGTTTGTTTTTGTTTGTTTGTTTGTTTGTTTTTCAAGGCAAGATGTCTTTGTGTAGGCCTGGCTGCCCTGAAACTCTCAGTAGACCAGAATGGTCAGAGATCTAACTACCTTCGTCTCCAGAGTTCTGGGATTAAAGGTGTGCACCACCAGGGCTGGCCTGTGAACATGCATTCAATATGTGTTGAGCAATTTTCTAAACTGGATAATATTCTAAGTAGAAATTTTTCAATTCGTTATATTATGTGACATTCTGTGGATAAAAATTTTAAGATAGAAAGAGGAGTAATTCCATTGTTTGATGATGTTTCTGAGATATGGCTTTAGAAAGTGTTATTTTTACTTAATGAAGCATATATCTCCAAAGAGAATCTCCGAAGAGATTCCCATAAAGGAAAGTGTTTAAAAATGGGCTCATGTAATTATAAAACACATCAGGAAATATCCAGCATGAATGAAAGTTTGATAGCAATCTACTTAACCCACAATAAGTTGAAAGAATAGAATGATTATATAATTTGAGAAGATACTCTAATAATCCTATAATTATATAAATTAGATAATGAAAATACTAGACACATCTCAAGTGAGTTTAAAATGGTAACAGGAACAGAATAAAGAAAAAAATAATAAAAAATCTAGACGAGCTTGATAAACAGTACTGCAAAATGTGTAAAATAGAAAGTAGACTCATGGCTACTCAAGATTCTGCTCCAAAAACAGCAGATCCAACAATCATGATGCCTCAGAACCTGAAGCAGAATTCAGAATGCAGCCAGAGGGGCAAAGACAAAACATAGAACAAAGAAAGATTCTCAGGAAACAGGAGAGATAGAAAGACACACACACACACACACACACACACACTGAGAGAGAGAGAATAGTCATAAATAACTGGAGATAGTTGATCACAAGTCTTCAGATTTACACAATTACAGCAAATCTCACACAAGGTCTACACAGAAACAAACATTTTAAATTTATACTGTAGCCTACTCATATATGAAGGAGAATGATGGCAACGACAAGGCTCATGTTAAATTTATTTATAGTAACAGTATCTGTAAACAGCTTTCCTTTCCATCATTCACTCACAAATAGAAATTCCTATTCAAGACCAATGGCTGCATCTGTCCTCAGTATCAACCCATTACTTCCTGTTCAGAACCCACTTTCAGCTTCTGAGACAGAGTCCCAATGTGTATCAAAGACTCTCCATAATCCTATTATCCTGCCCCAGCCTGCCAGGGCTGCAATTAAAAGTGTGTGCTAAGAAATAGTTTTAAAATGCATGTTTCATATCTCCTTACTTTTTTTCAATATTTTTCATACCTTCCTCCATTTTTTCCATGTGTACATTCACGTATGTATCTGTGTGTTTGCCAGTGCACGTGTATATTCAGGTGCATTTGGAAGTGTCATCCCTCAAGTACCCTCCACCTTTATTTGAAGCAGAATCTCTCACTGGCCTTGAGTTACCAGTTCAGCCAGTGACTGACTGACGGCCAGTGAACTCCACATTTTCCTCTGTCTGAGCCTTTCCAGTGCTAGGTGGGTTCTGGAGATCAAAGTCCTGTACTCATGTTTGCTCACCAAATAGTTTACAAACTGAGCCGTCTCCCCAGCACTTGCAGCTCTACACATAGCTCTTTCCACTTTCTCTCGTCTATTTCATACTGCCACGCTTTTATCCCCATCCCTTTTTCTCTACTTGGTCCCACCTGATTCAGTCTAGCAGTCTTGAACTCTCCATTTACAATGCTCTTCTGAGTCACAACAAAGACACTAAGATGATATTAGGGACAAAATTAATGTAGCAACTGAAACAGAAGTCAGGTTGAGTTTTGCTGTCAATATCTGTTTTTTATCAATGCCTTCTCTGCTATAGGAAATAGCAAGTCAGTGACTTGGTCTTTTCCCAGCAAGCACAGCTCACAGCAGGTATTTCATTATAAGATGAAATCTTCCCTATTGCTCTCTGATGGAATAATTCAGGCATTTTTCTGATGATTGCCCCCGATTCCTGCTTTTTTTTTTTTTCTTACCATTTTTTTTTTTGTCTGACTTGTGAGCCACACCGTCTTTGGCACATCTTGAATGTATGCATATTCTTGTTCACACATGTTTATTCTTGTGTGAACAAGAGGCTAGAAAAACAAGGAAGTACAAGTCATCACCAGTTGTATTTACACCTTGTTTTCCCGCCTATGAGTTGGCCACATTCATTCACACTTCCGCATGTCCTGGTGCTTGCTGTTTTGAGCAAAGCTTCTTGAACAATATTCTACAACCCGTTTTTATCAGCACCACCTTGGGGGGGGGTCATCTGATATCTATCCCACACCCCCTCCTCCTCCTGTCCAGAAAGCAGGGTGCGGTAGTCTGTGACTCAATAAGCTCACCATATGATGAGAAAGACTTTTCCAATCAATTTTGGGTTTTCTTACTCACTATACTTTTGTATCATCACCCGAGGTGTTTGAAAACAGTCATGCTGGAGCTTTACCCCAAGTCAGGCTACGGCAGGATTTTCTAAAGCACAGAGTCATGTTGAAAGCCTTTCATGAGATGGCTGTGCACTGCTAGGTCTGAGAAACACTGACTTTCTCAGTGGTTATATAGTTTTCAGCTGGCAAGAGGTTGCATCCTACCCAGGAGACACTTAGCAATGTCTAAAGATACCTGGTTGTCAAACTGAGACGGTACTTGTCTTAGTTAGAGTTTCTATTGCTGCAACCAAACGCCATGACCAAAAAGCAAGTTGGGAGAGAAACAGTTTATTAAGCCTTCACCTCTCTACATTGCTGTTCATCACCAAAAGTCACAACAGGAACTCAAGCAGGACAGGAACCTAAAGGCAAGAGCCGATGCAGAGGCCATGAAGGAGTCCTGCTTGCTGGCTTGTTTCATATGGTTTGCTCAGCCTGCTTTCTAACAGAACCCAGGACCAACCAGCCAGGGGAGGGCACCACCCACAATCGCCTGGGCCCTCTCTCATTGATCACTAATTTAGAAAATGCCTTACAGCTGGATCTCATGGAGCCATTTCCTTAACTGAAGCTTCTTTCTCTCTGATGACTCTAGTTTTTATCATGTTGCCACAGAACCAGTCAGTACACTATTGTGAAAAGCCAATAGTGGTGAGGGTCTGGAAACCCATGGTTTTACTCTTACATTTAAAGCAATCTCTGGTAAAATCAACACTGTGTGAAACAAAAAGGTGATAAACAAAAGACACCCAAGCACCACTACAATGAACAAATATGTGGTAAAGAAGTGGGAAAGACAGAATAAAACAGAGCGATGCATACAGTATGGAGAGAGGCAGAACTTGAGCCGTGATAATTACAAGTGACAGATATGACAGAGGGCTGAGGTCCACATTCTGTAATTGCCCTGTAGGGTCATCAGGGTGGTGTTCGACATCCTGGAGCTTATTCAGATGTAGACTCAGCCCCTGAACCTGCTGCCCGGCTTGGGATCCCCCTAACACTGAGCAGTAATGGAGGCCAGAGATGAGGAAAGTTTCACTTTCTGGATTGGCTCTTCTCAAAGGACCATCTGGTCTTAGAGGCCATATCGATGTCTGTGGTCCACATTGCCATCCTAGGCCCTGGTGAAGCCTGAGATCTATGTAGATGTATGTGGTCGGTGCCACTACTTGATGCTTTGGTGATGTCCTTAGGCTTTGCTGCTTTGGGGGGCGGGGGAGAGAGTTGGGCTGTCCTGATGTGACTGGCCTGTGTGGCTACCGGAGGCCATATTGAGGCCTGTGGCCCTGCAGCTGCTGAGGGCGATAAGTGAGTTTGTGGTCCTGAGAAGGCTGAGAGCTGTGTAGATGTCTGCAACTGCTGTTGCCACTGAAGTCGGTGCAGATGGTCACGGTCTGAGCTGCTGCCTGAATCCATGTTAGTATCCTTGGGAGCAGGAGAGCTGGCTTCGCCCCTCACGGGCCACCACAGCACTCTCCTCAGTTGATGCAGAAGAAAGACTCATCCTCCCTTGGGCGGGCAGACAGTGGGACCATGCTCCAGTAATTATATGGGCAACACAAAATGGACTCTTTCTTTTTTTTTTTCTTTTTTCCTTTCTTCTCCTTTTCTTTTCTCTTTTTTCCCTCTTCTTCCCTTCTATGCCTCTAAGACTGGACATTGCCTAGATTAGGACTAACCAAAAGGATGTACACAAATATCTTAGATACAGGTTATATATTCAGATTTAAGTTAATTACTTGCCCCTTTCTAAAATGTTGGCAACACGGAGTATGGTCTTACTTATTTGTCCAGTAAATGTTGTCTTAGAATAACTCATTAATTTTTGCTTCTTTTTTTTATAGTATACAGAGAAAAACGGAGTGTGAGGGAGAAATCGAAGCATTAGTGCAAATGAAGGCCCAAAATCATTCTTACCTCAAACAGCTCTACAAGAAGGCTTATAAAATTGGGGCTCTTTACCAAGCAGCTAGGGACAAAACAGACGCTATGGAAGATCAAATATCAGAAGTGAGAAGAAAATTCAAGGTCAGGTACTGTTACCATCTCTTAACCATGCAAAAGGAAGGATTAACCTGACTTTTCTTGCGTTAATCTTTCCTCATAGTTCTATTTTCCCTCAATAAGGACCTGAGTTCATATCCTTATACAATATGCACCAGAGAAGAAAAAGGGATAGAAAAAAAACATTCAACCATATGATTTTGACGTGTATGTAGGCATGGGATAGTGCTCAAAGTCAAACCCGGGGTCTCATACGAGCTGGGCAAGTGTCTACCAAGCAGAGCAATGCTAAGCCCTGTTAATACTCTTACCCTTAAGCCACACCTAACATGCAAGAAGAAATTCATTTCTTTTCGAAGGACGAGGGCTCAGCGCAGTTAGTGGATAAACTTTTTACGTACCTTCTGCTATGACCAGCGTAAACTCCTGGACCCAGGGATGTGGGACGTGCTTGAGCTTTCTCAGGTACACATCACCAAGCTTGCAGTTTAGTGTGAGGGACCTTCTCCTCCACAGGGCTACAGAACCAAATGCTCACACGCCACAAATCACTCCTGTTTGGGCACTAACCAATTAGTGGACACCACCTGCCATTTGCTCCTCACCTGGAGAAAACATGAAGAGATGCTTCTGTGACATATTGTCTTTCCCTTGACTGACAAACAACGTCTGCACTGCATCCTGGGGGTGGTCCTTGGTGACTGGATCTGAGTCCTTGATCATGCTGGGAAACACTCTATCACTAAATTATGTTCCCCAACATTTTTTTGTGGGTGTATTCTAATATTTGTGGGCATGTGCTGAAATTAACCCAGAATTTCTGCTATCCAGAAGATAATTACAATCATGTTGCTTGTGGGCTATTTAAGGGAAATGGTAGAATTTCTGAATAACACTCTCTTAAGTTAATGTATCAGTAAAATGTCAGGTATGTTTTAGGCAGTAACTCTTAGATAATCACAGATAACAAACAACTGCCAGAAACTTCCAACTCTATCAGATGCTCTCTCCCCCTTTTTCCAAACTTCAGTATCCATAAGTAACATGTTCAGGAAAGAAATGCTTTCCCAGAGCCCAGGGTAAGATTCACAAGCTGCAACACAGGACAGGAAGTAGGTAGGACGCCTTCAGCCCCAGTGGTGAACGAATAAATACAAGCATCCAAACTTGTCTCAAAAAATGTGACACTGCACCAAAAATTTTAAAAGCGGCCACGAGATGTTAAATTCTTCTCAGCCTTTCCTCTGAAGGATTCGGAGCCGAAGGATTCTGCTGTTCTTATTCTGAAATAAATGCAATTGTGGTGAAACATGGATGGATCAAGTTTCTCCCTCTGGATTAGATTAGCAGTGAGCTAAGCAGGCACTCTCGAAGGAAGGAAGGAGGTGGAAAGAAGACCATATCTGCAAAGCTCCTTTATGTGTGGTTCATCTCGTCAACACTGTTGGTTTCACAGTCACTGGGGGAACACAACTCTGGCATGTCTGTGAAGAATGTTTTAGATTAGATTAAGTAAAGCCTGAACAGATTCCACGGGCTGGGGTGTGGAACTGAAGGAAAGGGAGACAGGCAACGGGGCGCCCCTTCACTGCTTTCCGCTTCTTGACTGGGACCAGCGCAAATGGCTGCCTCTTGTTCCTGGCCAGGACATCCTGCCATGGTGGAGGGACTGTGCCCTTGAACTCCGAGTCCCAAACCCTCTGTCCACAGGTTACTATGCCAGCTGCTCTACAGCAACAGCAAGACAAGCAGCTACCACAAGCTATCTATGTATGGTGATTTGATTGTTTTAATGCTCCTGCTACCGTGAAACTGTTATGGACACATTCATTTGGGGGATAACTATGGAATATGGAAAGAACAACTGATTCAGGGCTTGGAGTTGCTGCGACACTGCGCCTACACTTTGGCGAACAAAACCTTCTAATCCGAGCTCAAATTTTAAAAATAACCATATGAGGAGGTCAGTTTAAGTACAAGAAAAAAGGAGAATTGCTCCTTGGAATGCTGTATCACAGTAACCCAGCACTTAGCTTTATCTTTAGAGGACCATGGTTTCCCCTAAGTAATCTCTCCACTATTTCAACCATTCTCAAACTCTAGAGACTATCCTTGGCCCTCCATTCCATGGCTGCAGTACATTCCTATCTCTAATTTTGTTTTCCCAAATTTTCAGTAACTTACAGCTAGCCAAAGCTGATTTTTAAATAGAAAAATCTAGAAAAAAAAAAAAAACGCTCAGGGTTTGAATAATACGATTTGAGTGACATGTGAAACCTTGTGCAACCTGCTCTTTTGGTTCTGCCTCTGTGCCAGTCAATCTCTCCCTCCAGTGTATCTGCTTTGTGTACTCAGCATCTTACATATCATGTCAACTGTTATAATGTTACAGTGTCTTCATCAAATATTAATTCTTCACGTGTGTGAAATCTGGATTCCTCTTTTCTGTAAAATTACAGTGGGAAGAAAGAGATGTCTTACATTACCCAAATGAAACAGTCTTTCATCTGTTTCAACAAGCGGTTAGCATTGGTTACAATGTGTTATTTACTTTCTACACACTCATCCCACTTGTAAGCAAACAGAGTCAAGAGTTGAATGTGTGCTGGGTTAAGTTCTTTTTAGAATATCACATTTACCAGGCTCCAACTTAGATGTTCTGTGTACAGTATCACACATTGTCCACACAGAGGTTCAATATCATTATCACTATATTCAGTGGAGACCTGAAAACCTGAGACTGATGAAGGATAAAGGCATTCCCAATATTATATTAATGTGGAGCTAGTTTGGGCCATCACTAGACTTCATATTGAGGTCAAGTCCACCATGATGCATCCTAACCCAGCTCAGCCAGAGGCCTTGTCTGGTATTGCTGTGTTTTGTTTTTATACAAATCTCAAAACGATTTCAAACCTTACATGAGTTCTCAGACTTTCTTCTTAGTGCTTAGCCGTCATTATTCAGTAGGTGGAGGCTGACTTCCGACTCTAAGCTGAGCTTTGTTTATGCCGAGTATTTTGTCTCTGTTTCTGCTTGGATGTGGATTTCCAGACAAACAGCATACCAATCATCCCATTCTTTTTTTTTTTCCAATTTGTTTATTTTTTTAATTTATTACAATTTATTCACTTTGTATTCCCCTCCCTCGATCCCTCCCAATCCTGCCCTGCACTCCCTCCTTCATCTCCTCACATGCCCCTCCCCAAGTCCACTGATAAGGACAGTCCTCCTCCCCTTCCATCTGACCCTTGCCTATCAGGTCTCATCATATCTGGCTGCATTGTCTTCTTCAGTGACCTGGTAAGGCTGCTCCCCCTCGGGTGGAGGTGATCAAGGAGCAGGCCAATCAATTTAGGTCAGAGGCAGTCCCTCTTCCCATTACTATGTAACCCTCTTGGACACTGATCTGCCATGGGCTACATCTGTGCCTGGGGTTCTAGGTGATCTCCATGCACGGTCCTTGGTTGGAGTATCAGTCTCAGAAAAGACCCCTGGGCGCAGACTGTCTGGCTCTGCTGCTCTCCTTGTGGTGCTCCAGTCCCCTCCAGGCCTTCCTATCTCTGCCTTCTTTTCAGCTGGCTTTTTTCTGGAGCAGTCTCCAGCAGTATCACAGCTCTCTGCTGCCACCTTCTGGTTTCCGGCTGCTAAAACCAGGCAGCAAGCAGATTGATGATGTATTCTTGCCCAGGGTCTGACTTTCTTTTTTCTTTTCTTTTCTTTTTTCTTTTCTTTCGTTCTTTCTCTTTCCTTCTTTCTTTCTCTCTCTCTTTCCTTCCTTCCTTTCTCTCTTTCTTTCTTTCTTTCTCTCTCTCTTTCTTTCTTTCTTTCTTCTTTTCTTTCTCTTTCCTTCTTTCTCTCTCTTTCCTTCTTTCCTTTCTTTTGCTCTTTCCTTCTTTCCTTTCTCTTTCTTTCTTTCTTTCTTTCTTTCTTTCTTTCTTTCTTTCTTTCTTTCTTTCTTTCTTTCTTTCTTTCTTTCTTTCTTTCTTTTTCTTTCTTTCTTTCTCAATACAAGGCTCCTTACATGTTCTTTTAAGTGGTCTTAGGATTTCTTTATTCCTTTTCTCCAAAATCAGAATCGAACAGCTATGACAGAGACCTTATGGCCTGTCTGCTCATCTTAAAATACTTACCCTTTACCGGAATTCCCAGACCCTTCCTCTGAAGAACTCAGTAAGTTCAAATGTCGGCACAGCCACTGCCTGAAGCCATGAGTGAACATGCTGAAGAGGGGGTGAATACAGGAGTGGGTACTGACCCGCCACAGAGATTTCACCGCCCAAGCGTCCGGATCTCTATGGAGAGCACACAGCAGTACCTGCTAAACCCAAGGGCAGTGAATCGGAGATTATGGGCAAGGAAACTCACAGGCTCCCGGGCTTCTTGCAGGGAGCAGGATAAAGACATCAACTGCCCACAGGAAGGTGTGTGTGTGGGGGGGGTCCCTTACCAAGGACTTGTGTGTCCCTCCACTGCCCTCTGCTGGGAAAGCCTAACTTCTCTCCAGCTGTGCCCAAGAACACAGGGACCAGTGACAGGCCCAAACCATAGTTCAAAACAGGGGCCAGCGTGCAAGTGATCTGGATCATTTTTTTGGCAAGTGATGAGCACAGCAAAGTACCTGTATTAAACCTTGGAGTCCCTTCAGTTGTGGTCTTCAGCATTAAAAAGAGGCCTGTGTGTGGTGTGTGTATGTGTGTGGTGTGGTGTGTCTGTGTGTGGTGTGTGGGTGTGTGTGTGGTGTGGTGTGTCTGTGTGTGGTGTGTCTGTGTGTGTGTGTGTGGTGTGTCTGTGTGTGTGTGGTGTGGCATGTGTGTGTTGTGGTGTGGTATGTGTGTGGTGTGGTGTGTCTGTGTGTGGTGTGTGGTGTGGCAT
>NW_026596069.1:13910688-13927910 GCF_907164565.1 Psammomys obesus
GGGGGCGGACAAGAGCCTGTAACCCGGGCTCCAAAACACTTGACGCCCTTTTCTGACCTCTCCACTTTCCAAACAGGAATGCACAGACACACACGTACACAAACAACGGTGATCTTTCATTCCCTAAACTTTGTATATATCGCAGACCAGGTTCTTGACATAGTTTCTCTTGATATAGGTTTATTGTTTTGTTCATTCCCAGTTCAATTAGGGTTTGATTCCCTGAAGAGGAATGTGACATTTGTCCTAAGTGTGTGTCAACTCAGCATATCAAAATTACACAGCACAGCAAACATATCTTTTCTGATCAAAAGTGTTATCAATTCTGATCATTTGGTCACAGTTACCGGTACCATGGATCCAGCCCTACCCCTTATACAGAATAGGCAATCAACTGCACATTTTCAGTTTTCTGGGCCTTTGTTTGGTTTCCAGGGACCTGGCAATCCAAAGAACTTGGACACTGAGTGTTTGGGGTGCCTCACCAGCCCTTCCTGAAGGCAGGCTTGCTTTGGCTCCACCTATTCTATCCTCCACAGTGTGTGCTGCTGTAATACCCAGGCGAGCCTGCCTTCCTACCATATCCTTGCTTCCCCAATACCTAGGGTAAAAAATCATCTTGCCAAACATGCCCCTTCCACCCACACTCAAGCTGCTGATTGCAAATGGAAGTTCATGTGGTTGTGATGTGACTAGCACGGCCCCCAGTATCATATGATGTTATACATTCTTAAACTGTGCATTTTAGTTTCAAAGAATTCAGAACAGCTTGACTCCTCAACATAGACGACAAAAGTAATGTCTTTATGACCCACGAACACATTTGTTCTTATAAGTTAGCCTTTCGGAAAGTGCTGTTTGCAGGTGCAGGGATGGAATGCGGAAAGACACAAAAGAGTGCAGTGATAAACAGTCTAGACAGCAATCAAGTGGGTGTCCAGACATCTCTGTTCCTCACACTTATTTGAAGAAAAGGATAGCATGGCCTCCCCAACCTCAGTTTTCTCATCTTTGAAAGCACCCATTGGGGGCTACGGCGTTTTAGGTTTGGAATGTTTCTGCATGGTCCCTGTGGCAAGGGCTTGGTCTCCAGCCATGCATTTATGGGCCAGTAGGAATACTAAGAGATGGTGTTCAACAGATCTTTGTGTCATTTGTGGGTGTGCTGTCTCTGCCAATTCTTCATTTGCTTCCTGATGGAGTATGTGCATTGCTCACACCCAAGTTCCTGCCATAAAGTTCCTACTTGCCCTTTGCCTAAAAGCAAGGGAGCTAGGGTGTAGTGACCATTGCTAAAGCCTCTTGACCATAAACAGAACTCATCCGCTCCTCCTCATAATTGTTTTTGTGAGCAAGTGTTTGTTGAGATAGAAAGATGACTAGTCAGATCTCTCACTAAGGGGCTATAAAGATAAATATGTACACACACACACACACACGCACACACACACACACACACACACACACACACACACGGCCCTCCATCTGGAACCTACCAGTGGTTCTCATTCTGTGGGTGATGACCCCTTTAGATATCAGATGTTTACATGATGATTCATAACAGTAGCAAAATTACAGTTATGAAGCAGCAAGAAAAATAACTTTATGGTTGGGGGGTTCACCAAAATATGAGGAGCTGTGTGAAAAGGTTACAGCAATTAGAAAGGTTTAGAACCACTACTCTACACAGTTCCAGTGTGCACAGGTTTCTGAGGACTTTCATCCATGCAATTAAGTCAGGATTTCTGTATGAGTAAAACACATGTAAAGAAGTAGGATAAAGCACATTCTCAAAAACAGTGCCCAATATACGTTAAAACTGTGAAGTGTTTCTCAACTGCTGCAGCTCTCTGTCCTCTCCCAGCCTCTCCAGGATTGGTGTGATAAGAGTTTGAGGAAGCAGTCCAAATGCTGGACCTTGTGTTAACTTAAGCTCTTAGCAATTTGTGCTCATTTTCTCCTGGCTCTGTTGTCAGCAGCTGCTTGATTCAGGCTGCATAATCACAGGAGCACCTCAGCAGAGCCCCTAACTTTGCAGGCTAATTTAATTTCATAGTGCACTATAGGGTTACTAGCAGAGTGATGTTTCCTCAGCCCAAGTCTCAGTTTTAGCTGTCATCAACCTCTATTATAGACTCCTGAGCCACACCATTCCAAAATAGATTGCTGCTGAGAAAGCCTGGGAAAGTGTGCCCCTCAAATAGGGAGCACAAGAGAATTGGTGGCTCTCTGTGAAACTGCCTTTCGCTTTGGAGGATCTTAAGGAAATCAAGAGAAAGATCAGGAACCATCAACGTAAGCATCACCAACAGAATTCAAGAGATGGAAGAGAGAATCTCAAGCACTGAAGATACAATTACATAAATTGATACATCTCTCAAAGAAAAATAAAATTGATTAAGTACCAAACACAAAACATCCAAGAAATAAAGGACAACATGAAAAGACAAAATCTAAGAATAATAGGAATAGATGAAAAAGAAGATTCCAGGCTCCAAGGTCCAGAAAATATTTTCAAGAAAATCACAGAAGAAAATTTTCTCAACTTAAAGAAAGAGATGTCCAAAACATAAAAAGGACTATAGAAAGCCAAAAAGACTATAGACTAGACCAGAAAAGAAACTCCTCATGTCACATAATACTCAAAACACTAAATCTACACAACAAAGGAAAAAATATAAAAAGCAGTAAGGGAAAAAGGCCAAGTAACATATAAACGTAGACCTATCAAAATCACACTAGACTTCTCAAGAGAAACTATGAAAGCCAGAAGGGTCTGGACAGATGTCATGCAGACTCTAAGAGATTCTAACACAGGCCATCCAGAAAACACTAGAAGGAAAACTCCAATCTCAAGAAATCAACTACACCCAAGAAAAATAGGACATAGATAAATTTGCAACAACAACAACAAAAGAAAATAAGCACACAAACTGACTCTCACCACCAAATTCACAAAAAAAGGAACTAACATCTATTGGTCACTATTATCTAGCAACAGCAATGGACTCATTTCTCCAATAAAAAGACAAAGACTAACAAAATGGTTGGAGAAACAGGATCCAACATTCTGCTGCATCTAAGAAACACACTTCTGCAACAAAGACAGACACTGCCTAAGAACAAAGGGCTGGAAAAAGGTTTTTCAATCAAATGAACCCAGAAAACAAGCTAGAATGGCTATCCTAATATCTAATAAAATAGACTTTCAACCAAAATTAACCAAAAAAGATGAGGGACACTCTATTCTTATCAAAGGAAAATCCACCATGAGGATTTTCAATCCTGAACATCTATGCCCCAAACACAAGAGCACCTGCATTCATAAATTAAACATTATTAAAGCTCAAATATCACATCAATCCCAACACCTTAATAGTGGTAGACTTCAACACTCCACTCTCACCAAGGGACAGATCATCTAGACAGAAGGTAAATAGGGAAATCATGACACTTACAGAGTTCCTAAATCAAATGGACCTAGTAGATGTCTACAGAACTTTTCACCCAAACTCTAAAGAGTATACCTTCTTTTCAGTACCCAAAGGAAACCTCTCAAAAATTGACCATATAGTTGGGCACAAAGCAAGCCTCAACTTATAGAAGAATACTGAAATAATCCCTTGTATCCTATCAGACCAACATAGCCTAAATGTAGAACTCAACAACAACAGAAATAACAAAAAACTTACACATGCATGGAACTAACCAACTCTCTACTCAATAACAGTTGAGTCAGGAAAAAAATTTAAAAAAAAATTAGAAACTTCCTAAGATTCAAAGAAAATGAAGGCAAAACTTACCCAAACTTATGGGACACAATGAAAGCAGTGTTAAGAGGAAAGTTCATAGCACTTAGTGCTTTCAGAAAGAAGTTTGAGACATTCCATACATGCAACTTAACAGCACATGTGAAAGCCTAGGGAAAAAAAAAACAGACACACCCAAGAGGAGTAGATGGTTGGAAATAATCAAACTCAGGGCTGAAAACAATAAATTAGAAACAAAGAAAACAAAGAATCAATGAAACCAAGGGCTGGTTCTTTGAGAAAATCAACAAGAAAGCCAAATCCTTAACCAAACTAACTAAAAGGCAGAAAGAAACTATCCAAATCAGCAACATCAGAAAAAAAGGGAGGGTGGACATAACGACAGACACTGAGGAAATTCAAAGAATCATTAGGTCTTACTTGAAAAGCCTATATGCCACAAAATTTGAAAATCTAAATGAAATGGAAAATTTTCTTGATAGATTCCATTTACCAAAATTAAACCAAGATCAGGTGAATAGATCAAACAGTCCTATATATCCCAACAAAACAGAAGCAGTCATCAAAATCTCTCTGAAAAAAAAAAAAAAGCAGCCCAGGGCCTGATGGTTTCAGCACAGAATTCTACAAGACCTTCAAAGAAGAGCTAATGCCAATACTCTTCAAACTATTCCACAAACTATAAAAAGAAGGAACATTACCAAACTCATACTATGAGGCCACAGCCACCTTCATACAAAAACCACACAGAGATCCAACAACAAAAAAGAGAACTTCAGACCTTTCTTTCTTATGAACATTGACACAAAAATACTCAACAAAATACCCTCAAACAAAATCCAAGAACACATAATAGATATCCACCACGACCAATTAAGCTTCATCCCAGGCACGTAGGGGTAGTTCAATATATGGAAATCGATCAATGTAATTCACCACATAAATAAAACAGAAGGAAGAAAAAAAAAACACCTGACCATCTCCTTAGATGCAAAAAAAAAAAAAAATTTTTTTTGACAAAACCCAACAACAATTCATGTTTAAAGTCTTGGAGATATCAGAGATACAAGGCACATACTTAAACATAGCAAAGACAATATACAGCAAGCCTATATCCAACATCAAATTAAATGGAGAGAAACTTAAATCAATCCCACTGAACTCGTGGACAAGACAAGGCTGCCCACTCTCTCCTTATCTCTTCAACATAGTATTTGAAGTCGTACCTAGAGCAATAAGACAACTAAAGGAGATCAAGGGAATAGAAATCAGAAAGGAAGGAGTCAAAGTATCACTATTTGCAAATGATATGATAGTATACATGAGTAACCCCAAAAATTCTACCAGAGAACTCCTTCACCTGATAAACACCTTCAGCAAAGTGGCTGGATATAAAATTAACTAAAAAAAAAATCAGTAGCCCTCCTGTACATAAAAGAAAAAAGGACTGAGAAAGAAATTAGGAAAACAACACCCTTTACAATAGCCATGAATAACATAAAGTACCTTGGTATGATTCTAACCAAGCAAGTGAAAGATCTGTTTGAGAAAAACTTCAAGTCTCTGAAGAAAGAAATTGAAGAAGATATCAGAAGATGGAAAGATCTCCCATGCTCATGGATCAGTATGATTAACATAATGAAAATGGCCATCCTGCCAAAAGCAATCTACAGATTCAATGCAATTCCAATCAAAACACCAACACAATTCTTTACAGAACTTGAAAGAACAATTCTCAATTTCATGTGGAAAAACAAAGAAACCCAAAATTGCTAAAACAATCCTGTACAACAAGAATAACAGATCTTCTGGAAATATCTCCATCTCTTTTCTCAAGCTTTACTATAGAGCAACAATAATAAAAGCAATAATAAAAACTCCAGTATGGAGGATCAACGAAATCGAATAGAAGACCCAACAATAAATCCACACACCTGTGGATACTTGATTTTTGACAAGGAAGCCAAAACAATATAATGGAAAAAAGACAGCATATTCAACAAATGGTGCTGGTCTAACTAGATGTCTACATGTCATGTAGAAAAATGCAAATAGATCCATATTTATTAAACTAAAGTCCAAGTTGATAAAAGATCTCAACATAAAACCAGACACATTAAACCTCTTAGAAGAAAAAGTGGGGAAGAGCCTGGAACCCTGGAATAGGAGAAAACTTCCTGAACAGAATACCAACAGCACAGGCTTTAAGATCAACAATCAATAAATGGGACCTCATGAAACTAAAAACTTCTGTAAAGCAAAGGACACTGTCATCAGAACAAAACAGCCTATCAACTGGGAAAGGATCTTCACCAACCCTATATGACAAGGGCTACTATCCAGACTATATGAAGAACTTAAGAAGTTGAACACCAACAAACCAAGTAATCCAATTAAAAGATGGAGTACAGAACTAAACAGAGTTCTCAATAGAAGAATATCAAATGGCATAGAAATATTTAAAGAAATGTTAAACATCCTTAGTCATCAGGGAGATACAAATCAAAATATTTCTGAGATGTTACACCCAGCAGAATGGCTAAGATTAAAAACTCAAGTGACAAAATGTTTGAGAGGATGTAGAGAAAGGAGAACCCTCCTCCATTTCTGGTGGGAATGTAACCTTGTAAAATCACTTTGGAAATCAATCTGGCACTTTCTCAGAAAATTAGCAATAGTGCTACCTCAAGATCCAGCTATATCACTCGTGGGCATATATCCAAAATATGCTCAACTACACTACAAGGACATTTGCTCAACCACGTTCATAGCAGCTTTATTCAAAAGAATCTGGAAACAACCCAGATGTCCCTCAACAGAAGAATGGATACAGTATTGTGGTACATCTACACAATGGAATACTACTTAGCAATTAAAAACAAGGAAAGCATGAAATTTGCAGGCAAATGGTGGGAACTAGAAAAGATCATATTCAGTGAGGTAACCCAGAAGCAGAAAGACACACATGGTATATACTCACTCATAGGTGGTTATAAGATATATAACATAGGATAAATCTATACTCCTAAAGAAGCTAAACGACAAGAAGGACAGAAGGTAAACACAATAGATATCAGAAGCAGGAGAAGACAGGGAACAGGACAGGAGCCTACCACAGAGGGCCTCTGAAATACTCTACTGATCAAGGTATTGAAGCAGAGGCTGAGACTCAGCCAAACTTTGGGCAAAGGGCATGGAATTTTATGAAAGAAGGGGGAGATAGTAAGACTTGCAGGGGTCAGGAGCTACAAAAGGAGACTAACAGAGCAAAAAATAACCCGGGCCCTAGGGGCCCTGCAGAGACTAATACCCCAACCAAGGATACCACATTCATGGAGCGGAACTAAAACCTCTGCCCAGATGTAGTCCATTGACTCAGTCTCCAAGCGGATTCCCTACTAAGGGGAGCAGGGACTTTCTCTGGCATGAACTCAGTGGCTGGCTCTCTGAGCACCAACCCCTGGGGAGTGCAGCCTTGCCAGGACACAGAGGAAGAACTGATGAGACCTTATAGGCTAGTGTCAGAAACTCCTTATCAGTGGACTAGGGGAGGGCTACAGGGGTAGAAGAGGGAAGGAGAGTAGGATTGTTAGGAGATGAGGGAGGGCGCCACAGCCAGGATACAAAGTGAGCAAATTGTAATAAATAATGAATAAATTAATTAAAAAAAGAAAATCATGAGATGACCAAGTCATTAAGATCACGTCCTTTAGATGCATCAGGTTGGTAAATTTGCGTTCTAATTCTGCCAGCCATGGGCAAAGTGTTTGGACAAAGCTATTAGCTTTGTGTGCTTAGGCAATGTAAGTATTTAGCTCCATTTCCCAATATGGAAAACATAGGTAATAATAGCTATTTGTATATTTAATTGTGAAGTTAAGGTAGATGATCACACACAATAGTCATGCTCTTATTTTAACCACCTCTACCCGTAGCTCCAGTGTGGCTTGTGTGTTGAGGGCACCACTTCATTCTGGCCCACTGAAACTGCCTACATTCCTCTCTTTGTTTGAAGCCACCCTCCTTCCTTCTGCAGCTTAGACCTGGGGGCTGATATTCAAAAGGTCCCTTTTGGAACCTTAGTCCAACATGAGATGAATCTGATGGCCCATGCCTGCTTGCTGGCTCTGTATGGTGTTGAGTGAGAAGGATGGAGGAACTATATCACAGTTTGGCCTGTCTCTTCTCGATCCTCCCTTCTTCCTTTCGTGGTCCCAGGGTTGGTACACACAGCTTCTCAGCATCCTGTATACTGACCTGCAGCCCACAGTCAGCCTTCAGGGACATATCTTGGGAATCTAAGCTGTCAAGAGAAGTCACCTCCGTTCTTGGGTGACACCCTATAGCCTGGTGTCTGATCACCAGGGGTCCATCTTGTCTCATTTGTCTTTTGTGCACTCTAGGGTATTTTGAAGGACAGTGGCAGCAGTACCTCTGGGATGCATTCAGCTTCTAGGTTATTTTAAAAGGCCCTGAGGTCCAGGGCCCAGAAAGCCCTTAGGCAATGGGACTGCAATTTTCCTAAGGCTTGGGTAAAGTGACTTTAGTTACCCGCTCAGTATTAGATGCTTTCCCTCTTGCAGACCAGTCTGGACAACAAAGGTTGAAAACAAGAGACAAAACTTGGGGAGTCCCTCTTAGGCTCTGGAAACAAGCTTGTGGGACCCTGAATTCCTCCACTGCGTATAGGGTGCAGAGGTTTCACAAAGATACCAATTTCAAGTGACACTGTCTTTTTCTCCTTGTTTAATGTTTTTCTTTGAATGTGCACATTCATGTTTTTGCAGGTTTGGGCATATCTGCACGTATGTATGTGGAGGCCTTAGTTGCTCTTCTCAGGAGCATTCACTTTATCTGAAGAGAAAGGAGCTCTCATCGACCCAGGGCTCACCAAGTAGGCTAGGCTGGCTGGCCTCCACACCATGGAGATTAAAAGCAGGCAACACTATGCCTAACTTTTTACCTGGGACTCCGGGTTTGAATGGAGTTCCTCATTCTTATGTGCAATCACTTTATTCTTTGAGTAGGATCTCCTTTTTCAAAACAATTGGACTGTGTGGTGGTCTCAGGACTCCTTGTTTACTTTGTAATATCCCACATACTGCCTCCATTCTTTCTCCTTTTCAGACACAAGCTCTTCTTGTGCAATATAAAAGAAGACACTTAAATTCATAGAAGACACTGGTTTACTCTCTCAGGGAATGACAGTTTAAAGCAAAGTTTGAAAAATGAATGAATTCTAAGAAAAAATAAAACATGCTAGTCCACTCACATTATATCCAATGGTCTAAAAGTACTCTTAATGTCCTTCACTAATTGTTTTCATGAAGAAAAGATGAACCTAATCTGATAGTCATTTCAGTCTTCTACTCTGTTCTTCACGATTCACCATCTTATCACTCCAACACCCTTCTTATGTGCATGCATAATCACACACACACACACACACACACACACATACACACACAAACACACACACACACACTTTCCAATTAGTTTCAAAGAAAGCTCAAAGATGATGCTCTAGTTTGGACTATGAGATATTTTCTTTACATTACACAGACATTTTAAATTTTGTTCTATTTAAATATCTAATTCATTATGAAACTATGTAATTGTATCATGTAAGCATAGGCACCCATTCTGACTTTTCACTAGAAAATGCATCATTGGATAAATCAATTTTAGACATGCTGTTTAATGAAATTATTGCATTGTTTATCACCTTTGTGTTTTCTGCATTGTAGCTATGCTTTCTGTTGTTACCGTCTTGGTCAGTGTAACAGTTTTATTGTCAACTTGACATGTCTGGTATCACCTAGGGAAAGAGTGTCAGTGAGGCATTGGTTGTTTTCCTCAGGTTGGCCTCTGAGCCTGCCTGACAGGGAGTATCTTGATTAAATTAAATGAGATAGAAAAACTTGCCCGCTGTTGGTGGCACCATTCTCTTGGCAACCATCCTGAACTGTGAACAACTGAGAAAGTGAGCCGTGCTCTAGTGTGATACATTACTTTACTGTTCTTTGCTCTTACCTGTCAAATCAGTGACACTGGCTGCTCAAGTTCCTACCACACTAACTCCCCACAAATGATGGACTCTAACCTCAACCCTTTGTCCCTTAATATATATTTGTCAGGGTTCCTTATCACAACAGGAAATGAAAGTAAGGTAGTTTTGTGTTTGTTTTCTTCAATCAAAACCACCATGCTTTAAAGGACTTAGTAAGGTGTCACAGATGCAAGTTAACAAGCAACAAATCCCGGAAACTTCTCTGACAGCATTAATGGCATGGAATTTGGATTCAAAGAGTGTGGGCCCTGGCTCTAGCCCTACCAGCTGCAACTGGAATACGCTGCTGCTTGGGCAAACAGCATTCATTCTCCTTGCTGTCTGGGTAGAGAAGGGGCTGGAGGATGAACGTGTGCTTGCTTCTCCTTACTGCCTCCACAGAGCAGGAGCTGTGCCTGTGTGTCAGCAGTGAACTGAGGAAATCAGGAACCTTTAAGAACCTGTGATTTCTCTTTACGAATGGGTGTGTATCTCCTTTGAACCTGGAGAGCAGCCTGAAAGTAGATCAACTCCTCTCTCAGACACTGGACTGCAGGATAATCATAAGGCAGAAGGACCTACAGACTGACTTCTAGTGCTGGTTTGTGTCATTTTAAAGCCAGACTGAATAATTAAGACCATTATCCAAAAGGACAAAGAAAAGACACTTTCTGTTCCTTTCAACTACTAACTCTCAATTAATGCATTTTTCTTGAAAAATAAAGAATTTGCTCTACCCACATGGAGGCTCTAAATGCACTGTGCGTGCATTATGCTTGATTATATCTATTTCACTTTCGCCATTCAAGTATTTATGCTGGCAGTATAGTAACAGGAATGCATTTATTTTCGGGCGGGTTGAGGGGAGAGCCAAGGGGAAAAAAAATTCAGTTTTACCCTGAATGTGGCCAGTCTCATCTGATTTTTCTTTTCTTTTCTTTCCTTTTTTTTTTTTTTTTTTAGGTCAAGACTTTAAGATTTAATCTAGATGAAACCTAATCCTGCTTTTTCCTTTATATTATTTAAATGTTTTGCCACAAAAAGATATAAATGCGTTTAAAAATAATTATAATAGGCAACTCATAATGACGTTTTGCTCTTTATTCTTTTACTAGTAAACGGTATCTTGTATTAGTAACTACTGTTAAAACTTGTATTTTTAAATAGTCTGTGATTAAAGTCTCCATCTGACAACTTTTGTGACATACAGGTTAGAGAGGAATCCCTGAAGAAGCGTACACGAGCTGAAATAAGTAAGGGGATAGAGGTTCAGGTAATACTAATTTTGCTTTTGCATTTTCTTCTTCCTTTAATTTGCATTTTACTTAGCATTTTAAATTTGCCTGTAATGAGGCATCTTTTGTCACCACTTGGTTTGCAAGCCAGCACTTTTTCTCTCCTTCGCTGATGACAGTTGGCCTCTGTGTACAACTAGACTGTCTGATCATGCATAAAGAAACTGACCTCCCATGCACATATCTCATTTTGTGGCTTAATGGGAATTTCTGCCAGTCTAGTGAAAGGGCAGTAGGCTTTTCTTCCTAACTGTCTAACTCTTTAGTTTGCTTTCTGATGATGTTACGTTTTCTTTACTTTGAGTGTCTCTCACTGGAATTTCTTTATTTAACCCTGAAAAAAAAATATGCTATGATATTTCTACAGAAAAATCTTTGGAATGGAAGTATGATAACTAGCCAAGCCAAGTTTAGTTTTTCAGTCTTGCTTATTCTTTTGAACCAAGCTTTGGTACTCTAATCTGTTGCAGAATGCTTCTCCTTCAGAAATGCATGTCTGTGAAGTTGTGATTGTTAGGATAGGAAAATGAAACTCACAAGGCAAAAGGGTCCATATTCATGTGATGTGAGATTCTCTGCATCCTTAATCTAAATCTATAAAACAAAGGCAAATTTGGGGATTTTTTTTTTCTGTAGTATTTACAGATGTTTCCTCAACGTTTTCAAAGTCAGCTGAGTCTTTTTTTTTTTTTTTGCCTAATGTTTTCTTACACCCTCTCTGCTCGTTGATCACTTTTGTCTTACACTGAAGGAATGAGATATGTTCAAATGTGTTTAACAAGCTGAACTTTCCCTCATTGATCCCCAACAGGTGCTTCAGAATGTTTGATCTTTGTTATCTATTTTTTTCTCTCTCATTTGTTCGATAACTACACCCTGTCTAAAATATTGTAGTCTCACTGTTGCTTTTCTACAGAGGACTGTGCTATTTCATTCTCAAACAATAGCACTGAAACAGTTTCAATAAATGCATGCATAATTAACAATGAATGAATGAATGAATGAATGAATGATTTGCAGTATTGGTTGGCAGAAAGAACTGTTTTCCACTGAAGAATATCAGTTCAACGAGGTGCAGGAGTTTTTGAAAAAGAAAGCACTGTATATTTTGGCTTTGTCAGAAGTAGAAATTCCGCTGCGAGACATAGAAACAGAACTTGTGAGGCTCAAAGACGTCCACCAACATCACTCCGATGTAAGCATTTGCAATAATTCATTATATAAGCATTAATTCATAATTAATCACTCATTTTCAGGAATATTTAGGTCACTAAGTAACGTATGTGAAGATATATACATATGTAGAGAGAGAATCATGGCTTTGTATAGGAAGATAACAAGTCCTCCAAATTACTATTTCATAATCACACTATTAATTCATTTAAGAACTGTCTGGCAAGACGCATTGTCTACAACTCTATAATCTATCTTACACTATACTTAGGGCAAACTGCTTTCAAATTGAGTGAGCAGTGACTGACCTGGTGAGCTTGCACAGCACAAAGAAAGCACTTAATTCAATCTCCACTGCTTCTTAATGGGATGCTAAAAATTATGTTGACTTGAATATAAAATATGAGGAATCTTGACATTTTCCAGGTAAGTTTTTGGTGCATGTAAAAGTTAAGACAGCTAGGGTGAAAAATAAAGCAAATGTAGATAAAATATTTTCAAAACTTCAAGTTTCTGTCAGTAACTGATACTACTGGCCCTTCCCAAAGGGGGAAAAATCTTTGTACATGCTATCATTTATCTTTCAGAGAGGTGGAGGGTGTGGCAAGAGCCATATATTCTTGTTTTTCTCTGCAGGGAAGACACACATATAGTTTGGGCAATTTGGCAATATTGTGTTTTTTTTTTCTTTCTTGAAAATGATGGTGTAACTTTGGGCATTTGGTTATTAATACTTCTCAAAATGTCTTTGTTTTTAAAATGTGAGTTGTAGTGCATCTCTGTTAAAATTATGTATCATGACTTTCAAAGTCTCCCTATGGAATAGGCAAGAAGGTGTTTCCATGTGTTATAAACTATAGAAACCTTGAGCCTAACCAGGTTGAGCAAATGGAGACTTCTAAATGGGATCCCATGCACATGTGGCATAGCTAGTACTAGAGAGATGGGTGGTTTTAATAATGACTGTCTCTTATACTGATGAGGAGGACTTACTAAGTATATAAAGCATCTCAGTGTTGTTGTCGGAGTAAAATGTTTCCCACCAGCAAACAATGATTTTTGTTTTCCCTTCTTATTCCAATAGTCATGGTTTTATATCTTCTTCTTGCTCATCCATCATTTATTATATGCTTTAATAGCTAATAAATGATAAGAACTAGTCATTTAGCACAAAGGTAGGCTTTTTCACATTTTCTTTTTGATAATGGTTTCCAACAATTTGTGTTTAGATTTTCAATTATAATTAAAATACTTTAAATTTTACAATGAAATATCATAATTTATAGTATGGTCATCCTCTTTGTTTATTTAACTGAAACAGATTAGACTTTTCATCTCTTAGATAATGCAAACAAAATACTGGGATTTGAGGTGTCATAGCCTGGAACTCATAGGTGTGATCCTTTCCTTTCATACTCTAAAATAAACATTGTGATTATTAGGATAGTCACTACAAAATACCTAAACCAGAGTAAGTGCAACACAAATGTTATACAATTTAAAATCTGCATGTCTTCTAGGCACTTGAGCAGATATATGAGAGGAGACTCACCGTTAAACGGAGAGTAGAGGCAACAAAGAAAAAATTATTAAGAAAAAGGAGACATAGCCGTAAGGAACTCACTAAAACTGAGGTGAAAAATTCAATTTTCAATTTATAATTTATCACATCAATAAAAAATTATCAGTCAGATGTAATTGTGGGAAGATTTCTTGTGTTTTGAATTGCTCTGCCTACATGGGCTCTGCACACACATGCACATACATAACACACACACACACACACACACCCTGCATCCATGCAGCCTGTCTTTCTGACTGCTCTAGTTTAGAAGGCACAAAGTCTTTAGCACAGAAAAACATTCCAGAGCAACCCAAAATTTATACTGGGTTTATGCAAGAATCCACTGCTCTCTGTAAACACACCCTGACCTCTACTTTCAGTTTCAAGGAAGCAATGAAGAAGAAGAAAAGTGAAAGGTGGAAGGAAAGAAAGGCTGGTGGGAAGGAGAAAAAGAACAACATTGGTGCCCTCCAATCATTCTTCTTTCAAATAGTTTCTGCTCTTGGGGGTAGTTTAGCAGGCCTAACAGCCCTTGTCGGGCCCTTAGGACTCTACCCTCATAACTGGATCAATGCCTTTCAAAACCATCCATGGAGCCCAAGCTCACGCTTTTCCCCATGTGAACACACCAAAAACAGATAGCATCCTTGAAAGAATGCAAGCCCTCAGCAGACATAAAATCTGCTTGCCCTTTATTTCTGAACTTCTCAGTCCATTTTACAAGAAGAAATAAACGTTCACTGTTTATAAACTACCCATCTCATTATGTTTTACTAAACTAACATGAGTGACCTAAAACAAGAGGAAAGGAAAATGGAGGGGAAGCACATAGAGGAAGGAAGAGATACCAGGAAGGGAAGAGAGAGAAAGGCCTACAAAACTTTTAGCCTTAAATCTAGTAATGTGATTTTTTTTCAAGTTACAAAATCACTTATCAGAAATTTACTTACCAACTAGAAAGTGTATTCAGATGCAGCACTTCAAATCATTAACATAATTATTATAACAATGATGTATGATTTGGCCAAACAGATTATTAGTTTAAAAGATTTAAAATCCACAATTTAAAAATTTTAAGTCATTTACTAGAAATGTTGGTTTTAGAAAGCATCTTCATTTAGATCAAGTCATTCTTTTCTATCCTTCTTATTTTGATCATGCATACAACTACTTTAATTTAGTCAACTTTGGCCAGTAATATGACAACACGCCACTCTATTAACTCGGGGGGAACACGTTAACCCTATTTTTATTGGTGGTAATTGCACTGGATCTAGGGTTCTTAGTTATACAATAACCTATTGGGGCTCATCTTACCTAAAAGACATCTCAACACAGAATTCATTTCCCAGAACCACCAGGAGAAATGGAGCTGACGAAATGCTGTTTTGAGGCCTTGTTTGAAAGATAAGAGAAAGTGTTTACTTAGCCACCTGGCCAAGTCCCTTGTGTGTGTGGGTAAACACCAGTGTATGCTGTGTGGTTTAGTGGAGTGAGGGAAGCCTGGTGTGGAAGCAGGTGGGAGAGCCAAGAGGAAAGGGTCAGTTTCTGTCCTTTAAGGACGCTCATCTGGAAAAATGGAGCGCACAGGCTTACACTGCTAAGGAACTGCTACTCTTTTATTATCTACGTAACCTCTTTAACAGTGTCTATAAGTGAAAATATTTGAAAATCTAAGTGTTAAAAATAAACATCTTTAAAATATTTTTCCCCAGGGGAGAGTTTCAATAATACATCAAAAAATAGAGTCAAATAAAATCAAAACAATTGTCTTCAATACAAAATGCAAGGAACTGGAAAAGCAGATAAACCTTATGGAAGTGGAAAAAAATCATTTTGAAGATAAACTTGAAAAGTTAAAGTAAGTTCTGCCACAATAATAATCATATTTATTATAATTAATAAAATCAGATTTCTATATTTAAATTTTATTTCTAAGTTGGTTCATGTGTTTCCTCAGAATTTTATCTGAAATGTATGTGATAATATATGATATTTAATCACTTTAATGCATATAAGTATAATTATAGGTTGCTTTCATTCTTTATTTCTCTCTGAAGTTTGTTCTTATTTGAATAACTGGGGATAGTTCTTCTTTCCCACATATATATAAATCTTCTTTCTTGATTATTTATAACATCTTTCATTAATTCAGTACAGTGTTTGTGAGCCATGTTTAATAATTTGTGGTTTACCCCTTAATAGGTAACACACACACACACACACACACACACACACACACACACACACACATTAGCATAGTCAGCACATGGGGGATAATTTGTTAAAATATAAAAGTGTGCCTGGGAGATAGCAAAATGGATAAATCCTTACATGTGCCTACTGGACAGCCTGAATTCAATTCCCAGCCTTAGCACAGAAGAGCCCCTGACCCCACACAAAAGCTTTCACTCCCATCCATGCACATCACACACATTCACATGCACACACATGCACATACAAATGCACACACACACACACACACATGCATGCAAGCACACTTACACACACACACACACACACACACACACACACACACACACGCGCGCGCGCACACATAACTGTGTGCAGCCTAGTACCAGATCTTTAGCGGAGTCAAGCCAGTCCACCCAACAGGGCTTTATTTAGTGATTAGTCTAAGGGAGCAAAGTGCTTTCAATGTGATGGTGGTCATACAGCTATTATCGGCAAAAGAGTAATTTATTTTTGTCATATCAGGTAAAAAAAAAAGCCAGAAAACACATTGCTTGAACTGTTAGTCCATTATCTAATATCTGAAAGAATATTATGGGTCTGAAAGATACAAACTTAAAAACGATATAGGTTACACTAAACTTAAAAAGATTTAAGTTTGGAAAGCATATTCCATTCAGGTTTTGTATTGGGTGCGTGTGTCATTGCCATGCCCTGACAAAAGTCCCCATGTCTGTGCTGCCCCTCGGTGATTTTTCTCTGTTCTGATCACAGCTCTGTGTTAGCAGTCATTCCCTAAGCCTGTTTATCATTGCTGCTATCATCTTATGTACTTCCCGGTGCTTTTTAAAGACTCACGGTTTCCCCTTCATAGCCACCGAGTTCACACGTGAAACTCTGTCCACACAGGGATGAGTTCATAAAGCTGAGATTTGACAGGGAGCACGTGCAGGCTGTGCAAAACATTCTCCTGGAGGAGAAGGAGATGTGTCAAGCAAGAGTCTTTGAGGAGAACAAGAAGTTCCAGAAGATCTTTGAAATGAGGCAGAGCACGCTGAACACCATCTGGGTGAGTCCTGCCGGAAACATAACGATAGTCAGATAAGCAGCAAGGTTGTCGTTGTTATTATTATTATTATTATTATTATTATTATTATTATTATTATTATTATTATTAT
>NW_026596069.1:13927920-13942920 GCF_907164565.1 Psammomys obesus
ATTATTATTATTATTATTATTATTATTATTATTATTATTATTATTATGTGCTGATGTGGCTGGGAGACTTAGATTTTAAAAAATCATTCTATTTGTGCAAAAACCCTGCGACTTTTTATTTTCTTTCCAGAGAAACTGTTTATATTCACCCAGGGCAGCATGTGTTCCGTGTGCTCTGTGCGGATCCGACCTTACCATTGTGCCTTATTTTATTTTCAAGTTTACTAATGTAAAAAAAGTAGGCTGCATTCACTTCAGAACCATTTTCAGGCTTTAAATAGAGATATGAACATGGTTCCGTTTTACTTCCGCATAAATATTATTTGAGTGTTACAAGCGACTTTTATTGGGCAAATGAGAGAATACTTCATGTTCTTTG
The DNA here is from genome assembly GCF_907164565.1 of Psammomys obesus. Lineage (NCBI taxonomy): Eukaryota > Metazoa > Chordata > Mammalia > Rodentia > Muridae > Psammomys > Psammomys obesus. The sequence continues at coordinate 13,928,300 of NW_026596069.1, forward strand.
CTTTAAAAATGTGTATAACATTTTGAAATCATATGTCAAAATATATGTCCTGCATCCAAATTTTATCAATTAAATTATATAAAATTATACAAATTATCGAAAATGGAAGAAGCATAACAATTGTCAAATAAGCAGCAAGATTTTATTATTATTATTATTATTATTATTATTATTATTATTATATTCTGTGCTGATGTGGCTGGGAGACTCAGATTTTTAAAAATCATGCTATTTTTAAATTTTATATAGCCTCTAACTAAATACTTGCCTTATTTCAGTAATTACTCTCCCACTTTATAATTTACAAGAGTTTTTGTTACATATAATTGCAATGTGCTAGTAAAAGCTTAAAAATATATTTCAAATTATAATTTTTGCATTGCACAATGAAACAGTTCTCCTGAAAACAAAAGTTCTATTTATGAGAACTATTTTTTGCCAAACAATTTAATACATGTGTAATATTATATAATAATACACTTTTATCATATATTTAATCCTACTATTTATATACTTATATATTCTATTTTAATAAATATATTTCAAATTCCTTTTCTTCTGACAAGGAAAAGCAGGTTTAATAAATTTTTAAAAACTGGCCCAAATATACCTCATGCTTGTGGTGGTTTTGATTCAGATCATGATGAAATTGTTATTAAGTTAATAATTGTTTTATAAATAGTGATGGTAACAGTCTTTTACTTGAATGCAACTTTCATTAAAAAAAAGGGGGGGTTTCCCTTCCTTAAAAAAATGAAAATATCGGGCGCCATCTAGTGGCAATAAACGATGCCTCCTCCCTTGTGTAGGGATCCTGTGAACTCGGGGTGACTAAGTCTCAGGCATGTGACTCATGGAGAATGGGAAGCTGACACTAAAAACCAGCTCTCACGTAATGTCATTTTTTACTGACCTGAGCACCATTCCTTGCCTTTTGTGTTATTGCAACTGTAGAATCACTTTCCTGGTTCAATCACATATTACAGTCCTCCTGATGCTGAATACACAATTTAGGGAAAAAAAAAAAAAAGAAAGAAAAGAAAAACGGTCAACAGGAGAGATGGGAAAAAATACCCTAACTGAACAGCTCCTAGCTTACAGATGTATACAATTCTTTTCACCCCAAAGCCAGTCCTAGCCTTTCCATCTGCAAGTCCCCAGGCCTGAGCCCTTAGAAGCATGGTATGGTTCCAATGTTTTGCTGAGCAATGGTCTCCATCTTAACTCCTTTGACGGACTCACCGGTGTCTGTTTGTTGTCAACTAGCCTCCTGTGATCATAATGATTTTTTTTTTATGAAGGCAGATCTCACTTTATTACCCTGTGTCTTGAAAGCTCAGAGGAGGAAGTCAATAAAAACTTGGGGCGTGAATGGATGAATAAATATACACAGCCAAGCCTGGGTAGATAAATGCTGCCTACTTCAATAAGTTTCCTGACCACATACGTGCATGAGAGTAGCTGGAAGCAAGAGTACCTTCAAGATTATTTTCATACTTTAGCAGCCTGACAGTCCAGATACTTGAGAGAACACTGATGCTGTGTTCTGGTACCATTCTCTCTTTCTCCTCCTCCTTCCCCCATTACTGCTCTTTATGCCCATCATATGGGAAGCGTTTTCCACCCTCTCTCTCCCTCTCCCCTAGTGAAATAGTTAAATCCTTTATTGCTTTCTAACCTTGAAGGTTTCTTTGACATACCTCAATAATGCTCAAGAATCTGAATGCATGACGTTTATTCTCAACTGGTTTGTTTGTTTGTTTGTTTGTTTGTTTTGATACATCTATCCTAAGTTTTACCATATGTGACTCAAACCACAGTGTTCATGTGTGTGATGAGAAAATTCAGGGTTCACTGAACACAAAGCCTTCTCATTAAAGAGGCCTATTCTGTGTGGTTGACATTAGGATTTTGAGGGTGAACAGTGTGATATCGCAATATGGTTTCCCCAAGTGATCATGATGCCATTCCTCTTCAGAAACTGAGTAAGTTCATAAATGTCTACATAAAGCAATCCAAGAAAGGAAACACTGTTGGAAATCTAAGCTTGGTGTTATTGATTTGGGCTGTCCCCTTTGGGCAGAAGAATTGATCACAATTGCAGATCACGTGTAGATATTGCTTAAGGACAAAACTATAATATCTACAATCAAGTTTGTAAAGGAGCACCTTAGAGTCAAAAATGCAAGCAACCGGCAACAGGGGTAGACCCTACATTCTGCTGTGTTCTCTTGGCAGCCCAGCGTCTCCCCATGTCAAAGCTTCTCTCTTGGGGTTTTGTTTTTACTGTTTTTACTGTTTTAATGTTTCCCTTATTTGTGCTTCAGCACTTTGCAATTTGTGCTATGAGGGAACAGCAATAAACTGCCTTGGAAGAACAATTTCCATGTTAAGTCCATGCATGGACTGTACCCCAACGTTTTTTAAAGCTTTTCCCCCCTTTCTTTGTTAACACTGATTCCCATCTTCCTGTGTAAAGAGATACCAATTCGCCTGGTTAGAGGAGTCTAACATTTGCCAAGTCAATCTTTCCTTGAACGTTTCACATGGAGAATGCTTGGCTTCTAATGAAAGAAAACCCACACCTCATTCGACAGACACGCACCTAAATAGCAAAAATCAGACGTTAATCTCTACTTTCAAAGCTTATTACAATGTGTGAGTTCACTTATTTGCTCTCATAACTTCATTTCCCAAACGTTTTTTAAGTAGTACTGTGTTCACAGCACTCAACGCTGAGTAATGAAATCCTATGAACTTAAAACCTGTATCAGCAGGAAGATAGAATCTGTGACAGTAGACATGAGTATGGTGACGACATTCAAATTACAAATGGTAAATTATGACTCTCAACCTATGTCCAGAAATATGGAGATTATTATAAGAAAGAAAGGAACCGCATGGTTTGTGGTCTCAGTAATGGAAAACTGATGCTTAATGAATCCACGAAGCTGCAGAGCTGACCAATGAATTTCCCTGGCATGAATCATTTTCTTTACTGATAGCATTCCTGACACAGACACCATCTTAACGTATTATGAAAGTTCTTAGCATGAGGAACATGATTCACACAATGTTTTCTCTACAAATGTTTCTGATATGATTAAGTAGCAGTTAGCCACATATAATAAGGTAAACTTGGCAGAGTAGTTTCTTAAAGTCTGTGGCTCTTTGAGAAAAACACTTTTTTTTGAGGACGGGTGACAAGAATGCTAATTTTTTTTTTTAAATTAAGGAACACAGTGTTTTAACCCGTACTTCATGCTGAAGTGGTCGCAAACACTTGGAAATCAGGAAAGGGTGTTATATGGAAGAACCTAAAAGATCTTGAATATTTGTAAAGTAAAAGAGCTTTTCTTTCTTTTTCCATCATTCTGCTAGGTTCTGGAATTACAGATAATGCAATGTTAAACCCCATACATGAAATTGCAATCATTTTTTATTTACACAGAAAACTGGCCACCATTTTTAGCTTTATTTTCCCACAGCAGCTTAGAGGCAGTTCGTACTGTCTCTGGCTGTCACCTCTTTTGGATTTTCTATGCATATTTTCTATGTAATCATAACATTGTATGAACATAGTTTACATATTATATTTTTACAGTTGCTTTTCATTCTCCAGTAAATTGGCATTTTTGCAGTACCTCATCCACTGCATACTATCAGTAAAAATACATAATTTCTTAAGTTTTTATTAGCATATATTAATTATGCATTATGGCAGGCTCCATTATGACATTTTCATACATGTACATAATGCATTTTGATTGTATCCACACCTCATTAGCCCTGCAAAAGCCAAACACAGTGGTACATATCTATAACTCCAGAGCTAAGAGCAGATCCCTGGAACTCACTGGGCAGGCAGCCCAGCTGCTTCACTAGTTTCTAGGCTCTGTTAGAGAACCTGTCTCAAAGAATGAGGTGGAGAACAGTTAAAGACATGCCCGTTGCTGACCTCTGGCCACACACACACACACACACACACACACACACACACACACACACACACGCACATGCACACACGCCCAAGGAACATGTACATACACCACACACAGATACACACAGACCTGATCTTGTATGTGCTGTTGTGATAAAATAGATATTTCTATGTTCCCTATGACATAAAACCGATTGCCCTTTATTGATTGTGTACACTACACTGGAGAGGAAGACGTGATAGTAGGGAATGTGGCAGCAGTCAAGACTTCTTGTGGTGACACCAAGATCTTGCAATGATTGGGGCCCAGGTTCTGTCACTGTCTGTGCAGACAGAATATAGATGATTCTGCTCCTGATGCTGAGAAGCCTCACCCAGATGTGAATACAAGCACCCCAACGCGGGTACCGGGATAGCTCACAGCGTGAGTGTATCCATACATTGTATGTGTGAGTCCATACAGTGTGTGGACTAAAGAAGACAGGCAAAGCTGGATTGCCCCACGTGTGAAGATGAATGTGACACACAGAGAGGAGCTCTGTGGAGCTCAGCAGCAAATTGAAGCTAAGAGTCTAGAACTCAGGGAGCAAGAGTTTGGGTGTAGACGCCCGTGTGGAAAACACAAGAGCAGATGTTGTGTCAGAGGCATCACAAAGAATTCAACTACCCAGGGAAAGTATCCCAAAGCACAATGTGAATTGAGTCAGCACGAGATGGAAAGGAGGGAGATAACAGGAGCACCAGGCCCGCACCAGGTGGAGAGTGTGGCACGGTTGAGGTGGAGCCACTCCAGATGACAGGGAAGTAGGAAGGGTGACCACGGATATGAATGTCTAATGAATTGAGGAATTGAAGTTAACTTGATCTGAGCAAGTCCATAAACTCTAAGATTAAAATGTTGGCTAGGTCATCGACACTGATACTGAGGTTTATAAAACGGGATGGTGGCAGAACGAGGTAGAGGCAGAGAGAGAAGGCCCAGTGCCTTCGCCAGCCTCCTTCCTAAGAATGTGAGAATGAACACGAGTCCGTTAAAGCACATAAAACCAAAAAGAAGGGACAGCTTCATGGGAAGATAAGGAATTGCAGTTCGGAAGCAATAATGAAGAACCAGGATGGTACAAAAACCCAAACAAACCCTTAGAATTTCTAGTGTACGGAGCTGTGGGAAGAAAATATCCATTCTGGCCCTGATTTAGTTAATGCAAACAGCAAGGATGCAGCTGTTTGTGTCCAAGCTGCTTTTCCAGGGAATGGCACGTTCAGAACTCACTCTGGAAAAGTGTCTAAATCAATTCATAAGAAGACGCTGAGTTCTTCCTACATCCAGTATGCAATTCTTTTCCCCTTCATTGATAAGAGATTACTTTTTCATTCAGTACATCCTGATTAGTTTCCCTTCCCTCTACTGGTGCCAGTTCCTCTCCCCCTCCCATCAGGACCCACCCCATTTCTGCCCCTCGTTCAGGAAGGACAGGCTTCTAAGATATAACAAAAAAACCCACAACAAACTGAGGTATAATAATATAAAACAAAACCCATCCCACTGAAGTTGGATAAGACAAACTAACAAAAGGAGGGGAAAACAACTCAAGAGAAGACACAAGAATCAGAGACTCACTCCTTCACAGAATCTGGAGTCCCATAAAAAAATCCTAATCTGAAGGCTGTAATATATTGACAGAGGACCTGGTGCAGACTTGTGCAGGCCCTGTTTGGTGCTTCAGTCTCTGTGAGTTCATACCAGCTTTGCTCCATTAACTGAGAGGGCCTTGTTCTTCTGGTAGCCTCCATCCCCTCTGGCTCTTACACTATTTCTGCATCCTCTTCCACAAGATTCCCTGAGGGATTTGGTGGAAACATTCCATTTAGAACTGTGTGTTCTAATCTCTCTCTCTGCACAATGTTGGTTATAGGTCTCTGTACTTATTCCCATCTGCTACAGGAGAAAGCTTCTCTGATGCTAGTTGAATAAGGCACTGATCTATAAGTACAGCAGAGTGTCATTAAGAATCATTTTTTTCACTAATTTTTATTTTGAGACCAGTATGGTTTGGTTTTACCCTAGAACTCTGAACTATCTATAGAGTGTCTGGTTCTTGGTCACTCAAGCAGTGTTGGGAATGGTCTCCCCATCATGAAGTGTAATTCTTAACTCTCGATAACGATCATTGGCACAAATCACAGGTCTAGGAAGTAGGACAACCTTACAGAGAGACTCTGAAGTCTCACTTCCATATGCTGTTTCTAAATAGTCAACCGAAACAAGGAAGTGTGTGCATACCCATCTCCAAGGGATTGGAGGTGTATCCAATGGTAAATAACTTGCTTAGCATATGCAAATGCACTAGGCTGTGACTTTTCTCTTCAGTGCACACACACATACACACACACAAAAGAACATTTCTCCTTACCAAAATCACTTAAAAGAAAGAACGTAACTGGGGCCTCCCCAGTTGTCTATGTTATACCACTAATTATGTATTGTAGCATGTTATTAAAAGTATATACATATATTAGTTGATATTGTGTAATCAAAAACAACTCATAAATGAGCAGTGGCAGGTAGTATAGCTGACTATTTTTCTTGCTCTGACTGTTGATATGATTAGGAGAATCTCCCTTCTATTGTCCCGTTATCCTGACCACTGTCCTTTAAATTTCATCTTTACCTTCAGGAAGATCACCTCAGCTTGATTTAAGAACACAGTGTCACAGAAATGAGACATTATGGGGTTACAGTGTTCACAAGCATAGATATAACTGACGTGACCTGTCAAGCAGGTCTTAAGTATCAGAGGTTTCCCAATGAAGTCTCAGCACTGTGTGACTCCTGTTGAAGTTAGGGATTTTTACAAATCTGGCTCCGACACTGACAAAACATCACACAATGTTTTGCTCACCATTCTGTGTGTTTGTGGAGGGAATTGTTAACATTACCCAAATCGCAATTCCACTGTCTGATTTATTTGCTTGCAGAGAGCACATATACCTGACCTCCTGAGGGAACCGCACAGCTCAAATTTGGGTGCCATGATTATCATAACAGTTTGAGAGGAAATGAAATAGGCTATAAAGTGGAAGGAAATGAAATATCTAAACTGTTGTGTGGTGTCAAGTTCATTTTCAGTACTATATAAAATAATGAAAATGATTTTCTATAACCTTTGTTGATTTTTATAATGTGAAACACACTTTATGGAAAAGACAATGAATGTGCTAAATAAAAAAAATTAGTGAAAAATATTTTTAGCTTTTGAGTCCAACTTCTGCATTCTTGCCCATAGGTTTACATTAGAGTGTAAATTCTGAGCTAGAACAGCTTGAGACAAAAGATTCTTCCCTACCCTGACCTTTTGTAAATTTAAACAGCTCTTTTTAGTCTCCAGTGTAAGGGGCATTTATTTCCTTCCTGAGCCAATCCAGTGTAGGAGGCAGCAAAGATGGCTTTTTTTTTCTTTTTAATTTTACAGTTGTGGTTTGAGAATTTAAACTGAAGTGACACTGAACAAGCCTTTCCCATCACCACTCATTTTTTTAACATTAAAAAGTTTTAATTGATTTTTAACTCTAAAATTATTGTAGGTAGAGGTAGATATAGATAAATGATTACTAAGGGAAGCCAAGAATCCCAAACATAACAAACATCACCAAATCCACAAATGGCCTCTTCTGGTGTGTTCCACTAAGAAAATGCTTGCAGATTAAAACATGAACGTCCAATGTCCTAAGCAGCTTGAAGTCTGGTTGTTAGAATGTAAACACAGTATGCACATTAGAACAGTGGCCACTCAGTTCTTAAGTGTAGGATCATAACAGTTACCTCTCTCCTCCCTCATCATCCAAACATCCTAAAAGCCTTCAGTAAAGTCTTAAGAGCTAGGGTATCATTACTGTAGATTGTGGGTGCCCAAGTGACCTTCTCCTGCCCATTGTCCTACAAACTAGACTCCACCAAGAGGATACAGGGCCCAATGGACAGAAAGCGTTTGAGTAATTGGTCTTCTGAAGTTCAAAGGTAGACAGGATACAGACAATACATCTGTCTCTGCTCCATTGCTTACTGGAAAATTCAGTTTCTGTTCACGAAGAACTCCATCCACACTCAGACACATAGAAAACTATCAACTTTAAGTTTTAATTGGCATCTGTCTCAAGACCACAAGCATGATCTATCCAATAGGAGAGTACCATCAGGAATAACAGGGTAAAATGAAGGAGAAATGTAACTGCTTTTCTAAAAATGGACATTTGTGCACTGGGTCTCTGACATCCTGCTCTCCGGTTACCATACTTGGAAATAGTGAAATTTAAATGTTTCATGCAGAGAACACAGTTTCCATGGGACAAGACTGCCCTCACTGCAGACATCACCTGGTTACATGTTTGGGATCTGCACAACCAACCTCAAGCTTGACAGCCTGCTGGAAATCTCATAGAACTTAGAGCACTGCATTTGTAGCTACCATCTCATCACATAGGGAAGTACACTTAAAAGTAACCAAATAAAACCAAAGGGTCCAGAGTCCAGGAGAGGCCCAGATGTATAGATGCACTCCCGCCCCTCCCCTGAGGCACATGTGGCATTATCTCCTCTCTTACCTGAGATGGCAAGATACACATAGAGGAAAGCCAGCAAGGAAGACCTTGTCTAGAATGTAACTGGATCCCAGTTACATATTGCCTCCTTGGATGCCTGTAAGTCTACAGTCAATTGTAGGAATTCCTAACAAGTTTGAAGTGGGCAAAAGTCTCCATCGTTAGTCACAGTGGAATGGCCAAAGCCTCCACAGAAGAAATCATATTCTAGAGAATTAGATACACTTTTCAGGAAAAGAGGACAACGGCCAAGCTTCCTTTCAGATAAAGTTAGTCCTGTACTATGTGTCAAATTACTAACAGAGCCAAACTCTGCCTGATACTTTAGAGCGTGAACCCCTGCCCACATCTGACTTCTAGGTAGGGTAACAAGAAATATGTAGATTTACACACACCTTACATTCTCTCCAGAGGAATGAGAAATAAGCAGGAAATCCAAATGCCTAGGACTATAAGGACAGTACAAGACAAACTTTATTCTCCTTCAGAAGACACAAATTTGGGTGGGTGAGGAGGGGTGAGTATAGGAGGAGCTGGGGGAGAGATGGATGTGATCAAAACACATTGTACAAAATTCTCCAAGAACCACACACACACACACACACACACACACACACACACACACACACACATACACACACACACCACTTAGTGTATTGCCATAAGGCTCTTGTTTAGTTTATGGTCACCCATGGTCATACACCCTTGAATAGTGTGTGTGTGTGTGTGTGTGTGTGTGTGTGTGTGTGTGTGTGTGTGCAGTTGCTTGTATCTGTGGGCATTTATGCATGCTCGTGTGCCTCACATGGGGGTCGGAGGACAATATTAAGTATTGTTCTTCAGGGGTCAGCCGCCTTCTGTTTTTGAGACAAGATGTCTCACTTGCCTAGAGCAAGTGGCCAGCAAGGTTCATGGACCCTCCTTTCTCCATCTCCCCATTGCTAAAACTGCGAACATGTGCTGGCTGCCATGCATGTCTTTTTACAGTAGTTCTGGGGATTGAATGCAGGTCTTTCTTCTTGCAAGACAAGCACCCCACCAGCTGTGCCAGCTCATCTCTCCAACCTGGTACCTGAATATTGATAGAAAACAATTTTGAGTTATGTCTGTGAAAAAGACTCACAGAAAAACTCATTATGTTTCTGGGTGACAAGATAGGAGAGGTATTTTTACCTAAACTATGAAACATGGAAGGGAAAAGCAATCTTGTTTAATTGTTGGCTAAATCCAGTAATTTCATTTTTCATTTTCTGAAGTGTTGGAATAAAACTCAGGGCCTTATGCATATCCAAGTCCTTTGACAGTGATCCACGTGCTCAGTCCTCCCAAAGTCCTGATTCTGGAGACTTTTTACAGTCCTCATGTATCCCATTGTGCACAAAAACCAGCAAGTGGGTCAGATTCTACCCCATCGTTAAATCCCTCTGACCTCCTTCCTTCATTTCTTTCCTCCTGCTGTCCTCTTCTGGGGCTTCTGGGAACTTGTATTATACCAAGCTCAGTCACTACCATGAAGTACCCAGAGTTAAGTAATTCACAAAAACAAGCAGTATTACTTGTCTCACATTTTGGAGGGGCTAAGAATCCAGGATCTGGTGATCTCGTGGTTTTGGTGTCACGTAACGAACCCTTAAGTGGTTCTCAGCACAGCACACAGTGACAGTGGCACATACAAAAGAGAGAGGATGCATGGCAATCAAGAACGCACTGCAACTAAAGCTCAGGCTTGCTGTTTTATAAACACTTGGTGCCAAATGAATTGTAGTCCTAGAGCAGCTATGTTAATCTCTTTTGAGAGAAACGCTCTCAATAACCAGATTTCCTTACCCTACAATCCGTTTCTTAGGTTCCCCTACTTCTAGAGCAGCTGGAGTCCAAATTGTGCTATGTGGATGGTTGGGAGACACACTGAAACTGTGTCCATGTGTCACGGATCTGATGTGATCACATTGGGTTTACGTGGATAATCCATGGCAGTCTCTCTGGTTTGTGAACATTTGATTAATGCCCCCAGTTCCATTTGTGACATCCCTTTTCAGTAGTACCTAGATTACTATGGAATAAGAAGGGGTTGATATTTTAGGATGTAGGTAGCATCTGAACATTTTTGTTATGATAAATATGAATTCAGAACCATATGCCAGTGGCAGATTTTGCCCTACCACTGTGGATGCTGTATTTTACTCTGGGGATAATATTATGAACATCTCTTAGCCCAGGCTAATAAATAGATCTCATACTTGCACAAAGTCTGTAATTCTGATTTTCCTGACTTTAGCTTCCTTCTTCCCCAGAGCTTCTAATGTATTAACTTCTTCAGTTGTAGGCCACCTTTGCACTCTGGTTTTAGCAGACCACCAAACAGATGGGTTTATTATTCTACTCAAACAAGCCTATGGGCCCAGTGCCACCAAGGCTGCTCAGAGGGACCAAGCTCCCTCTATGTCACTGGCACAGAGGTTGCACACCGAAAAGCACGATTGAAGCTTTTGAAAGTTTCAGTTTGGAATTGAGCTTTCTTTAATTCTTTATGCTATGCATCCCATTTTCCCTGAGAATGAGCATAACCAGTAACCACTTGGGACTTAAAATCTGTTAAGGTTTCTAAGAGGCCATGAATGTATCCCTTTGGCAGGAGTCTGCCAAAGCAGCCTTCACGGAAGCCTGTCTTCTTTGTACACCCAAGATCCTCTGATGATATTCCAGCACAAACCATTGAAACCAGCACTTCTGCTGCTGTTGTTGGCCTTACTTCAGTCGTGGTCTCTCCCGATAACCTAAAGGGGCCTTGAATGACACCATTCCAAGACAAGCTTGATCTCTAGAGGACCCTGTTCACCCTCCAGCTGATGCTTCCTCAGACCAAGGGGAGAAACTCCCCGGGTGGCTCAGCAGAAGGCTTGTAATTGGTCAGTCCTTATGTAAGGCCTGTAACTGACGAGCCTGGAAACAGAGCTGAGATTAATATGTATCCAGGAAGAGAGGTTCCTGGTATGCACCTCTGTGTTACTGTCACATAAGCCCAGAAAAGATTTTCCCTTTCCTACTTTGGTTTGGTTGGCGGTGTTGTCATGTGGCTTTTGGGGATCCACCTTTGGCTTTCTGAATGTGGGGTAGGATGAGATAGTAGCACGAACTGGAGGCAGTAGAGCAGCAGTAGTGATGGCTACGTAGCATCAGTGGCATAGCAGCATCATGGTAGCTGAATCGTTCCAGAGAATAGTTAGAGACAGGCAATAGAGAGAGCAGAGGATGATAAGCAAAGATGAGGGAGTGTGGGCTCTGGTCACTGAAGAGCTTACAGGACCTATCAAGATTGAGGGTCTTGATATGGAAGGTTGCAAAGCCTGCTGGCACTGACTGCCTCTGACCACTGCTGCTGAGAGCTGCTACCTAAAGCCAGGGATTTCCTTAGCCACCAAGGGCCAGGCCACTCACAATTAATTAAATTCCAGGGCAGTAAGCCTCCAACCTGAGAATCTGGAGCTGAAAGAATCTAGCTTCTAGTGCAGGGAGACCTATGTTCCTAGTTCTCAGGGCTCAAAGCTCTAAGCTTCTGAGTCTGAGCCTAGCCGCAAGCTTTGGCACTCAGAAGCTCAGAGCTACGGAGAACAGAAGCACTACATTTGTAGTTACTCATGGTTTTCATATTTACACAGCAAAGACCCCAACCAGCTGGTAAGACAGGTACATCAATAAATCCTTGCTAATTCTGCTCTAAGCCATTACGTCTAGGGCACACCACCACCCTGTGTGTTCCACAAGGCTTTGTGTAAGTTGACAAAAATATCATAAAGCAGTACATCATAATAGGCCTTTCTCTACATGTCACCCGGGTCTCTCCACAAAGGGAATCTGATTCTGAGTCCAGATGTAACAAAATGTGTTGAGGGCAGATTTTAAAGAGGTCAACAACACTTGCAAAGAGACTGGCATTAGGTAGAAGCCATCACAGGTTATTAATGCGAGGAGAGGAAGATTCTGGCAATGGAAGCCAGATTTGCAGCTGAGCTGAGTGGTGAAGGGGAGGAAAGGCATGCCAGCATCTCCGTGCCTGTCCATCATGCCTTCTTCCGTCATTCTGGGGAATCCCTCTTTCTGTTCAACTAATACCAGTTTTTCCTGTGATTGCATCTCACCTGAAGTAAGCCAGGAGGTGTATCCTTGGACTCGGTTTCCCAATTTAAGACAATTGAAAACAACACAGTCCAAGGGCAGGGTCAAACCTCAGTCTCTCAACAGCCGTCTTCCCTTATGGACTGCTTAGATTCCCTTTCCCCCGAGAGTGAGCAGTAAGATAAGTAATCCCAATACACCATGGTGAAATTAAACAAACTCAGGAAGGTGGAGTTTCCTGCTGATGAAGTGAAGGCCAGATCTGTAGACTTTGACCTCCTTTGTGTCCTCATTTCTGTTCTAGTTCAGGCAGAAGCTCAAAAACCATCTATGGCCATGTTTTGGTCACTAAATGTGAGATAACACTTTCTTTGATTGCTAACCTGTATATTGCTTGATAGATCTGTACAGCAGGCAGATGTGGCCTAGACCCAGCTGTCACCATATACAACAGCGAATAGAACAATACATCACTGTTTAAGATTAAAATACTCGGTGCAAAAGCATACATCCACCCCTTTACTGTGTCAGAAGCAACTCATTCGAATTGAAAATTAGTTTAAATCCCTAGTGAAAAAACAGAGCGTTATGAAATTCTAAACATTCTGACTGGCAAATGCCAAGTCTCATTGTCTGCATGTGAAAGTGAGTACTAAGCATTTTGAAGCAAGCTTCATTTCTTCCAGCAGAAGGGTTTAGCCTGGACATTTTATGATGTTTGTCACATACTAGCTAACAAATGAATTCTTGTTAGACACATGATTACATTGTCAGAGTATGGAATCATTACAGAAGGTCAAAGGTAGATTATCTTACCCAAAAGAATTTTGTTGTACTGAATGTTGGTGATGATTGTGTTTTGTTGTAGGTCATGGTTTTCCCTTCAAACTATACTTGTGTGCCCTCTGTAAGGGCCAGTCTAGTAAACCACCAGAGCATAAAAACCAATCTGAGAACATTGAGATGCACAGGTATTTTAAGATGTTAATTTCTATGTGAGATCTACACTAACATTGACACCTCAGGCCCCCTGAAGTCTCTCCCGTTAAAAAAAAAAAAAAAAATCTCAAAATTCCCTTAAATTAAATGTTTGGCAATTCAGAACATCCCTCCTTGCTAAATTTGTCTAAATTCCTTTGTCAGAAATTTTATATTCTTTTATATTTGTCTTATCTTTTTATCGCACCTTGTAAGAGCCTCCCATTTGAGTTTGAAAATTATTCATAAATATTTTTTCCAATTTGCAAAAACAATCATTTTATTTCTATAAACAGTGGCTTAATGATATAGCTAGTGTAAACAGACACTAGAAGATATAGTATAGACTGGACTCTATGATCCTGGGGTGCACCTTTCCTGCTGTATGTGCATGTCTGCAAACACTTAAAGCAACATTCACAATGCCCTTGTACCCAGTTTCATCTGCACCTCTTTCCTGCATTCTCCATTTGCCTTGGAAACTTCCAACCTTATTTTTCCTTTAACGCAAAGCTTTCCCTGTCATATCGCATTCTCTGATGACACTGAGAGTCTCTCTGCCTGTTCGTCATCTCAAGTTTCCCCCTGTAATTCCCAGTTCTTTCCAGTGACCTTGATGGAGAATGAACCTGAGCCTCTTCCCCTGCTTGCTTTGTGATTTTTTTTCAGTGCTCGGTTTTGACGTGGAAACATCTAGAGAGCTCTGATGTTCACGTGCACCCCAGATTTTTGGGAACCTGTCATCAATGTTCACTGTTGTGCTTCTGTGAGGAAGGGAAGCATCCAGCCACTTCCTTGGGTCTTTGAACAGCCGTAGATCACTCTGACCACCCTGCTGTGCTTCACTTTAGTGTTATCCTTTTCAAGAGCTAGTAATTCTGCACTGACCTTACCTCATTAAGAAGCTGAGCAGGTTAAGTAAGCTTGAGTAACAGCAGCTTTGTTCCTTGAAGTCCTGGGCCTGTCGTGCTGTTGTTTCCATTCGTGC
>NW_026596069.1:13945420-13947685 GCF_907164565.1 Psammomys obesus
TCTTCCCATGTAAGTGAAAATGGCACACTCCAAATTCCTGTGACTTCTATGTTTCCTTCACATCTAGGCTTCAGATTTTTCATATTTCTAGGTGTGGTTCTTATAATGTTCCCTTGTCATCTGCTGAGGCATTTGCAACTAGTGAATGATAGAGGTTGGAAATCCCATGAGCAGTTCTTGGTATGTCGGATGCATCTTATGGTCCCCAGTTTGATGCTGTGTAGCCTTTTAGGGAAATTGACGAAGTTTGTGTGGTCAGTAGGCAGGATAGCCACAGAATTCGGTATTTGCCTAAATCCAATCAGAGTCTAGATAAAACAGAGGCTCTATTAACATATTGGTGCCGTCATACCCCTATTAATATAGCTGAAAGTCGTCAAGCACTAGTGAGTCCCAGAAACACAAAAAAGTTTGTATTAAAAATCACTGAGCAGTACAAAAATGGGAACAATACATATAAATTAAACTCAGTGCCCAACTTTACAAAACAACCTCCTCGATGAAAGATGGCCTGTGTTCTCGGCATTCCTCCGCACAGTAACACAGGCTTCCACCTCGGTGTAGGCAGACAATTAGTACTTATTTTATGGTTTTCATTTATTTATTTATTTGGTTAAAAGAATAAAGATTTTTTTTTTTGTACCACAAACCTCGATATTCTTTTATTTTCACAGTTGTAGGGAACTACTTTTAAAGGAAGTTGGTGATAAGAATGGTGGTGTTTCCTGTCCCTGCATCTGGTTCACGGCTGAGCACTTCTATGTGTATTCAGTGACAAATGGCAATCACTTCATCATTTATCTTATGACAAATAGCAGATTCAGCTACAAACTGCTGGCCGTAGCAAACTTACAGGATGAAGTTCTTTATTGTTTATGGTTTCTGGGTTGATGTATTCATGCCTTGTTTATTTGTGAAATGAACAAAAATCAGTAAGCAGGCATGAACAGAAATTTGGCCACGCAATCAATTGTAGTTTACTTTTTTTTTTCCTCCAGTCTTCCAAGGACCTTACAAGGAAATTCGCTGAACTAGGTCTAAGCTGTAAGCTGCCTTTAGAAAAAAAAAAAAAAAGTCATTAGAGGATGCATCAAATTGTGACATTATGCCCTTAAGCCAAAATAACACTGAATGGAGTTCCTACCTCGTATTAACCTCCCGAATAAGGGTCTTAAATTTGATAGCAAGCTATTGTCATAGACAAGTGGCATAGGCCAAGAGTAGAAGGAAATTACTCCTCTACACTCTCAATTTAAGCAGTGCGATGAAGTTCTCACTCTTTGTTTCATACAAAGAACATTTGCAACCCAACTTTGTGCATCAAGGTGCCCTGTGCCTGAGTCCCACACACCACCTGTGTCGGGGTTGCATTGATTCTCAGCATTATCATCCATGGAGCTCCTATGACTGACACATAAGAAGTATCAGTGAGTCACATACTAAATCACATTGACACTGAGCTTATGCTGTTCCCTAGGATTCTCTGAACATTCACCACCCGCCAGGACACATTCAAAATCAAAACATGAGATTCTGAACAATGATATATATCTGAACACCCAAGCAGTACAGTAAAAAGACAAAACTCAGTGTAACTTCTTATTTTAGATCAGTGTCTTTGAGAAACCCTCTGTGGCTCATTGGATTAACAGTATATGTTGATAATATGATACCCTGGGTTCTAATATGTATTAAAATTATTGATCTGTCACTACTAAGTATAATACACTGTTAACATTAAAGGAAAAATTAACACTAAAGTGTTAACAATAAAGGAAAGATTTTCTTCCTCCTTTATTTAAGAATACACTGAAAATGAAGATTTCTCTATATACATTTGAAAACATAAGACACCTGTGGAGGATAGACAGTAAAGATTTTGCATCGTGATTATTGGCAATTATCAGATGAATGAGATAATCCCTACAAGACTGTACAGGTTACAAATCTCAGTAGGGAAAAGCAGTACTCTTAGGCATCACAAATCATGGTCTCATTTACGGAAAATACAATGTTAATTGCTTTCCATTCATATTCTTAAATGTTTCACATAAAGCCACTTGATACATGTTCTCAAACTAAAATGTGTGGTTGGCTAAGTTACTGTGAGTAGCTTTTAAGCAAGTATCCATGTGGCCCATGGTATAATTCAAGCACTAGGTACTTATATAAAGTACATTCATAATCATTTATGGCCAGAAAGGCTTTCTGTAAATACACACACACACACACACACACACACACACACACACACACACACACACA
>NW_026596069.1:13947695-14010659 GCF_907164565.1 Psammomys obesus
ACACACACACACACACACACACACACACACACACACACACACACACATACACACACACACGCACATACACACAAATCAGCTTTCTCTGTCCAGTTAACATCTGTGAGTCTTGTTGACAGGTGGTATTAAAACTAATATTCCAAATGGAAATGAAAGTTGGAGATCCAGAACAAACTATTGCCCAGCTTTGTATATGCTGCTATCTGCTTGGCTCATTGGAGGTGTAGGCGCATTTACACTGCACTTAGCACTAGGACAATATGGGTGCAGTTATTTGAATAACAATTTGAATAGTAAACACTGCTGCTGTCTCCTATAAGAAATTTACTTAGTCGTTCTGATGGGTGTAAGGTGAAATCTCAGTGTCGTTTTGATTTGCTTTTCCCTGATGACTAAGGATGCTGAGCATTTCTTTAAGTGTTTCTCTGTCATTCAATATTACTCTATTGAGAATTCTCTGTTTAGCTCTCTACCCCATATTTCAATTGGATTACTCTGTTTGTTGTTGTTTAACTTATCTGGTTCTTTATATATTCTGGATAATAGCCCTCTGTCAGATACAGGGTTGGTGAAGATCCTTTCCCAGTCTCTAGGCTGTCATTTTGCTCTGATGACAGTGTCCTTTGCTTTACAGAAGCTTTTCAGTCTCATGAGGTCCCATTTATTGATTGTTGATCTTAGAGCCTGTGCTGTATGGAGAGGACCTAGACCCCCTTCACAGATGTAGCCCATAGCAGCTCAGTCTCCAAGTGGGTTCCCTAGTAAGGGAAACAGGGGCTGTCTTTGATGTGAACTCAGTGTCTGGCTCTCTGATCACCTTCCTCTGAAGAAGAGGCAGCCTTACCAGGCCGCAGAGGAAGACAATGCAGCCAGTCCTGATGAGACCTGATAGGCTTAGGAAGAAAGACCTCCCCTATCAGTAAACTTGGGGAGGGGAATTGGAGGAGAAGAAGGAGGAAGGGTGGTATTGAGAGGGGACAAGGGAGGGAGCTACAAAGTCAATAAATTGTAATAAATTTAAAAAAAAATAAAAAGGGTACATTTCTTTTGTGTTGTAGTAGAAAGTAAAATAAAAGATAAAAGAAACCTATCTACAGATGAAATTTGGCCAAATAATTCAAGGAGAAGGCAAATCATGTCTGTGTTAAGATTATTTAACACATCATATTAATTGGAACTGCTCTAAAATAGAAAAATCACCAGTGAGTGCAAATTTATAATTAAAACAGTAATTATGCAAGTTGACTTCCCTGCTCTTTTTTCCCAACATCTTTATTCTTCACAAAGCCACAATGATTGTGTATTAGTATTGTATGATTTTAACTTATCTGATAATTCCTCCTCTACTACATATTCTTCAAGAACATCTACCCATTTACATCCAAATAGAGAGAGAGAGAGCTAGAGATATGTATCTGAGTGATTTAGTAGTTGTGACTGTCATTGTCAACCTGATAGCATTTAGAATTACCTAGAATTACATAGTAAGATAGGTTTCTGGGTATGTCTGTGTATGCATTTCTGGAGAGGTACGGAATATAAATAGCCCCATCATGTGGGCTTGGTGCACAGACTAAATAAATGGTTGAAGGAGAGCAAGCAGAGTACCTACATTCCTTTTCTCTTTGCTTCCTCTTCATCATGGAGTAAGTTGCTCTGCTATAAACCTATCAGGTCAACAGACCTCCTGTCTAAGCTGCTCATGCCAGGCATTCTGCGTCATTAGTGAGGAAAGTAACACAGCAGGTCAGTAGAGAATGTATGTGTTCAACGGTTTTTGACTGAGTAACATGTGCTGGATATTGTTGAAGCTTGATTATGAAGCTACTATGACCTTGTTCAGAATGCATAGTGCTTACAGTCCAGACAGGAAAAAAAAATTGTGAGGAAGAAACAAATTCAGGTGATGAACGTGAGAAACAGTTCTAAAACTATGTATAACAAAACAGATGGTCAGAGAGTATTTCTCCAAGATGGCCCAGGTCAAAATTTTTATTAAAAATGGAATACTGGTAGGAGCTATACATGTTTTTGAAATGTATAAGAAGAAAATTTTGCATGGAATTTTCCAACAGAGGAAACAGAAGAGGTTGAAATATGGTGGATTCCGGAAGAGGCAAGGTCCGAAGAAATGAAAGCCTGGTACGCACACATGGTGCGAAGCTGAGGAGTTTGAACATTACCTTAAAAGAACAGAGAGCAAGAGATGGCTTTTGAGCTGTTAGTGGTCCCAACAGTTTTGGGTCCTTTTAAGGGAGTGACTTTGGCAGTAATGTGAAATTGAACTTTGATGTGTAAAAGTTTAGAGCTGAGACGACAGAGAGGAAGTCCCTGTAGCTCCAGACTCTCAGTGACCATTTCAAGAAACACCCTGACAAACACAAACAGAAAGACAAACTTGATATACAAAAGTAAATAATGGGACTCAGCGACACTTTCTGGTGGGGGAAGAAATGACATGAAAGAGAGGAATTCCGCCTCGGAAAGATGCCTTCCTCATCCTAATGATAATGGAAGACAGTGACATAGGTCTCCAAATGTACAGAGTGGGGGTTGTTGCAGAGCTTGGGGAGGCAATTTCCCATGGAGTGATTGAAACATCAAATGGGAAGTAACACGGAGGTAAGAGCAGATGGCTAAGAACTGGCAATATTTGAAAACTTGAGGATTTCATGGTCTTGTGATAAGCTGTGGCCTGAAAGGGAACATGAAATTTTTAAACCAAGTACCATGATATAATGTTTAAAGCATGGTTTTCACAGTAAAAAAAAAATGTAGTCACACATGCTGAATATTGCAAGAAAACAAATGAAGCTAGGGCTAATTCACAGACCACAGTTCACCTGGATGATGGAGACAAAAAACAAAACAAACAAACAAAAAAAACATATTTTAGTGAACCAAAGAGAAACTAAGAACACAAATTTGGTATAAATTATTCTTCTAAAAAATACACCCTGCCAGAAAGTGGTCAGTTAGTATACAGAAATAGAGCAAGGGAAATTTTTAGTTGGGGACACCTGAGTGTCCTTATCGGCTGCGAAGGAAAATCTAACAGAGGAGGAATTCCTTTTGCAAGAACAAAGAAGAGATTGCATGAAGCCAAGTCCCCAAGGATTTGGAATAAAATTGAATCACACAGATCCCCGGTGTAAATGTCAGCCTTCAATAGAAGAGTTTAAAGGGATATGGAAGCAGACAAGCTGTCTCTTAAGGTCCACTTGTAGTTTTATGTGTACATATGTGTCTTCTGTCTGTGGATATGCACGTGAGTGTGAGTTGGGGAGGGGGGCTGCCGAAGCCAGAATAAGGCGGCAGATCTCTTCAAATTAGAGCTACAGGAAGTTATGAGCTCCCTGACGGGGATGCTGGGAACTGAATTGTGTCCCCTGGAAAAGCCGGGAGCATTCCTAACTGCTGAGCTGTCTTTCCAACCCTCATTTTTTTTAGGTTTATTTTTATTCAAGCAGATGGTTTTGAAGGGGGTGATTTCGATAGTCAAACAAGAAAGAGAGAACATTATAGAGTGAGACTGGGAGTTTGGTGAAGAGGTTCGATACTAAGAAGTTTGCAAGAGATGCAGCTGGGGACTCATTAAAAAAGGGAATTACTTACAGACCTTGGATGTTTAATAGCATTGGAAGGTTACTTTGGCTCAGAAAATGTAAAATAAAGCCTTAAAAAAATAAAATCCAGAGATTTAATTTGTTAAGGCTGCAAGTGACCTAAATACAAATGAGAGGCAGATGTATATTGAGGGCCAAATACCCAAAATGCTAGCGTTGGCGTCTGAAGTGAGGTACAAAAGAAAAGAACAACAACAAAAAAATTGACTAGTGGTTGAGCAAAGACAAGGATAAGGCTAAAACACTGTGAGTAAATTGTCTGCCATCGCCTACTTCTCACTAATAAAAATGCAAGGGGTTAGGGTGAGCAATGGTAAAATCAGGCATGGGTGGCCAGCATAAACAAACAAACAAACAAACAAAAAAGATTAGAAATTGCTATTGCTCAATATATCTTAGGTTAAGATAAACATGGGAAAATTGAGACACAGAACATTTATTTTGAAAGAAAAAGATACATAAGACCCCGAATACGAAGCCATATCAAAATGGATTGTGACTCACAATTGTCCTCCAGGTACCGATATACAACCTTGTTCTACGTCCTTTTCTTTGTTCTATTACTGGTGTCACCACACTTCCTCCTGCACCTCTGTCCAGACTCCCTTCAGTCTGTCTACCTCTAAGCCCAGCACCTGCGGGACCTGCTTCAGCGTCCAGTGGACCTCCCTCTCGGCTGTCTGAGACTTGGACTGATGAGAGCTTGAGCGACTCATTGCACTTCTCTGGATCTCAGAAACATGTTACAGCAGTTGAGGGGTGACAGTGAGTGAGTGGAGGCTGTCACCCTTATTCTAGTGTGGCTTCATCTGAAAACTTCAGAATAAAAGAAACATGCTACATGGACCTAGGAGACAGGAAAAAGACAGATGGCATAAACCAGATAGATATATGGAGAGAGACACATCAAGAAGTGGGAGAAATGGTATCTTTGCCTTATAAAAATCGTGAGAGTTTTTTTGTGGGGGTTTTTTGTTGTTTTTGTTTGTTTGTTTGTTCGTTTTTACTAAACAAAGAGGAGAATGTGTATGTTGCAGATTCCAGCATAAGAAGCTGTTCTGACTGAGGGAGTAGGAAAAGCAAGCTCCTCAGAGGGGCAATGCAGCATCAGCAACAGAAAGTGTCTTATCTTCACCTATGACTTTATCCAGCTTCTACACACAGCCGTATACACAGAGCTGTGAAACCTTTGGAGAAAGTTTAATATACTTTGATGATGATGATGATACAATGGTAGTAAGCTAGATAGGCCTCTGGAAAAAGAGAAGGACAAGAATTTCTCCTGAAGTATTTTATTTCAGACAAAGAATGTACACAGGCAGATTTGAACAAGAAGACCCTGTGAAGACTGACTCCATAGTGATTTCCATAGAAGAAGAATATGTGTAAATTATTGAGACTCTTGGATTTTTATGTTTTGCAAAAAGAACAAGACCAAAGCTTATTGCAGTTAAGGAAATATTCCAAAAGCTATAGCCAAAGATTTTTAATTGCGTTTTCCAGAGTAAATATTACAAAATTTATTTTGTAATAAATTAAAAATGAAACAAAAACTTTAAAAAGGTACCTCTCCAAAGAAATCCACCCTGTTAAATCATAACAAAGTTCTGTAACATTTATACCACGGGTTTCATTGCTTTTCTGACAGCTGGTTCCAAAACATCATAAAGGGATTAACACAGGTGAGTTTGCGCCTCAGGGAATGCTGAGCTCCCCGGACTTTCATATGTTGTGCTTACTAGCTTTCTCCCCATTCTGCACGATGGAGGAGCCTCTTCGTGATTCAAGTGCCTGGGCTGACTGAAGCTCAACAGCACACCATCGCTGAACTCAGTCAAGTTCATGGTCGATACCTCCTTTGAGGAAGAGGCAGCTTTATAAGTGGCTACAGGGACAGGAGTCTTGCTTATTACTTGCATTTGATAATGAGTATCTCTACACCGAAATCAACAGAGGTAGTCCGTAACCTACCCTCCTAAAGGATACAAACCGCACTGAACAACTGAATCCAGAGCGGGACTGTTGCATCCTCATGCTACACAGAAGGAATATTATTGTATGATTCTGAATCTTAAAATCTGACCCGTAGAACCAGAGAACACCACACCGCTATCCATCCTCTCAAACAAATAATCCATTTTTTTCTAAAGCTGTTAGCTAATGGCTGGAATTGGACAGAAGGAATATAAGAGTTGGTTTTATTCAACAACCTGTCTGCATCATGTTTCATTGCAGCCCTGGATTTATTATTCCCGTCGACTTCCTAATTCTTGTTTTTGGGTAATAGACCAGGAAGAGGTTATTAGAGAGTGACAGCTGAAGTTAGTGACATGAGACCCAGGCCTTTGCCTCCCGGTTACAGAAGCAGAATTCTTCCTGGTGACCCCCCGCGTTCGGTACTTCCAGTCTTTAAGCATTTTCAACCAGCCAAATTTTTCTATTATCAAAAATCAGTTAACTGCATGATTTACCCTGGCTGATCTCACTAGCTCAAATCTCCCACTAAAATGTATCCCTAAGAGGAATGAATTGTTAAATTAGCTGAAATTGCACTTTTTGGGAAACTGAAACAGGTGTGATCTGAATGCACATTTTACTTGGATTTTAATGCCTGATGGAGAAAGAAACCTGAGCAACTAAAAGAGAATGCATTCCTTGCCAATTCCTTTAGCTAACCTACACTTCAAGATTTGTGGGTGCAATGGTCTGGCAGATCGGACAGAATTGTTTGACATTAAAATGCTTCTATGTACCAGGCAATCCTCATCACCTGTTGGTGTGTGTGTGTGTGTGTGTGTGTGTGTGTGTGTGTGTATGTGTGTGAGTGTGGTTGTTGTTGTTTGTTTGTCTCTTTACTTTTTAGAAGAGCATGACCATTTACTTTTTTAAGGCAGATCATCATTTGCTCTATATATACCAAACCATAACTACCAACACCCACAACTCAATGTTGGCTGAGAAATCTGATAAATGTGATGTAAACATTTGAGTAAATGAATTGTATGTAGTTTCTAAACTTCCTTTCTGTATTTATTAAAATGGCGTTGCTCGCTCTCACTCAGCCCACCACTCAGCAATCAGTAAATAATAACAGCTCTCTTGGCTCACCTTATGCACCTTTGAGACATAAACAATATGATACCTGTGTTCTCAATTTGCACTTCAAATGTTCTTGCTAGTGATGGTTCATTTTATGTCAATCTTGTGTTGTAGGTTATTTTTCTAAAACGTATTATATTTATACATATGCTATATTATGTAAATATGCTTTAAAATTATGGGATTTTGTTTTTGTTTTTTAATTTTTAATTATTTGTTCAATTTGCATACCGATTGTGGCCTCCCCCCTCCCCCCTCCCCCCTCCTCTCCTTACTGTCCCACCCTTCCACCCTCTTCCCCCATTCCCCTCTCCTCTTCTTCTCAGAGAAGGGAGCCCCCACGCTCCCCACATGCCATCCTGCTAGCCATTTCATGTCACATCGAGACTAAGAGCATCTTCTTCCACTGAGGTCAGACACAGCTGGGCTGCCCAGATAGGTGAAAGTGATTCACTAGCAAGCGACTGTGTCCACGTCAGTGACAGCCCACATGTGGGACCCCCACATGAAGACTGAGCTGTCCATAGGCTCCAGAACTGTAGGGGCCAGGATCCGATCCATGCATGTCATGCACTTAGATTGACAGTTCAGTCTCTGTGAGCCCCAATTTCCTAGGGTAGTTGACTCTGTTGGTCTTCTTATGGAGGTCTTGTTCTTTTCCAGTACCTCTATCTTTCCCCCAACTTGTCCACAATATTCCCAGATCTTTGCTTAATCTGTGGATGCTGTGGATCTCAGCATCTGTTTTGATCTACTGCTGGGTGGAGCCTCTCAGAGGACAACCATGGTAGACTTATGACTCCAGGCCTTGCAGAGTATCATTAATAGTGACAGGGGTTGGCTCTCTCTCTCTCACGTGGTGGGTTTCAATTTGGGCCAGTCATTGGTTGTCTGTTTCCTCAAACTCTGCTACATTGTTATCCCTGCCCCTCTTTCATGCAGGGTAAATTTTGGGTCAAAAGCTGTGTTGGTGGGTTGTTGTCCCCCTCCCTCCATTGGATGTCCTACCTGGCTATAAGAGGTAAACACTTCAGTTTCCATATTCCTCATCGCTAGGAGACTCTGCTGAGTCATCCCATATCCTCCCAGGAGCCTACCTTGAGGCAAGTCTCCAGCTTGTCCCAGAGATCCCCACCCATCCACACCCCAGTTCATTTAGCAAGCTTCTCAATTCCTACTTGTCCGATGTTAAATTTGTTTTCTGAGCTATTGTGTCCCAAAGTGTGACCTATAATCCATTGCTGTTCTATAACATCCTCTTTAAGGAAGAAGAGCAGGCAAGGTGTCTAAGTATTTTGAAATAGTAATGAGTCATCTGATCTTTCTCAAGCAACACAGGTTGAAACTGCTGAGACCATAGCATGGACAAGTAAGGGCTGCTATTGGCACTTTATTTGCTTTCCTCATGGCCATGCCATCACGCGCCAGTATCATTTAAGAATTTAATTGATATTGTAGTAAATATTAACTGCATTAAATTTAAAGATTCGAATGCATGTCTCTTTGCTATCCTTTTGATAAAATAAGATAAAAAGACTTCTGCTGTCTCTAGGAAAAGAGTTTTTTGGAAATTTTGGGTTGTGAATTGAATTAGTTATATTTTTAGAAAGTATCACTTTTACTAAAAAACAAGTAGAAGGAACACTGGTTATTCTTGCTTAACTATTTAATATATATTTTCTTTTTTAATTTTTTAATTAATTACAGTTTATTCACTTTATATCCCAGCTATAGCCCCCTCTCTCATTCCCTCCCAACACCACCTGGGCTCACTCATCTCCTCCCATGTCCCTCTCCAAGTCCATGGATAGGGGAGGTCTTCCTCCCCTTCCATCTGACCCTAGCTTACAGGTCTCATCAGAACTGGCTGCATTGTTCTCCTCGGTGGCCTGGCAAGGCTGCTTCCCCTTAAGGGGAGGCAGTCAAAAAGCTAGCCACTGATTTCATGTCAGAGACAATCCCTGTTCCCCTTACTAGGGAACCCACTTGGAGATTGAGCTGCCATGGGCTACATCTGAGAAGGGGTTCTAGGTTATACCCATGAATGGTCCTTGGTTGGAGTATCAGTCTCAGAAAATACCCCTGTGCCCAGATATTTTGGTTCTGTTGCTCTCCTTGTGGAGCTCCTGTCTTCTCCAGGTCTTACTTTCTCCCCCTTCTTTCCTAAGATTCCTTGCGCTCTGCGCAAAGTTTGGTTCTGAGTCTCAGCATCTGCTTTGATACACTGCTGGGTAGAATCTTTCAGAGGCCCTCTGTGATAGGCTCCTGTCCTGTTTCCTGTTTTCTCCTTCTTCCAATGTTCGTCCCATTTAAATAAACAATCTACAGCTATAATGAAACAAATTAAAGGTTTCAAGTGAAGATTAGAATTTAGAAAAGCTTACAAATTGCATTGTGATGGATTTTTCAAAAGGTGATCACCTCCCCCTGAGGTGATTGCCACAGAGCAAGACAATGCAGCCAGTCCTGATGAGACCTGATAGACTAGGGTCAGATGGACAGGAAGGAGGACCATCCCTATCAGTGGAATGGGGGAAAGGCAAGGGAGGAGAAGAGAGAGGGAAGGTAGGTTTGGGAGGGGACGAGGCAGGGGACTACAACTGGGATACAAAGTGTATAAATTATAATTAATAAAAAAGTAGGATAAAATAAGAAAGGCAAAAAACATTCTATAACAACCTAGGCATGATATTAGCAAATACAATTTTATATGCTACATAAAGAAACACCTATCACTGTTTTGGAGCATCATGTCAGAACATGGAGTTATCATGCTCAAAACCTTGAATTTAATCATAAGACTTGAAAAATCATTAAAATAAAATTAAAAATAATTAAGAATGGGATTATCTACATAATTCCATGATGTAACATTTTCAAAATGATCAATAAATGGCATTACCAGTGGGTTTTTGTTTAACAGCTTATGGAAAGTTCATAGATATGACTTCATAGTGAAAATGAAAACACAGTTGAAGAAGTTTCAGTTTTCTGAGCTTTTGTGTGAAAGCAAGGAAAGTTTCAACAACAACATTTATTTAAGGAATCTGTGAAGAGTATCCTGCAGTTTTCATGTGTGCAGACATACAGCATATATGTGAGATTGTGTTTTCTCATTGCTATGGCCAAAGTGACATAAAATGATAAAACTTTTGTAGAAACAGATCAAAGAATCCATCTCACCTTAGAAATTAAACTACATATCAGACAGGTTTGAAAAAGTACAATAATAGCACCAATTTTTATTGTTTACAACAGTTATTTGTTGCATGTTAGTGTTATTTTTAATGAATTAAATTATTTGTTTCTTAGTTTTTATTTCCAAAGTGGTAAATCAAGAGAATATACGCAATCAAAAGCTCTTTGGCCTAAGCATTCTGCCCAAAGGTTGGCCATAAGTTTTAGCATCTCCTTTGATAGTCTGCAGGGCAGAGCCTTTCAGAGGCCCTCTGTGGAGGCTCCTAACTTGTTCTCTGTTTTCTCTCCTTCTTCTGATGCACATACTCTTTGCCTTTCTGGATGGGGATTGAGCATTTTAGCCAGAGTCCTTCTTGATTAGTTTCTTTAGGTGTACAGATTTTAGTAGTTTTATCCTATATTATATGTCTATATGAGTGAGTGTATGCCGTGTGTGTCTTTCTGCTTCTGGGATAGCATAAAATCATGACAATGGAATGTTTATCAAAAAGATCTGTTCACTTCCTAATTTTCCCAAAAGCAAATAGAGGTACAAAAAAGGGACAGATATAGTACAACAATAATGACTAAACCATATTGACTTATTTTCTCCAAGTGTACTTCTCAAAATTTCTGTATCCTTAAGTAGTAATGTCAGATATGAACTCTGCATTCCAAAGGTGAACCTATTGTAAATATAAGTTATTTACATGCATAACAGTTTACAATAAATATTTAAATTTATAACATTTGAAATTTTGTAAAAAAAAAAAAAAAAAAAAGCAAAAGCTCTTTGGGCTCCTAAGTGATGGACCCTCAGACAAGATGTTTTAAGGCTCTTTGACAGAGACAAACTTTGCTCTTGTAAGGTTTGGATAATAGATATTCCTTTAAACTGAAGACAGAAATGTTTTGATGGTGAGTGACAGAGATCAGCCATGAGATTCACTTAGAAATGTCACGATACTGAGTTACAATTATTTCAGAGCTTCCCAAACTTAACTTTTCAAACCACAGTCAGCCTGCCATTCAGTAATGATAGAGACATCCTCTGACACAATATAATGATGCAAATGAGCCAAGATATGGTGAAAGAAGTTCTAGCAGCAAATAGTATTCTGGCTGTTGAGTGCTTTTTATGCCAAGTGATTCATTTTGACTACAATAGTGACTTATTATTTTTTATATAAAGTGCAAATAACTTCATTATAGGATACAGCGTTTTCGATAGAGCATTTTACTAAAGTCAAAATTCTTGGAAAGGAGTAGTGAATAACCAAATTTTTTGACTGGCTATGAGATATGATTATTGAAAGCAGTTGTTTATTTTCTCTTTTCATCTAGTAGTTGAGTTTTCAGTATTAGTCAATAGCATTTCTGCTCAGCACATCTCACAAAATCTCTTGCAACGAGGAGAAAATCCAAGCTCCCCATGTTTAGGCTCATCTACCATTTCTGAAGACCTCCTGCATTAGGAGAGAACCCTGGTTTTCCCTGCTTAAGACCACCTATTCCACCAAGAAACCACAACCATATATGTGTGTGTATATATGTATATATGTACATAAATATATACATATATATATACAAAAAATGTCCCACAAGTACAAAGTCAACCTGCAGTTCCCACAAATTCTGCCCTAGTTGCCCAGACCACACAACCTCATGAAGCAAATAAATGACACTGTTTTCCCAAGCATATGTATGCAGCTTGAAAATCTCTTGTACCAGAATCCCAGCTAACATGCCTACTGTAGTATGCTTCCCTCTCTTAAGCCTTCCTAGAATGTACGGGAACCACACAAAGAAAGGAATAAAATAAGGAAGCTAGAAGGGACTGGAAATACATGTTGAAAGTTCTGAAAGACAAAAATTGTCAACCAAGACTACCATATTTAGCAAAACTATATACTAAAATTGGAGAGGAAATGAAAACTTCTCATGATAAAAACAGATTAAAGGAATTTTTAATTATCATTTGAGAATGTCATCTATGCATATAATGTGTTTTACTCAAATCCACCCTCATTTCTTTTCTCCTGGTTTGTCCCCCACCAGTGTTTCTCCAAACTTAACAAGCACTTTTAAAACACACCAATTCTGTTTAATGCTCCTGTAGGTACATGAGTGCATGCACAGCTAACCTCTCAAGGGCCATATCTTCAAAAAACTTGACTGGCCCTTCCTCCAGAAGCCACCACTTGTCAGTAACGCTCAACTAGGAAATGGGACTTGATAATCCCCTCTTTCTTCTGTGCTGGGATTTTTTTTTTTTTTTCTGTGAAAGACACATTCTGGGTACTTTCATTTTTTTATAATTTTTATTTTTTTATATTAATTGCAGGTTATTTACTTTGTATCCCAGCCTCCTCCCTCATTCCCTTCCAATCCCATCCTCCCTCCCTCATCTCCTCCCTGCCCCTTTCCAAGTCCACATGTTTGTAGCAGCTTTATTCATAATAGAAAGAACCTAGAAACACCCAGATGTCCATCAATGGAGGAATGGATACAGAAATTGTGGTACTTTTACACAATGGAATACTACCTAGCAACTAAAAACAAGGAAATCATGAAATTTGCAGGCAAATGGTGGGATCTTGAAAAGATCATCCTAAGTGAGGCATCCCAGGAGTAGAAAGACACATGTGATATGTACTCACTTATAAGTGGGTACTAGACCTGTAAGATAGGATAAACATACTAAAATCTGTACACCTAAAGAAGATAAACAAGAAAGGGACCCGGGATAAGATGATTAATCCTCACTTAGAAAGACAAATGAGATTGACATTGGAAGTAGGAGAAAACAAGTAACAGGATAGGAGCCTACCACAGAGCCTCTGAAAGACTCTACCTAGCAGTGTATCAAAGCAGATGTTGAGACTCTTAACCAAACCTTCCGCAGAGTGTAGCAAATTATATGAAAGAAGGGAGAGTTAATATGACCTGGAGAGGACAGGAGCTCCACAAGGACCAAATATATCAGGGCACAGGGGTCTTTTATGAGACTGTTTCTCCAACCAAGGACCATGTATGGATATAACCTAGAACCCCTGCTCAAATGTAGCCCATGGCAACTCAATATCCAAGTGGATACCCTAGTAAGGGAACAGAGACTATTTCTGACATAAGCTCAATAACTGGCTCTTTGACCTCCCACCCCCCCGAGGAAGGAGCACAGAAGAGGACATTGCAGCCAGTCCTGAAGATACCTGATAAGCTAGGGTCAGGTGCTGGGAGTTTTGCTGCTCTGATCTGCTATGGTTCTTTACAATGGATCCAGGTCTGCGCAATGACACTACCATGGAATTTATATCCACTAACATGACACTACAAAGAACACTGAAAAAAATACTTCGATCTGAAGAAATGAACAAATGAACAAACAAGACAGACTCAAGAGACCACAGGGTCACAAGTAATAAACAATTCCAGAATACTTAATTGAAAGATGTCTAAGAGAAGACCACAAAACAACAAAATGACAGGTGTTAATAAGCATTGTTTAGTAATAGCTCTAGATAGTAATGGTTTCAATTTTCCAACAAAAAGGCACAGGCTAATATATTGTATTAGAAAATAGGACCTGTACACTTTTGCTGCCTCCAAGAAACACATCTCACCCTCAACAATATAAACTACCATTGAGTAAAAAGGATGGTTTATTGCTGTCTGGATTTATGTCAAATTGAAGCAAGCTTTAGTCATTTGATAGAAGAGAACCTCAATTAAGAAAATGCTTTAATAAGATTGTGCTTGGAGACAGGCATGTAGGGTATTTTCTTATTTGGTCACTGACATTGGAGGGCTCAGGCCAATGAAGGTGGTACCATCCTGGGTCTATAGTTCTGGTTTCTATAAGAAAGCAAGATAAGCAAGCCATGAGGAGTAAATCATAAACAGCATTCTTCCACAGGCTCTGCATCAGCTTTTGTGTTCAGGTTCTTGTCCTACTTCAGTTCCTGTCCTGACTTCATTTGATGATGAACAATGATGTGGATGTAATCGAGATAAACCCTTTCCTTCTCAAACTGCATTTGATCATAGTGTTTTATCACAGCAATAGTAACTCTGCCAAAGAGAGATGCAAAAATATATTCCAAGCAAATAGAACTAACAAAAAAGCAGGCATAACTACTCTAATATCTGACACAAAAATGATTTCAAATCATAACTCAAAAGAGATACAAAAGAACATTTAATACTCATTAAAGGAACTATTCATTATGATGATACTATAATCCTATACATACATGTGCCAAATGAGGAAAAGTCATTTTTTTTCAAATATTACCATATCTGAAACCACGGGTTAACTTCAACATGGTGATAGTGAGTGCCTTCAATACCCCATTCTCAACAATAGACAGGCCATGTAAATAAAAACTAATCATAGAAATATTGAAATTAAGTTATACCATAAATCCATAGGCTTAGAAGACAACTAAAGAACATTCCACCTAAATTCTAATGAATATTAACTCTTCATAGCAGACCATGGAACACATGCTAGGAAATCAACCACATACTATGATGCAAAGCCTCAGCAATTATAGAAAAATTGAAATAACATCATGCCCACAATGGAATAAAGTCATAAAATGACAATAGAAGCCACAAAAAGTACAAACACTCATGAGACAGAGCAATACACTACAGAATGATAACTAGATCTGTGATGAAATTAAGAGAAAAAAGTTAAAGTTCATTGAATGGAAATGGAAACATGACACACCAAATCTATGGGACACAAGAAGCCATTTTCAAAAAAAACATTTATAGCATTAAGTGCCCATATCAAAGAATTTGAGAGTTCTCAAATTAATAACTTAATGATACATTTGAATGCTTTGGAAAACAAGAATAAAAAATACCCTCAGAGCAGAAGAAATAAAGAAATAATCAAAATAAAAATGAAAAGAAGTACAGAGAACCAATGAAATGAGTTGATTTAAAAAAAAATGAGATTAACAAAATTTTAGCGATTGAAAAAAAAATGAACAAACAATAGGGGTGTTCTAAGATGGAGATGACCAGTGTGCACCTTATCTGAGGGGCACAGGATCCAAAACTTCAAAAATGGCCTGCTAGCAAGTGAGTGTGCCTTTAAGTGAGTGCTTGCAGAGCCTCAGATCCAGAGTCCTCTAACTAGCAGCCAGTCATCTGATTCCTCCCACCCTCACTGTGGGCAATTTAGGGATGCTTGGGACAACCTTCACAACATTGAAGCCCCTGTTCTGTGGGTCTCCCAGTGGAGTCCAGGCAAACAATTCCTGTAGCCCAGAAAGATCTGAATATCAAGAGGACAGTACAACAGGCCTGTGGGCCACTAAATGAACCACTCTCATCTTCCTGAAGAATATTACAGACACCAGAGACAGACGGAAATGACAGACTCCAGGAACAAATAGCGAAGGTTCCAGATAAGCAGATGGGTAAAGGTCACATCCAACAAAAATCAGGACATCATGGATTCACCAGCAACCCCCAAAATAAATGGATATTTTAATCCATCAGAAACACTGGAAAACAATTTTAAAGCTATACTTATATAGTTATTAGAGGCACATGAAGTGGAAATGAACAAAGCTCTCAAACAAAGGCAAATACAGCCAAACAAATAGAGGCACATGTAGAGGCACAAGTAGAGGCACACTTAGTGGCATAGAGAGAGGATATGAACAAAAAATAGAGGCCATCACGGAAAGACAGGAATCCACGATTCAAACAGATGAAGGAAACGGTGCAAGACATGAAAAGAGAATTAGAATCAATAAAGAAAACACAAACAGAGAAAACTGTGGAGAAGAAGAACTTAAAGAAAAGATCAGGAACTACCAAGGTAAGCATCACCAACAGAATATAAGAGATGGAAAAGAGAATCTCAAGCACTGAAGATACAATTCCAGAAATTAATACATTCCTTAAAGAAAAAACAAAATCAGAAAAGTTCTAAACACAAAACAGCCAAGAAATCAAGGACGCCGTAATCTGACCAAATCTAAGAATAATAGGAATAGATGAAATAGAAGAATCAGGTTCCAGTCCCAGAAAATATTTTCAAGAAAATCATAGAAGAAAAATTTCCTAACTTAAAGAAAAAGATGTCCATAAACATACAAGAAGCCTACAGAACACCAAATAGACTAAACCAAAAAAGAAACTCCTCTTGGGCTAATATCCAGTATATATAAAGAACTAAAGAAGCTGAAAACCAGCAAACCAAGTAATCCAATTAAAAAATGGGGAACAGAGCTAAACAGAGAACTCTCTGTAGAGGAATATCGAATGGCAGAGAAACACTTAAAGAAATGCTCAACCTCATTAGCCATTAGGGAAATGCAAATCAAAACAACCCTGATATTTCACCTTACACCCATCAGAAAGGCCAAGATCAAAAACGCATGCTGGAGAGGTCATGGAGAAAGGGGAACCCTCCTCCACTGCTGGTGGGAATGTAAACTTGTACAACCACTCTGGAAATCAATCTGGCACTTTCTCAGACAACTAGGAATAGCGCTTCCTCAAGATCCAGCCATACCACTCCTAGGCATATATCCAAAAGAGGCTCAAGTACACAGTAAGGACATTTGCTCAACCATGTTTGTAGTAGCTTTATTTGTAATATCCAGAAGCTGGAAACAACCTAGATGCCCCTCAACTGAAGAATGAATGCAGAAATTGTGGTACATCTACACAATGGAGTATTACTCAGCAATGAAAAATAAAGAAATCATGAAATTTGCAGGTAAATGGTGGGACCTGGAAAGGATCATCCTGAGTGAGTTGTCCCAGAAGCAGAAAAACACAAATGGTATATACTCACTCATATAGACATATAACATAGGATAAACCTACTAAAATCTGTACATCTAAAGAAACTAATCAAGAGAGAGAACCTTGACTAAAACTCTCAATCTCCATCCCAAAAAGCAAAGAGGATGGACATCAGAAGAAGAAGAAAACAGGAAACAACCTAGGAACCTGCCACAGAGGGCCTCTAAAAGGCTCTGCCCTGCAGACTATCAAAGCAGACACTGAGACTTATGACCAAATGTTGGGCAGAGTGCATGGAATCTTATGTAAGAAATGAGAAATAGTAAGATCTGGAGAGGACAGGAAGCCCACAAAGAGAGCAACAGAACTAGAAGATTTGAACACAGGGGTCTTCCCAGAGACCCATACTCCAACCAAGTACCATGCATGGAGATAACCTAGAACCCCTGCACAGATGTAGCCCATGGCAGTTTAGTGTCCAAGTGAGTTACATAGTAATGGGAAGAGGGACTGCCTCTGACACAATCTGATTGGTTTGCTCTTTGATCATCTCCCTCTGAGTGGGGAGCAGCCTTACCAGGCCACAGAAGATGGCAATGCAGCCACTCCTAATGTTGTCTGATAGACTAAGATCAGAAGGAAAGAGGGGAGGACCTCCCCTATCAGTGGATTTGGGGAGGGGCATGCGTGAAGAAGGGGGAGGGAAGGTGTGATTAGAAGGGGGAGGGAGGGGCTTAAGGGGGGATACAAAATGAATAAAGAGTAATTAATAAAATAAAATTAAATTTAAAAAAAGAAACTCCTCTTGTGACATTGTAGTCAAGACACTAAATCTACAGAACAAAGAAAAATATTAAAATCAGCAAGCGAAAAAGGCCAAGTAACATATTAACGTAGACCTACCAGAATCATACCTGTCTTCTCTACAGAAATTATGAAAAGCAGAAGGGCCTGGGCAGATATCATGTAGACTAATAAACCACAGATGCCAACCCTGACTAATATACCCAGCAAAGCTTTCAATCAACATAGATGGAAAAAACAAAATATTCTATGACAAAAATAAGTTTAAACAATATCTACACAGTAACCCAGCCCTACAGAAGATACTAGAAGGAAAACTCCAATCCAAGGAAATCAACTACACCCAAGAAAACACAAGTTATAGATAACTTCACAACAAAGAATTAAAAGAAAACAAGCATTGGAACACAGTAACACCACCAATTCCACAATAAAAGGAACTAGTATTAACTGGTCACTATTATCCAACAACATCAATGGACTCAACTCTCCAATAAAAAGACACAGACAAAAAGAATGGTTGTGGAAACAAAATCCAAAATTCTGCTGCATCCAAGAAACACACCTCTGCAACAAAGATAAACACTACCTCAGAGTTAAGGGCTGAAAAAAAAGGTTTTTCAAGCAAACAGACCCAGAAAAAAAGAGGGTAGTTAGCCTACTTAATCAAAAAAGATAAGGAGGAGCATTTCATTCTCATCAAAGGAAAAATCCATCACAACCCTTAACATCTATGCCCCAAATACAAGAGCACCTACATTTGTAAATGAAACATTATTAAAGCTTAAATCACACATCAGTCCCAAAACCTTAACAGTGGGAGACTTCAACACTCCACTCTCAACAAGGGACAGATCATCTAGACAGAAACTAAATAGAGAAATCATGACACAGAGTTCCTGAGTCAAATGGACCTAATAGATATGTACAGAACTTAATACCCAAACTCAAAAGAATATACCTTCTTTTCAGCTCCTCATGGAACCTTCTCAAAAACTGACCATATAGTCAGGCGCAAAGCAAGCCTCAACAGACACAAGAAGATCAAAACAATTCCTTGTATTCTATCAGACCACCATAGACTAAAATTAGAACTCAACAACAACAGAAACAACAAAAAGCCTACACATGCATGGAATCTAAACAACTCTTTACTCAATGACAGCTGGGTCAGGAAAGAAATAAAAAAAGAAATTAGAGACTTCCTAAGATTCAATGAAAATGAAAACACAACTTACCCAAATATTCTACCAGAGAACTCCTTAAGCTGATAAACACCTTCAGTAAAGTAGCTAGATACAAAATTAACTCAAAAAAATCAGTAGCCCTCCTGTATACGAAAGACAAAAGGGCTGAGAGAGAAATTAAGGAAACAACACCCTTCACAATAGCCACTAATAACGTAAAGTACCTTGATATGACTCTAACCAAGCATGTGAAAGACATGTTTGAACAAAAACTTCAAGTCTCTGAAGAAGATATCAGAAGATGGAAAGATCTCCCATGCTCATGGATCCGTAGGATTAACATGGTAAAAATGGCCATCCTGCCAAAAGCAATCTATAGATTCAATAGAAAATACCAACACAATTATTTACATGCCTTGAAAGAACAAGTCTCAATTTCATATGGAAAAACAACAACAAAAATAACAAAAACCAAACCAGAATTTCCAAAATGATCCTATACAACTACAGATCATCTGGAGGTATCTCCATCCCTGATCTCAAGCTGAACTACAAAGCAGTAGTAATAAAAACTGCATGGTACTAGCATAGCAACAGAATGGTGGATCAATGGAATCAAATAGAACACCAAAAATAAATCCATACACCTATGGATACTTGATTTTTCACAAAGAATCCAAAACCATGCAATGGAGGAAAAAAAAGACAGCATCTTCAACAAATGGTGCTGTTCTAACTGGACGGAACATGTAGGAAAATGCAAATAGATCCATATGTATCACTGTGCACAAAACTAAAGTCCAAGTGGATCAAAGACCTCAAGTACAACCAGACACATTAAACCTCTTAAAAATAAAAGTGGGGAAGAGCCTTGAACTCATTGGCACAGGAGACAACTTCCTGAACAGAACACCATCAGCACAGGCTTTAAGATCAACAATGAATAAATGGGACCTCATGAAACTGAAAAGCTTCTGTAAAGCAAAAGACACTGTTGTCAGAGCAAAATGATAGCCTACAGATTGGGAAAGGATTTTCACCAACCCTGTATCTGACAGAGGGCTAATACATACAATATATAAGAACTCAAGAAGTTAAACGGCAAAAGAAAAAAAAAAATTCAAGTATCCCAATTAAAAAATTGGGTACAGAGCTAAACAGTGAATTCTTAATAGAGGAATATCGAATGACAGAGAAACACTTAAAGAAATGCTCACCATCCCTAGTCATGAGGGAAATAAAAATCAAAACGACTCTGCGATTTCACTTTACACCCACCAGGATGGCTATGATCAAAAACTCAAGTGAGAACATATGCTGGAGAGGATGTAAAGAAAGGGGAACCTTCCTCCATTGCTGGTGGGAATGTAAACTTGTACAACCACTTGGAAATCAGTCTGGTACTTTCTCAGAAAATTGGGAATTTTCTGAGATCCAGCTTTAGCACTCCTAGGCATATATCCAAACATGCTCAAGTATACAACGAAGACATTTGCTCAACCATGTTTGTTGCAGCTTTATTTGTTATAGCCAGAATCTGGAAACAACCCAGATGTCCCTCAACTGAGGAATGGATACAGAAATTGTGGTTCTTTTAAACAATGGGATACTACTCATCAATTAAAAACAAGGAAATTATTAAATTTGCAGGCAAATGGTGAGAACTAGAAATTATTATCCTGAGTGAGTTATCTCAGAAGCAGAAAGACACACATTAGGTATATACTCACTTTTAAGTGGACAATAAACATATAATATTAGATAAACATTACTAAAATTTGTACACCTAAAGAAGCTAAGCAAAGAGGAGGACCCCGGGTAGGATGATCAATCCTTATGCAGAAATACAAAGAGGATGGACATTGGAAGACTAAGAAAACAGGCAACAGGACAGAAGCCTACCACATAGGGCTACGGAAAGACTTTACCCAGTAAGGTATTGAAGGAGATTTTAAGACTCATAGCCAAACTTTGCCCAGAATGCAGGGAATATTATGGAAAAAGTGGGAGATAGGAAGACCTGGAGAGGACAAGAGCTCCACAAGGAGAGCAACAGATAAAAAGAATTCTGGGCGCGGGGGTCTTTTCTAAAACTGATACTCCAACCAAGGACCATGCATGGAGATAATCTAGAATGCCCAGAACCCCTGCACAGATGTAGTCCATGGCAGCTCAGCATCCCTGTGGGTTCCCTAGTAAAGGGAACAGGAACTGTCTCTGACATGAATTCATTGGCTGGCTCTTTGATCACCTCCTCCTGAGGAGGGAGTAGACTTGCCAGGCCACAGAGGAGGACAATGCAGCCAGTCCTGATGGGACCTGTTAAGCGAGGAGGGGAGGAGGACCTCCCCTATCAATGGCCAGGAGGAGGTGTAAGGGAGAAGATGAGGGATGGTGGGATTGGGAGGAAATGAGGGAGGGGGCTACAATGGAGATACAAAGTGAATAAACTCTAGTTTATAAAAATATAAATTTTTACAAAGTGAAAAAAACAAATTTATAAAAAGTAGAAATGACACAAAAAGACACTTAGGAAACCTTCAAATCATAGGATATACTTGTAAATTTTATATTCCACTAAACTGGTAAATCTAAAAACAGTACACATGATCCATCAAAATTAAACCAAGACAAAGTAAATAAATTAAATAGATCTATAGCAACCAATGAGATAGAAGTGGTAAGGATTCATTGCCAAATTCTAGAGGAACCAACATCAATATCCTCAAATTACTCATAGAAAAGAAATACGATGAACAGTTCCAACTTTCTTTTTACTAAGCTGATATTACTGTGTCGCTACACTCAAAGGATATAGCCAATATCCTTGATGAACATAGATACAAAATTTCTTTTCTTTTATTAGCATGTATTACAATTTATTCAATTTGTATCCCGGCTGTGGCCCCCTCCCTTTTTTGTTCCCAATCCCACTCTCCCTCCTTCTTCTCCCCCCAAAGCCCCTCCCCCTAATCCACTGATAGTTGAGGTCCTCCTCCCTTTCTATTTGAGCCTTGCCTATCAGGTCTCATCAGGACAGGTTGCATTGTCTTCCTCTGTGGCCTGGCAAGGCTGCATCCCCCAGGGGACAGTGATCAGAGAGCCTACCTTTGAGTTCATGCCATAGAAAGTCCCTGCTTCCCCTTACTAGGGACCCCACTTGAAGACTGAATCTAGGGGCTACATTTGAGCCAGGGTTTTATGTCCTCTCCATGCATTGCCCTTGGTTGGGGTATCATTCTCTTCAGGGCCCCTAGGTCTCAGTTTTTGTTTTTTTATTGTTGTTGTTTTTGTTTTGGTTTTGGTTTTTTTTTGGGGGGGGTTGGCTTTATTGGTCTCCTTTTCAAGCTCCTGTCCCCTCCAGGCCTTTCTATCTCCCCCTTCTTAAATAAGATTCCCTGAACTCTGTTCAAAGTTTGGCTGAGTCTCAGTCTCTGCTTTGATTCCTCAATCTGTAGAGTCTTTCAGAGGCCCTCGGTGGTAGGCTCCTGTCCTGTTCCCTGTCTTCTCCTGATTCCAATGTCTATTGCATTTGTTCTTCTGAATGAGGATTGAGCATCTTCACTAAGGTCTTCCTTGTTGTTTAGCTTCTTTAGGAGTATACATTTTATTATGCTTATCCTATATTATATGTCTAATATCCACTTCTAAGTGAGTATATACTGTGTGTGTCTTTCTGCTCACTCAGGATGATCTTTTCTCGTTCCCACTATTTGCCTTCAAATTTCATGTTTGCCTTGTTTTTAATATCTGAGCAGTATTCCATTGTGTAAATGTACCACAATTTCTGTATCCAAAACTTCTTAATAAGTTACCTGCAATTGGAATTTGAGAATACACATCAGGATTAAGTAGACTTTATCCTAGAGAAGAAGTTCAGCACATATGACATAGGAGTAACCAATTACCCTCTGGTTGGATTAAGGCCCAATTCACTAGATGAAACTCATGGCCTGGTACTATTAATTGTTCCAAAAACCTTTGGCTAGCTAGATTATCAGAGCTTTCCATGTTCTTAGGGCTTCTCTCTGGTGACTTTTAACTCCCCAGGGTCTACAATGGGTATACTATCACTGCTAGTTAATTCTTTTTTTTTTCTTGGACTTCCTTTCTATCTTGCTGCTTCTCTTATCCTACACACTTAATAGATTGTTATTAAAATTGTGCTCCTTTAAACCATTTATGTAATGTGAGTAGCTATGTTAACACACATATATGTATATATATTTTTTTCTTTTAGAAATATTATTGTGTCTTAACCTACAGAGAAAGTAAAATAGCTTTACTGGTGATCATTGAAAAGTAGAAGTAACGGAATGATTTTGTGAAAGAGAACAAAATCAGGGAAGCATGGAGAACATGAATTGTGTAAAATTGTAGTTACTTACAGAAGCTTAGAAAATGTCATTTGATTTACCAAAACAAGAACAATAGCTGAAGACACAGAATCTTTTGAAAAAAAAAATACCCTTGCTCCAAGATGCATACTCTAAATAAAATCAGGTATGAGAGAAGTACTTGAGAAGTATTTGTTTCAGGAGACAAAGGATGCTGTTACAAATGCTATAAATCTTCTTCCTTAACAGAAATATCTTGTCTTCTTAATAATAAGGCAATCATTCACCTGTGTGCTATGAATAAAGGAAGAGAATGTTCATCAAAAATGTAAAATTATGAAATCTCTGCTTGTTTAGGAAAATAATTGGCAATCAAATAATATAAACAGTAAATGATATCTGTAACGAATTTTATTTTAGGAGGTTTTGAATTAAATCATACAGTTTGCCAGTAAAAATGCATACAATTCAAAATAAAAGGGGATATCTATAAATAATATTCAAGTGTTTATTCCACTCAAGAAAACCCAATTCAGTACCATTTATATTTGCAAACAGTGTGTGAAAGGTAGAATGTGGAGATGAATAGGAAACTTTAAGTAAATTGTACACCTGGATTAGATCTTTGGAATTGAATGTTCACGTTGAACTGTCTTGAGCCATTCAAGCAAATTTCGTAAAAGAAAAGGAGGGTGAGTGGTATTTCCTGCAAACTCTATTGCACAGCTTTAGTTCTGGAATCACATCTTTGCCATGTGTCTTACTCTTAAAAAAAAAAAAAAAAACAGCCTAAACCCTGTTTTACCTTGCTGAAAAAGAATATTGTATTATCCAGGAAACATCAACTCTGTTAAAAGCCTTTAAAAAAAAAAAAAGATTATGGTTGAATGACACCCTCCAAACCAGTGATAAGTATAAAAGTCCTGCTATTCTCCGTCTGATGGACTCTATTTAAGCCAGACCATGCCATTAAAGCCAGTACTAATTGTGGCCACCTACGTGGCGGTCCTACCACACACGTCCATCTTAGTTACTAAAGTCTGTGACTGTAATCTTACACACAAAGGAAACCCTGGAGGTGCGGGGAAGGTGGGGATGCCCAGATGGAGACGCTATTCCTTGGGTGGGTCATTTGCGTGTCACAAATGTTCCCTTCAGAAAGGAGCACCGAGATCGGGCAGCAGTGGGAAGAAACAGGGCAATGGGAAGGAAAGTACAATGCAATGGGGACCACCGGCCAGGGAAGTGCAAGGACTAATTCTGCTTACATCTTGATTTTAGCTTCATAGGATTAATCACTCATTTCTGACCTTTGAAACTGCAAGAGAATAAATTCTCTCTTTTTTAAACCACTTAGTTTGTGTTCCTTGCCCCGGCCTCATGAGCAGACGAGCACAGTAATGCACAACAACACAGCAGCAGGCAGCAGTATTTCACTTACTTGCCTCCCAGTATTTACTTTTCTAAGAGAGGAATGAGAAGAGATGATCTTCTGCAACAGCAGGGCCAACATCTGGCAAATCATTTTTTGTTTCCATCAGTCCCTACACTCTTGCCCTTCATTACACAGACCGCAGAGTGCTTGTGGTCCACAAATGTATGGCTGTGACCCATCATAAATTAATCATATGGACTCCACCATCCCCTGATGCGGGGCCTATTGTTTATTCATAAGAGCAAAGTTCTTATGGAAAGGTGAGGTACTTCTATCATGCATGATAATTATTACCAATTATCATATGACAATAAGCTGTCTTTGTCCCATCTCAAAAGAGCAAACCTGTCAGGCTGTCAGCCTGCAAGTCTACTGCATTTCAAATATGTGCTTTGAGTAACTAAACTGCCTTTCAAATTGGTGGGCAGTCTTGGTATTTAATGCACTTCAAGTATTGTATTAGAACTTTTCTTCTCTCTTCTTGTCTTTACACAATAGCTCAGGGAAAATTCTTGGTCAGGCATGTAAGCAGGGGTAATTGTACTTTTTTTATTGGATATTCACCCCTATCACAGTTAGCTTTAGTTGTCAAAGAGGCACACTTTGGTAAAAAGAACCTTACTCAAAAAAAAAATGCCATTAAATTGGCTTCTGGACATGTCTGTGAAGTGCTTTCTTAATTGTTAATTGGCATAAAGGTGTTCGCCTTCAGTGGACAGCGACATCCCTGGACAGGTGGGCCTGGGTTGTATAAGGAAGATAGCTAGACAAACCCAGGGAAGCCAGCCAGGAAGCGGCTTTCTTCCATGGTTTCTGCTTCAGCTCCTGCATCCAAGTTCCTGCTTTGAGCTCCTGCCATGACTTCCCTACATGATAAATTATAATCTGTAGGTCTAATAAATCCCTCCCTTACCTAAGCTGATTTTGTTCATGATTCTTCACCAATGCATCAAAAAGAAAACTACAACAATCCGTAAACAAATCACTTTATTAAATGACTACTTTAGGTTAGATGACCTTGAAAGACCCATCAAATCTCACATCTAGAACCTGGTCAATGTTCACAGTAACTATGCTTATTTTATAGAACAACACAGTTACCATTGAAATATTAATTTAAATGTTTCTTCCTTAAAATAACATACTTGTTGTTTCTGAAATTATTAACTCAGTTTTAAATTCCCAAACTAAACTACACTTGACATTGTTCTTCTAGACTAGCTGACATGTAAACAACAATTTGTTTGGTGTCATTGCAGAAATACAGCACCAAGTATCAAGTTCAGATTTAAAAAAACAAAACAAAAAAACAGTTTTGTAGTAGTGTGAATGGGAGGCAGACATTTGCCAAGGGAATTTGGAGCTATCAGCACTTTTGTGTGATTGCTGTGAATCTTTGCAATGTAGACTACAACATGGAAATACAGCTATCCATTTTAGGAAAGGCATACAAATAATATTACAGGAGTGCTAAGAACTGTGATGAGAAAGCAATCTAAGCAACTGTTACATCACAGGAAATGAATCTGCTTGTCTAACACACTTTAGAGAAAAAGACAATGAATAAAAGCAACACTAACATTATTAGGAAGCAAACACACTTACAGAAGCTTTTCCCAAAGTGTTTGTTAGTTGAAGAATAAAACCCTCAGATAAATGAATATCCCAAATCGGTTGCACCTATGTCTTATGAAGCCATAAGAGCCTCCAAATTACTTACTTCAAGAGACAGCAATTTCTGTTGGCAAGATGCATGGAAAGTGTTCCATTTGTGAGAACAGAGTAGAAAGCAGTTTCTGCCCTGACAATAAAAAAAAGCGACAGGTAATGCAGAAGTAATCAATCTGAAAGGTATAGAGTATTGAAATGTGAAACACTTAAAAAGCCAAAAGGTAGATTTTGAGATCAGTCCAGGAAGCTATTGAAATTCAGAGCAATTCCTCGAGGATTGGAGTACGTGAGAAGGCCAGAGAATGCCGGAAGCAGCCAATGCCTATGCATTTTTAAAAGCAAACATCATTGCAGGATAGATTGTCCTTATATCAAGGAAAGTTTCACATCATTCCAAAATATTTAAGGAGAATAAAATCATGTTTGTCTAGTAAAAAGCAGAATTGTAGAAAGCACAGAACTGATTCGATTTTAAGCTTAGAGAAGAAAAACTGATTTTATTAGTGTATCAGTAAACATATTCCCAAGACATAAATTTTTTGGATCTAAATAACTAAAAGGAGCATTTCCCCCAACGTGTATGAATAGAAAGTCAAAGGGAAATGTATTTCTTTATCTTATTTGTTGGATTTATCACAGAAACTAAACATGTATGAATGAAAACGTATTTGCTTTTCTCAGGAGCCATATCCCCACATACCTCAGACTTCACATAAAAGAGAAGCTTGAAAAACATTCTGATGAGATTTAAGTACCTTTCCTAGGGTCCTCCTTAGACTTTAGCTTCTTTAGGTCTGTAGATGGCTATCTTATATATCTAATATCTGCTAATAAGTGTAAGCCATGCATGTCTTTCTGATTATAGGTTTCCTCACTCAGGATGATCTCTTCTAGTTCCAGCAATTTGCCTGAAAATTTCATGATCTCCTTGTTTTTAATTGCTGAGTAGTATTCCATTGTGTAGATGTACCACAATTCTATATCCATTCCTCTGTTGAGGGACATCCGGGTTGTTTCCA
The DNA here is from genome assembly GCF_907164565.1 of Psammomys obesus. Taxonomy (NCBI): domain Eukaryota; kingdom Metazoa; phylum Chordata; class Mammalia; order Rodentia; family Muridae; genus Psammomys; species Psammomys obesus. The sequence goes on from NW_026596069.1 coordinate 13,974,828, forward strand.
GATTCTGGCTATTACAAGTAAAGCTGCTATGAACATAATTGAGCAAATGTTCTTATTGAAAGGTAGGGCATTTTGGGGGTATATGCCCAGGAGTGGTGTAGCTGGATCTTGAGGCAGTGCTATTCCCAGTTTTTTTGTTTGTTTGTTTGTTTGTTTGTTTGTTTGTTTGTTTTTTGAGAAAGCACCAGATTGAGTTCCAAAGTGGTTGTACAAGTTTGCACTCCGACCAGCAAGGAGGAGAGTTCACCTTTCTCTACATCCTCTCTAGCATGTGTTGTCACTTGAGGTTTTTATTTTTTTTTTATTTTAGCCATTCACCAGAAGCAGGGGAAGAGAGGAAACAGGATGGGAGTCTACTATGTTAGAGGGTACTCTGAAAGGATTCACCCAACCGGGGAACAAAGCAGATGCTGAGACTCAGGACCAAACTTTGGGCAGAGTGTAGGGAGTCTTATAGAGGAAGAGAGGGGTGGGATTAGAGGGACATGGATGGGACAGAAGCCCCACAAGGATACCAACAAAACTAAAATATTTGAGCCCACACCTTCCTGCAGAGACTGATGCACCAATGGAGGACCATGCATGGAGAGGACCTAAACCTCCTACTCAGATGTGGCTGATTGGCAGCTCAGTCTCCATGTGGATCTCTGAGTGAGGGGAGCAGGGGCTGCCTCTATCATGAACTCAGATGACTGCTCTTTGATCATTTGCCCCTGGTGATGCGGCCTTGCCAGGCCAAGGAGGAAGAGGATCCAGTCAGTCCTGATGAGACTTAACAAGCTATGGGCATATGGCAATACTGGACAACTCCCCATTCAAGTGGACTAGGGGAAAGGTATGAGGGGAAGAGAGAGGGACGGTAGGACTGGAGGAGTTGAGGGAGGAGGACTTCAGTCGGGATATATAATGAATGAATTGTGAAAAAAAATAAAAAATATATATATATAAAAAAGAGAAGCTTGAGAGGACCAACAAGTCGCCTGCTTCTCTTGTCAAAGATTTCTCTTGAAATATGGTGACCATTTCTTTCTAAACAAAATCTCCCCATCCATAATAGAAATATTCTCTGATAAAATGTATTTTAAATGCCTCATTTTATGTACAACTGGGCATGGGTCATGACCTTCTCCAATCATTTATCCACCATGAATTCCACCCAGTATGCAGAAATGTTATGTTTCTGGGTCTTCTAGTCTCTGCTCTTGGCTCTAATGGAAGTACTATCCATCCATTGGCTGCTTTGTGTGCATCTCCACATGCTTATCACTCTCTCGCTGGCTCTTGTAAAAGATGCCGACTAGTATTTCGTCTCCGTGTTTGACAGAACTCACTTGTGATAGCTAATACTTCAGAGAGTCGGGGTAAGTATGCTACATATTTGTAGCTCCTTCTTTTTCTACTCATTTCTTTTCCATTTGAAATCAGACGACCAGAAAGTAATGCACTCGAAATTCCCTTGATTACTGTGTTTTCAATTTGATTGATTTCTGCTCTTATTACTTCCTTCATGCTGCTGGTTTTGTGCTAAATGTCTTTGTTTTTATCGCTTCTTAAAGTGAAAATTCAAGGCACTGATTTAAAATCCAGTTTTTTATGTAAGCGTAAAAATAAAAAATAAACAACAACAAAAACCTCTCAAGTTATTATCCAGCTCACCGTAGTTGTAGATGTATCAAAACAATTTTTAAATATTCTTCTTGTTTTCTTTCTAACACAAACTTTCTATGTAATATCCACTGGATATTTAGAAATGTGTTGCATAATTCACAAGTATTTAAGTACATTGTATGTATCACAGCATCGTCACTTTAGAAATTAGTCTTTGGAATAGAACATAACTTGTGCACATTCATCTGCTTGAAGTTACTATGGCTTAGATTGTTCTGTGATACATTGACTAAATGGAAGTTTCTTCTGTGTTTGAAAAGTTTCTCTGTTCTGCAGATGTTAGATAATAGTTACAAGTCCCCATTATGCTAAGATAACTGCTCACAATGTGTATGAATTCCGTAGTAGTTTTTGTTTATTTATTTGTTTAGCTGCTTTATCAATTACTGAAGGAAAAGAAAGGATTCAGTCCCCCTACTTTGGTGACAGATTTCTCCATCCATTTCTCTCTTTCCTTTATATATTTGAAGCTCTGCGATGTAACTTGAGAATATGTTAGAGATGCATATGTATTTAGGAATATAGTATCTTCCTACTCACCGGTACCTTATCTTTGTGTAAGGAATCTCTCTGGTGTAAATGCAGCTGTGCTGATTTCCCTGTTTGCGCTTACAGGCTACCTCCCCTTTCATCCTTTCCGTTTGTCTCACTGGGATCTTTGTTTTCCTTTGGTTGGTTTTGTGGTTTTGTGGTGTTCCAGAGCCTTACTCATCTGGACCTCTTCAACTTAGCTTCAGACCTGCTTCATTAGTTTATCTTTCTGTATCTTTATGTTATATTTTATCCCAGGTAGGCAATGTGTAGTTATGTTTGTATTTAGTAAAGCCTATTTTTATATTATTATTTCAGTAATTTGTGTTTTTATTATTACAATGTACAAATGTTCCTATTTTCAGCCATCGTTTCTCTATTTGTTTCAATACATTAGTTATAAAAGTTTTAATATTCTTCCTTGAAATTTCATCCTTCTAATCCTGGTTTATGTTGGGTTATTTCTATTGAATTTAATCTTAAACAATGTTATGACAGGAAAAGAGAACAGAATGATAGCAAGAGCTCTCAAATATTTTACCTAGAAGTTAAAATGTTTAACTTCTAGGCCAGTGAGAAATAGCACATATTAGAATCTTGGGAGGTAGCCACACAGGGATCTTCAGAGGAGCCAATGTCATTCTTAAAGTGGACCATTCTGGGGTTGGAAAGGGTCCCTGCATTCCGTTATTGTGACATGTTCCAAGACAAATAGAAAGTTTACTTCTTTATTAATTCAAGTTGGATTTCTAAGATTTGAATATAAGATTTTTTAAATGGTTTCTCCTTATGACACCTGTCTTCCTGAGAAATTCTTACACAGCCCCAGTTGTATAGGTTCATAACACAGACATAAAATCAAACATCCACTGATAATTCATCATAAAAATACATTTAAATACAATTCTTTTATTATTTATTAAGGACATTGACTATTAATAAGACAAAGAATTAAATTTTGGCTAAGTATCTGTTACTGAAGGATCTATGACATCTTCACTATTTGACAGAGTTCATTGATAGTTTGATTTTATAATAATAAATTACAAAATCACCCTTTGACCAGAAATACAAATTCATCAAAATACATGGTACAAAATGTGAGAAATATGTTTGTTTTAGGGCCATCTCAGAAAATGTTTAAAATTCTGTCCGAATTCCAATTCAAAGTTTATTTGATAATTTCAAATGAAAAGGCAGAAATTCAAAGGGTAATTTGTAGAAGTAATTTGTAATTATAAAATAATATACTTTGAAGATACAATAATTTAATATTTAGATGCTGAGGAATGATAATAGAAACATATTTGGAGGTCTATTTCCATAGTTAGACTACAATTTTTCTGCAAGAGCAGAAATCTTCTATTTTCCAACCACACATTTCAGAAAGGTTTGTTGGAACTGTGAGGTGTGGTGACTATTTCTGTTGTATGTACAAAGCAAGGCTAGAGGGAAGCTACAGGGCACAGCATGGACAGCACTACCAGGTACCACATCCTCATGACTTGTTTGATTTTGAGCAATTGTTGGTCATTGCAAGCCCAGAGCTTTTACTCTTGCTTGTTCATGATCCCCACATTTAGTTTCATGACTCAGTATGAAGAGTCATCCTACTTTCAGGTAGTCAGTGCAGTACATAGATTCAGACTGACAGAATGAGAACATCATCTCTCCAGCTTCATGATGTTCACTTTGCAATTGTAAAAGCAAACAGGATAAAACCATCAAATAAATTCCAGAAAAGGGAATTAAGGGCGGCGGGGGGGGGGTGTCTTTGGTTATCAGCAATTCTACACAGTGACATTTTGCCAGACCTGGAAGTGGGAAAAAGATCCTAAACATGACCTGATGAGCTCCTAGGAAGAATAACTTGGTCATTGTTCTAAATGGTTGTTCCTTGGCCATATTTGAGGGGTGTGGAAAATTTTCACCCAGGAGGTATAGCTTTCATTACTAAGATGTAGCCTGTGGGAAGTTATACTCTCCAAAATTAGAACTAATAACAATCAAAAATACTCACCACCACCCATAAAGAATTGCTCAAAAACCCAAAAGGCTGACTACTCTGGTCACAGCCATAGTTAGTTGTAAGCAACTCTGAAGTCTCCCTCCCTCTGCTGTCATATCTGGCACTCATGTGTGTTTAAGAAGCCACTCTCCTGGGGCTGTCACACTATAGGAAGTCCACCCCCTTAAATTCAATTTTTCCCCAAGGAAATCCTGTTAGAGCAAGGCTCTGAAACATGAGAAGGGACAGCCCTTTAAATCTGACCTTTGCCCTCAAGGCTCAATCTTAATTTATCCCACAAGGGCCTTTTCAATATTATATCTTAGTCTTAGCAGGTACGTCATTTCATAACTTTCTCCAAATTTCTGCTTCCAGGTTGAAATATTCTTCACCTTTGTTATAAGGCTTAGCCTAACTACAGCCAGACAGAACCAGAATAACCTCATAATAATCTGTGCTGCTTAATTTAGAGCCCATCCATTGTGCTCAGGGTTAGCATTGCAAGTTATCATAGGGACTCTATACTATGTACAAGCACCATCTGATGTGGTTGCTAGTCTAATAATTGTTTTGGCTGAAATTGGCATCTATTTAGTCTCCCCTGGACTATTATTCAGCTGCTTTATATCAGTGGCATCATATTTACATAAATTTCTATCATAATCAGGATAATGATATTGAATTGCTTTAGTAACAGTTCCCAAACAGGTAGCTTAAGGTTTTCAGTACGTATTTCTAATTACCACAAGTTTAGGAATGACTGCTTTTCCAGGGTGAGTTACTGAAACAATGTAAGCAGGGGCACCTGATCCCTTCTGTCACCTGGCTCTACCACCTCTGCTGAAGTCTTCCTATCTCCAGGAAGAGTCATGAATTTTCTCTTAAAAGTCTTGACCCAAAGGAGATTCATGCTTCTTTTATTTATGATCATTTTTTTTTTCAGGATGGGCCTTACGTAAAGAGACTTCCCTAATTGCAATGAGGCTGAACAACATGAGACAACATATGGATATTTGGTCGGTAGTGTCTCCCACACATCCTGTCATGCATCTGAAAAGCACACATAATTCCAAGTCAAAACTGCATTGCGATGGGTTTAGTGAGATGTAAATCACTCTGTGAACAGGAAATCCTAGTTGACAAAGAAGAGAACAAAGATATTCCCAGCAGGAGAAATGAATTAACAGGACATGAGTTGGAAAGTTAGTTGAGACATTGTGCAAACACGAATGTCCCCAATCTGATAGAGGAAAACAACCAAAGTTAAAACTCTTTTTCTCAGCATAGATTTCAAAAGAAAGCTTCGAGAAAAATTAGTAACACTAAAGTGGAAGAAACAGAAGGTTTATGAGTGGAATCACGAGAAATACGTTTTGATTGGTAGAAAGAACCAGATGGCAGGGACTGAACCAGGCTAATTAGGACTCATTCTTAAAACAATTGGTCCAAACCTTTTAAAACTTTCAAATCAAGAAGAATTTGATGTCTTGGAATTAAGTTCAAGATGATCAGATAAAGTCAGTTTTGGCCATCACAACGTGGAGGGGGGTTGACTGCTGGGGTGAAGAGGACTTGAGCAATGGGGTAGTTGCTCTGACTCCAGATTTAATCTTTCCTGGTTAAACAATAGCCTTACTTATAAAAACAGATAAGAAATGGCAATACAGGCTTCTATTATTATATAAAAACACTACATGCTAGCTGTTTGTTTATTTCCTATGTTCACAATAAATTAACAGCCTTTGAAGGAAATTTCATAGGAGCTGATAAGGAAACAGTGACTTTGGTTAAGAGGCAGGAAATAATTCACAAGACTGCTATTCTGGGAATAGTATTCTTTAATATTTTTAATCCATCTTTTCATTACAATTTTAAGCATTAATTTAACTCTAGGTTTTTCAATTGTTCAGAAATATAAAAGTTTGATTTTTATTACATTTTGATAAACTGTTTCTCATTATTATTATTATTAGATTATCTTGACATATTGTGCAAAGTGATGGGCTTCATAAAGGCAATGCATTTCAAGCATACCACACACTTAACACTCTGTATGGACTTATACTGTTTCTATAGTTATTTTATCCAGTGTCTTTGACATCAATAACTTGGCAGCATGGAGGAAAGGAGGCCTTAGGAACTGAGATAAGTGAAAGACTAGAGCACAGAGACTGGGGGCTTTGGCTCTGGTCATTTTGTCCTGCTATTTGTGGACATGACAACAGTGAGGTTGAAAGTAGATGTTCTCCTATTCACTACATCAATCTGCATCTATTATCTTCTTAAAAGTAAAGACTCTGCTTTGTAATTTGTACATATTTTGCTATTAATGTGTGACCTGTTAGAATGTCAAGAGCTTTAAATTTTAAAATCCATGCTATTTAAGGATAAATCTTAGAAAGAGCAGGCATGTAAAATAGGACAAATTTAAGGAAAGCAAAATAAAATCACAAATGACATCCAGTGAGGAAACCTTGAAAGGGAATTGTCTTTAATTAGTTCACAGTTGGAGATTGTTCACATTGCTTATTTTAGTTAAGTCTTTCATTTGAGGAGAAACAAGCTATTTAACTTTGAAGATGCTTGCGGGTAGTTGTGGAGTAGCTTTACTCTCTTATCTTTTTGAATAAGATTCTTCTTAATATAGTGTAACTCTGGTCAAGGAAAATGTTTGTGAAACATGCCACTCTGTTGGGGTCTGTTTTCCATTAGCAACAACAAGGATGAAAACAAAGTATTTAGAAGATGAAAAATACAGTATATAAGGGTCATTGATACTTATTTTAAGCCAATGGCCCGAGCAGTGTGTTTATTGGATTTTAACACAAAATGTTGGCAGTGGTCATTTGTCTTGTCCACTTGAGGGGGTATGGAATCACCTAGAAGACACAACTGCATGTCTGTGAGGGTGTTCCCAGGTGTGTTTAATTGAGCATGGATGGTACAACCCTGTTGACCAGAATCTCAGACAGAATGAACATAGATAAAGAGAAGCCAGCTAATGACCAGCTCTCTCTTCCTCTTGCTCTATCTCACTATCTCTCACTCTCTTTTACTCTCTCTTTCTCCTTCCCAAATGAGGGCACAAAACGACCTTACTTTCTCATTACCACTCCCTATCCACCATACATAACCATATCCCTAAACTGTGAGCTACAATAAATCCTTCTAGGCTGTTTTTGTCACAGAAAATGAGAAAATAGCTAATATATACAATTATGCTGTGGGTGAAAAGAGTGTCCTGTGTAAAATATATGTTGGATTTTGTTTCATATAAAGAACATATGGAATGAGAAAAATTCTAATTACTTTCTATCAAATTTCATGAATAACCATGAACACAATGGCACTTTCCTAGTGTCCCACAGGACCACTGCTTTGCTGAAACGGCTTTGGAAACAGCACAGTCACCTCTTTTGTAGTTGACATGAGGTCTCTCCACCTTAGGCATCTCTATACAATACTGCAGTGGAGCGCTATTGAGGATGCCTCCTGAGAGTGAAAGGTTTTCCCAGACTTGGCTGGAGTGTGTCTAAAGCTTCACTGTGATTGACAGCTCTGTATATTTTCCACAACTGTTATTTAGTCACAGTTGGCTACATAAAAATATGGAGATGTAACAAAGAACACTTATGGGTCCAAATATAAGCGTCCCACTCCTCCATCCCACAGGGTGGCAAGGGCATGGAGCAAGCACATCACACAGCCTTTAGTATTCACCGGGGTTCTCCTTCTAGAACTTGTAATGCTTCTTATGTTTTCAAGGTGAGTCTCGGACTCACAGTCACTGGTGAGATACTACTATAGCTTGCATCTGCAATGTCATCAAGGACCATGTTTTAAAGGCTTGATGTCCATCTTAGTGCTATAGGGAAGATGTGGAAACTTCAAGAGTTTGGGATCATAGGAGGATCATATAAATCACTGATGCCATGCCATCCAAGGAGATTGTGAGACCATCTTCACCACCACCCCATTTTTATATTTGGGCCTTATTTTTATATTTGAGTCTTGTCTTGTGATGTACTTGCTACCATTTTGTTCTGCCTTACCACCACAGGCCCCAAACCATCACAGGAGGCGGCCCACCCTGGCGTGAAAACTCCAAATATAAGCCCTCAAAAACCTTTTCCTTTTATAAAATTATTGTGTCATTTATTTGTTGCAGTAACAGAGAGTTGACCAACAGAGTTATTTCCAAATTCCTGGCCTCAAACTCTGTGTCTGCCCCCATTTTCAAAATTAAGTTAAAACATAAATTTTATAGACTGTTTCACCCAGCAGACTCCATGCAATGCTGTCTTCCTGCTTTGCCCTTAGCAAAGAAGCCAATGTCCCTATCCATTTCTTCCATCTTATCTGCTTGTCCTATTCTGATCTTCATAGTTTGTCCTATTCTTTGTACATTGTTTTCTGTACTTTAACAGGAGGAATTGTTTTTCATTAGAACCTCTGCTCAGATGTATCCTGTGGTAGCTCAGTAACCAATTGGTTTCCCATAGTGAGGGGAAAAAGGACTATTTCTAACAGGAACTCAATGACTGGCTCTTTGGCCTCCCCACCCCCCAAGGGAGGAGCAGTCCTGTTAGGCCACAGAGGAGAGCTTTGCAGCCAGTCCTGAAGATACCTGATAAAACATGATCAGATGAATGGGGAGGAGATCCCCCCTATCAGTGGACTTGGCAAGGGGCACGGTGGAGATGAGGGAGGGAGGGAGGGACTGGGAGGGAATGAGGGATCGGGACATGGCTGGGATACAGAGTTAATAAAATGTAACTGATAAGAAAAAAATAAAATTAAAAAAAAAAAAGAAGTAAAGTCCTTCCTTTAGAATGTGGATGTTTATTCTTTTAGTACTCATCTCTCATAATCTTATGCAACTCCAAAACCAAGGAGAACAAAAGTCTTTTGTACAGGTTTTCTATTTTCACTGTTTGGGAAGGTCTAAATATTTTCAAAATATTAACATAAGTGATCACATGTCCAGTGTTTCCATAGAAATGCTACATCTTATTCTATGAGTCCAACATCGAGTAGTACTTACTATATCTGTTTGACCTCTCTGACACCCTCTTCATTCATTCTGCTCTCAAATTCTCCTTTCCTAGTTAGTTATAAGTTATTTCCTCCCCTGCCACTTTCCCAACCTCAACAATCAAGCTCTAATAAGCAAAAATAAGCAACTCATGGCTCAACATCTGAACTCTGTAATTCTACTGTCTATCACTACTTTGGCAATACATCATTCTGCACCACCCCCATCCTACTCTTCTGTCTTGTCATTTAATTCATGATACCCGCTATTTAGTTGATAGCAAAGTCAAGGTACCACATATAATGAATGCACAGGGTACTTCCTTTGTCCTCAGTTAGGCATTATGGACATTTGAGGCTGCATTGCAGGACTCTTGTACAGTTCATTGTAGACCTCTACTCAGCAGGAATATGACCATCTAAAGCATCTCTAGGACTTCTAAGAATCTTCTGCGGGCAGCAGTCAAAATCACTTCCAGTTAGGAGACATTGCTATATCTACTCAGTTTCTGTATCTGTTTCAATCCTGTTCAGTACCGAGTAACCCAATCTTGAATGATTATGTTTAAAGTACTTCTGTTTTGCTCGTATATACTAATTGGAATCTGTAGGTGAGTGGTTGCTAGCATTGATACAGTTTCTTAATAATGCTGGGACTCACATCCCTGAGAATTTCCAGGCCTTTGAATTGCGATAGCTACATGACCAGTACAGATGCAGGTATCACATCTTTTTTAATCAGGAGCAAGAGGCTTGAGCACAAAAAGGAAACAGCATGCTCCTGGAAGTCATATTTTCATCTTATTCGAATTTCGTCTCTGAATTAATTCAGAAGAATCTGGGTCCACAGTCAATCCTGGAGAAAAACTTTGGAAATAGATGAGCCAGGCCTCGGTGTCTACAATGTACTAGCTTCACATCCCTCACCTCTGCATTTAAGAGTCTCCCAAACTGTGCTAAACTTCATTTTTCTTATTTATCTATTTATTTATTTGTTTGTTTGTTTATTTATTTATTTATTAAGAGATTAGCATGTTCAGTAACAAATAGCACCCTAAGAAGGATGCTTAATTCTCATTCAGAAGGGCAAATAGAATAGACACAAAAAGCAGTTGAAGAGAGGGAACAGGATGGAAGCCTACAACATATGTCCTCTGAAAGACTCCACCCAGCAGGGGATCAAAGCAAATGCTAAGACTCATAGCCAAACATTGGGAAGAGCACAGGGGGTCTTTTGGAAGAGATGGGGAGATAGAAGGACCCTGAGGGGACAGGAGCTCCGCAAAGAGAGCAACAGAGTCAACAAATCTGGGCCAAGGGGGCCCTGTGGAGACTGATACACAAACCAAGGACCATGCATGGAGAGGACCTAGGCACCCTGGTCCGATATAGTTGATAAGCAGCTCTGTCTGCATGTGGGTGTCCGAGTAAGGGGACCAGGAACTGTCTCTGACACAGACTCTGGTGTGTGCTCCTTGATTGCTTCTCCTAATGAGGTGTCCTTACCAGGTAACAGAGGAAGAGCATACAGCCAGGCCTCATGAGACTTGATAGGCTGGGGTCAGTCAGTAGGGGAGGAGGGTTCCCCTTTTCTGAGGACTAGGGGAGGGAAATAGTGAGAAAGAGGGAAGAAGGGTGGAACAGGCATGAGATGAGGAAGGGGCCTATGATCAGGATGTAAAGTGAATACATTAAAAATTTTTAAATTAAAAAGATCATCATGTAAATATTTATTTGTTACTCAAAACATCTAATGTGATTAATCTGAAGGATAAATTGCTACTTTATATAAACCTTGTAAGTTATCCTCTTAAATTTGGAGATTTTGTTACTTAAAATTGTTGACCAATATACTTTATTTGACCAATATACCTTACTCTTCCATTGATATCTGACTGAAAATTGTATTGTGTATAATATTAATAACATTCTTAAAATTAAAACATAGGTGGCAAAAATGTACAAAGTGAATTAATATACATTTTCCATTTAGAAATACATCATATATGAGCTAAGTGAGTTTGTAAATTCCAAATGTAAAATGTCTACTCAGAAAATAGTGACTATAGATACTCCTGAAGCATGAATTAATCATATCTACACATGTAAAAGATCAACAGATGTTACCTGTAGAAGGAAAGAAAATGCCATCACATAATTTTGAATAAATAAGTCATTTGGTATATAAACATATTTGATCCCGTATCTTTGAAAAGTATACATAAAACTTTCTAACTTTGACAGCAGTTTGCATATTTTGTCAATGTAATGATAGGACTAAACTAAAAAGACTAATAGAATGCATGCCTAAAATGTTTATCTTTTTCTTTCAATATGGCAGCTAAATAGCTAAGAGTTAACATACTATACATGTGTGTTTAAACAGATGTGGTCATATTCAAATAAAAACATGCCTATAGGCACATGAGTTGAGTAGGACATATGAGTGAATTACCTATAAGGCATTTGCTTTGCACAGCTAATGTAGTACGGCTATGTCTGTCAAGGAATTCAAGTAGTTTTCCTTTTTTTAAAATAAAAAATAAACCTTTCAGAGTCCCTCTGAGCAGTGTATCAAAGAAGATGCTGAGACTCATAACCAAACCTTGGGCAGAGTGCAGGGACTCATATGAAAGAAGGGGGAGTTAGTAAGATCTGGAGAGGATGGGAGCTCCACAAGGACCAAATATATCTGGGCACAGGGGTCTTTTCTGAGACTGATCCTCCAACCAAGGACCTTGCACTGAGATAACCTTGAACCCCTACACAGATGGAGCCCATGGCAGCTCAGTCTCCAAGTGGGTGTCCTAGTAAGGGGAACAGGGACTGTCTCTGACATGACCTCATTGGCTGGCTCTTTGACCTCCCCACCCCCAAGGGAGGAGCAGCCTTGCTAGGACACAGAGGAGGACATTGCAGCCAGTCCTGAAGAGACCTGATAAGCTAAGGTCAGATGGAAGGGGAGGAGGACCTTCCCTATCAGTGGACTTAGAGAGGGACATGGGTGGAGATAAGGGAGGGAGAGAGGGTAAGATTGGGAAGGAATGAGGAAGGGGGCTACAGCTGGGATACAAAGTGAATAAGCTGTAATTAATATAAAAAATAAAAATTTAGTTAAGGAATATAGCTCAGTGGCTGCCCTAGCATGTGTGAGACTCTGACTTTAATGCTCAGAGCAGCACAAACCAGGCATTATGCTGCACATCTGGAATTCCAGTACTTGGAGGTGGAGGCAATAACATTAAAAGTTCAAAATCATCTTTGACTACCTGGCAAGTTAGCCTGGATTACATGAGAAACTGTCTCAAACAAACAATCATAAATAAAATAAATCCCATGATTTTATGTGCTAAGCAGCAGCCAACTGTCTAGATTTGCTCCTCAATGGATGTGTGCTCTCATTATGAGTAACCATTTGTACTTGGAAAGCAGCCCTTCTGTCCTGTAAGGCAGATGGAGGCAGCCAGTGATAGGTGGCTTGGTAAAATAGTTGCGCAGCTGTTTTCAGCCACTGGATATCCAAAGGAAGATCACCGCTGAGCGTCCATCCATCCAGGCTTCATATCTACTTAGAATCTTTAGTGGATGTAAATGACAATACGTTTAGGTCGTACTTTATAGTTGTTTGCTTGCTTACTTTCAATGTTTTAAAAGTTGTATCCCAAATTGCCTTTGAACTCATGATCCTCTTCCCTTTTTCCCCTTGGCATTTCTGACAGTTTTATATCCCCCAAAGAGCTACCTTCATATGTTGTATATGCAATTTTGCTATCATGTTAAATGAAGCTAAGAATTCTCATTTCCATATTACAGAAGTACAGCTTTAAATGCCATCATATGGGAAGGGCGAGAGTGGGTAGAGGCAATTGCTGCCAAGACTGAGAACCTGAGTTCAATCCCTGTGACCTATGCGGTGGAAAGTAAAAAAGAGAGCCAGCAGATTTTCCCTCTGACTTCCACAGGCATGGTCTAGAAAGGATATGCCCACAAACACTCATACACAAACATATGCACAAACACTCATGCATACAGAGAGATAAATAATAAATAAATAAATAAATAAATAAATAAATAAATAAAAGTTATATAAACTAATATCTTCAGATTAATTAATTTGTAACAAAAACTGTCTAGAGCAATGGAATCTATCTCCCTTGTCCACTTCCCATCGCACTATCATATACACAGCTGTTCAGCCATAGCTTATGTGGGAAATGAAAAATTAGAGGACCTGTGTTCTGGATTTGGCTTCCACTAATTGCCCAAGAGATTGTGGCTTCCAAGTCTTCACCTTCTATTTGGCCAGTAGCTAAATCTACTATGGCAACATTCCTAATTTAGCTTACATATAAACAGAGATGCAGAAACTAAATCCACCTGATTTGCTATGGAAATTGGTTGTCTAAAGTAGAAACCACACACCCATTGAGAAGGAGCTCTAGTAAATTAGTTGATGCTTGGAAATAATTGCTTTTCCACATGGGCTTATAATGGATTTATGAAGTATAAATAGAACAAAAACTAAAGTTCTTAGATAAAAGATGGAAAGGTTTTGAGTTTTGTGTACATAGAAAAAAAATCAGCAGCTCTCACACTGAGGTTTTCTTCGAAGTAAGCAGTAGTAGGAATTTATATGGACATGAATACAAAAGGGCTAAAATGAGGTTCACTGTAGTCCTTAATATTAACTCACTAAAGGTGAGACTTAACGAAATCACTTACTTCAAAAGTTCCTTTCTCTCCTTTAGAGATTGTATTTTATGAGAAGAGTTTGAACTATCCAAGCCCAAGATCATTAAACAGGGTTGTCTGTCTTGGTGACAGGGCTGCATGGGAGAGGCTCACAGTGCCCTGCCAAACGCACTGTGTGAGCTATGAAATCTATTCAACTGAGAGAGTAGCATTTTGGTTTCTTTCCCATCTGTGTGTAAGAGTGAAGCAGGGCAATTTCAGCCCCCAGCTTGGTCTTCACTCTTTCTTGCTCTTTCTGTCTCTCCTCAATTCCATTCCTACTCATCTGAGCATCTAAACATGCTCCAAGGAAAACTGTATCCCGAATTACGTCTCGTAAGTTACACATGCCTAAGATTTAAAGAATCGATTATTGTCTGTCCACGGTCTTCTATCTAACCCTTCCTCGGGGAGGGTGTTAGGAATGTTTATTTCTAGATTTTTTTTTTTTTGTGTGTGTGTGTGTGTGTGTGTGTGTGTGTGTGTGTGTGTGTGTGTCATTTACACAGACTAAGAGACAAATCCTAACAGGTCTTTAACACAAACCAACAGGTCATGGACCCATCTTTGTAGACAAGAGTCTGGGTCATTTGATCACTGCTAAGCCTGGATAGCTTGGCTCATGGTGTTATTATAAAGACATTCCATGTTAAATGAACACTCGTGTACCTTTAACAAGCATGCCATTCAAATTTCAGTTACCTAATGATATTTCTATGGTAATTTGTATGAAATAACACAAAAACCTCTTCTGCGGGGTATTTTTAAAGTTTATTGAGAGTCAGCTATTTAAAAAAAAATAGAACAGTACTAAGAAAATCACAAAATTAAATTTTATTGAACTTCAATTTTTTTAGCTAAAAAATATATCTTTTTTGAAAACAAGGTCACATTTCTCTTGAAAGTAAAGTTAAATGCCCTATGCTATTATTGTATTGGCTAGTATTCTTCTGTCCCTGGTATACCGCATACATTGGGGCTAAGCCTATCACTTAAACTCTCTCCCCGAAGGACTGGCTACTTAGGCTAAGGGGTCATTTCTCAACCTTCAGAGGGAAAGTTAAAACTCGGAGTGATGCCCTGGAGCGCTACAATGTTTTCAGTGCCTCATCAAGTCACTATGGGAAGTAAGGAATCCTGACGTTGGGACATTCCCACCACTCTTATCAATTAAGGAATCACCATTATTTATGTTCTGTTGACCTGCCAGTTTTTCTGTAGTTGATCAAGCTGTTTGCGGAAACGTCAAACATGCCCTTCACCATCTTAAAGCCACTCAAAGCTTTCTCCCCTGGCTCAGTAGATCTGGGCTGGCCACAGTTCAGTTTACTGGCTTTTCGGTTCTGAGTTGATGTCCTATGCAACAATGTGTATGGCCACAGAACCAGGGAGGCTGAGTTAGGCTCAACTATGAATTTATTCTCCAAATCATACCATTATTATTTACCTCATCCTAATGGTGAGTGTTATCAATGTTCATTTGCTATATTCTTTTGTGCCGTATGTACAGACTAAGAGACGAAGTATAAAATGTCTTTTTAGTTTGTTTTTGAAACAAGTGAAACAAATCAGTTTCAAGAGGTCAGAGAACCACCTACCTCTGTGGTAAAAGGTCTGAATGTGATAGAGGAGGGATATGGAGACCTAACGTGGCAGAAAATGTCAGTGCCCTACTGTATTCATTGGCAAAGTAAACACCATCTCTCAGAGTGGTTAAAACTTGGAACATCCAAAACATGAATTATACAGCCTTCAGAAGAGTTTCCTTCAAGAGTATTGGCAAAACTAGGCAGCAGTTAAATGTAAAGGCATCCAAGGTATACACCAAAGATGTAGATGCTGTCCCTCAAAAGAAGTAGACGAGTTCCCATACATATCTGCAGTCTTTATTTTTTTCAACTCCTCAGCTGTGTATGCTCTATAGTTTTATAATGCTACATCAGATAAATTCTTTTTTATTTTTTAACTTTATTAATTACACTTTATTTACTTGTATCCCCCCCATAAACCCTGATAAATTGTTAATACGCTTCTCTGGGAGGTCTGAAAAGTTAATCCATTCTGATATCTTTATTCATTATGTGGAAATAAAGTATTTTACATGTCTTACACTTGTTCCTACTAAGTTTTGTACGGCAATTTTTTAGCCTTTGATCATGTTTTAATTAAAATTTAAATTATTCAAAAAAATTGAATCATTCTATAACCTATGCAAGTTTCCCTCTTAAATGGTAACTTTTTAATTTGGTGATAAATGAAAAAAATTCTTTTTAAAAATTTAGTTTTATTTATATATTTATTTATTACAATTTATTCACTTTGTATCCCCGCTGTAGCCCCCTCCCAGCCCCACACATACTTGCCTTATGCCTCCTCTTCCCTTTCTTTAGCTCCTGATAGGGGAGGACCTCCTCCCCTTCTATCTGACCCAAGCCTATCAGGACATATCAGGGAGGGCTGCATCATCTTCCTCTGTGGCCTGACAAGGCTACACTCCCCAAGGGGTGGTGATCAAAGAGCCAGCCACTGAGTTCATGTCAGAGCCAGCCCTCGTAGCCCTTACTAGGGAACTCACTTGGAAACGGAGGAGTCAATGAGTTTATTTTTGAACGGGAGGTCTAGGTCCTCTCCATGCATGGTCCTTAGTTGGAGTATCGGTCTCTGTAGGCCCTCCTGGGCCCAAGTATTTTGGCTCTGTTGTTTTCTTTGTGCAGTTCCTGACCCCTCCAGGTCTTTCTATCTCCCTCTTCTTTCATAAGGATTCCAGCGCTCTGCCCAAAGTTTGGCTATGAGTCTCAGTTTCTCCTTCGATAACCTAGTGGGTAGTCTTTCAGAGGTCCTCTGTGGAAGGTTCCTGTCCTGTTCTTTGTCTTCGCCTACTTCTGATGTCTATCCTGTTTGCCCTTCTGAATGAGGATTAAGTGTCTTTCCTAGGGTCCTCCTTGTTGTTTAGCTTCTTTAGGACTATAGATTTTAGTATGTTTATCCTATATTATATGGCTAATATCCAATTATAAGTAAGTATATATCAATGGAATCGAATAGAAGACCCAGCAATGAATCCTCACACTACAGTTACTTGACTTTTGACAAAGAAACCAAAACAATACAATGGAAAAAAGACAGTATCTTCAACAAATGGCGCTGGTCTAACTGGATATCTACATGTAAAAAAAAAAAATGCAAATAGACCCATATTTATCACCCAACACAAAGAAAAATTCCTTTTTAAAAAAATAGTTAATAACAAAATTAGTAACGATGTAAAATATTTGCCTTCATTTTAGCTGCATCATACATTTCTGTATGACTCAGACAAAGATGATCACCTCAACACTTGGTATTTCAGGAGCCTACTGCTAAATATTGTAATGATAAAAGTGCATTTTGAATTTTATTTTTGCCTGGATCACCTATTTGTTAGCATTCTATTGTAGCTCAATAACAATTCATTTTGGAATCTTAATGAAAAAAAATAGATTACAGAACTGCAAAAAAATTAGAGCTGAAATGTTGACAGTATTATTATTAATTGTATATGAAAATTAACTCCTACTCATAGGCTTGCCTCTGAACTTACAATCTGAGTGTGATTGCATGAATTTTATTAATGAAAGTGAAATGTGAATAAACTCCACAGTTACCTTGAATATAAACCTTAGCACAAGCTTTGAAGCAGTGTACATACAATCTCTGTGTAATAACTTAATAAGTATTAGCAAGTTTCAGAAAGAAATGTAGATGGAAAGGCAAGGAAAGAGAGGAAGCTAAGAGGCAACTGGTCATTTTTAATGTGGTCTTGAGAGAAAATTTACCTCAAAAGCAGAGGCCGTTTTCTTAAGATTCAGCTCTGCAACTCCTGATATGTGTATTGAATAAATTACATGTCCCAGTAGCTGGTAGCTAATGCTTTGAAGATATTATTAATTTTTCTAAGTTGCATTGAAAATGTTCTGATCCATATTAGAAAATTTCTCAAAGCACTTGAGATAATTAAGGACTCGGGTTTGCAACCACTTTCAAAACAGGTCCAGGATCTAAGCAGGTTCTGGCCAATCTCTTAGTAAAGCTTTTAAAAAAAAAACTACCTTGATTCTCAATTATTATGAAACCTGATAAAACATTTTAAAATAGTTCTTAAGTATATTAGGAATATTTTAAAACCATCTATGTAAAGAAATCAAAATGATAAATTTCTATGTTCTCTGAGACTAAAAGTATTAAATTCTTTTTTATTATAGTCTTTCACTTTGATCTACAAGTTTCAAACATTCTCCACAGGTTCTCATTTCTTTTACAACTTCATGAATAAGTGGTAGGCTGGAGCCTACCTGCCAAATGACAGCAGTAAAGTTGCTGTCCTTCAGGACGGTTCTGAGAGAATCCCATCTCTGCCTGCACCACATCAATTGTTGCACAAAGAGCCCCTCAAAATGTGAAGCTGGGGTGCTATGCCCTATTATTTAGTTTCGAGTAAAAGTAGAGTGTGATTATTATTGTAAGGAAATTAAAAAGTGGCTGTCACGAAGGAGATAGTTTTGCCTTTTCCTCACGGTTGACCACACTTCCATTCATTTCATAAACAGTCAGAACTGTGATGGTGGGGAGAGGACCTAGGACCTGCCAGAGCCTGGACCGAGTGTCTGAATGTGAGGAGGAATCTAAAGAGCTCGTGTGAGAAAACTGTGCATGTTATTCATAGATGTCACTCAAATACATAAAGTATAAAACAGCAATACATATTAAACATGCTTGTCATGGAAAATGATTGGGAGAGATCTTGTGTAACTTTGTTTTTAAGAAAGAAGCTAAGCAAGAGGGAGGACTCTGGGTAAGATGCTCAATCCTCATTCAGAAAGGCAAATGGGAGAGACATTGGAAGAGGGAGAAAAACAGGGAACCGGATAGGAGCCTACCACAGAGGCCGTCTGAAAGACTCTACCCAGCAGGTATCAAAGCAGATGCTGAGACTCATACCCAAAATTTGGACAGAGTGCAGGGAATCTTATGAAAGAAAGCAGAAAGCGAAAGACCTGGAGGGGACAGGAGCTCCATAAGGAGAACAACAGAAGCAAAAATCTGAGCCCGGGGTCTTTTCTGAGACTGATACTCCAACCAAGGACCACGCATGGCAATAACCTACCTAGAATCCCTGCACAGACATTTCCCATGGCAGCTCAGACCTCCAAGTGGGTGTCCTAGTAAGGGGAACAGGGACTGTCTCTGACATGAATTCAGTGGCCCACTGTTTGATCACCTGCCCTTGAAGGGGAAGAGGGGTAACCTTGCCAGGTCACAGAGGACAATGCAGCCAGTCCTGATGAGACCTGATAGGATAGGGTCAGATGAAAAGGGAAGAGGATCTCCCCATGAGTGGCATGGGAGGAGAAGAGGGATTGAAGGTGAGATTGGGAGGAGATGAGGGAGGGGGCCCACAGCTGGGATACAAAGTGGATAAATTGTAATAAATAAAAAATGAATTTAAAAACAGAAAGAAAAAAAAAAGAATGAGTTGTATATAACAACAGAACAGTCCCT
This sequence comes from Psammomys obesus, assembly GCF_907164565.1. Classification (NCBI taxonomy): domain Eukaryota; kingdom Metazoa; phylum Chordata; class Mammalia; order Rodentia; family Muridae; genus Psammomys; species Psammomys obesus. The sequence goes on from NW_026596069.1 coordinate 13,994,338, forward strand.
AAAGGATCGGTCTATGCAAAGGTGAGAAAGTGGATTTTGTATTTCTTTGTTTATTTCTGCTTAATCTTTCTAAAATGCTGAGGATATTAATGTTAGACATCATCAGGTCTACATGCTTTCCTTTAAACCTGGCCTCATCCCTCAGGATAAGCTAGAATCTGGAGAAAAAAAATTTAAACCCCTTGAAAAAGTCCATTGAAACAATGATTTTTGTTTCCATTCATTAATTTCTACAATGACACAGAAATTAATTTCGCCAAAAGTAACATTTTTTTTCTACATTTTGATGGATTTCCGCCAGTGTTTTCAATGCCATTTCAAAAGTTCACACCAGAAGACACCTGGGCAACCTCTGAATTTCCCCGAGCAGCGGATCTCCTCCTTTTCCTTCTCAGTGCATCTGCGATTTATTTCTGTTCTCTCATTAGAGCTAATTGGAGTTGATAACATAAATTCCACCTGCTCCAAACAGAGAATAGGTTTCCTCTTTAATGTCATTTTTATTTTTAATAAGGTTAGACTTAAAATAGAATTTGTTTTACAATAGTCTCTTTTGCTTTGAGAAATTAAAACGCCTTTAACAACTTTTAGGGTTAGGTAATTGAAATCTGTTGCCTAGTTTTGGCTTTTTTTTTTAATTCTTGTTTGTTACTCTGTCATCATTACAAATTACAGCTGGTAATGAAGAAATAAAAATGGTAAACTATAAAAACATTCTTTTGCAGCAAGTCACCGCTGTTTATATTCTATCTGCAGCCTTATTTGTGGAATTACACCACTAATGGTGTGTTATTAACACTATTTAGAAAAATCGTATTTGTTGCTTTTAACAATAAAGAGAAGGAAGCAGATATTACATATTGAGAGGAAAAGTGCAGTATTCAGATGGAAAGAATGGCGCGCATCTGTTGTGTGAGTGCTGCTCTTAAGTAAATGAAAGTCCTTTCAAATGATGTTTTTAGCTTTGAGTATTAATAAATAGCTGCCATTTGTGCTATGGATGATATAATGGGTCCAAATATTCTCAAATTAGTTGAAATGCTATTGAAACTAAATCTTTACCTCCACACAACTCTATATATGTTTAATTTGCCAAAGGAAACGTACCAAACCTAGAGAAAAACTAATCATCTTGTTTCCAGCAACCCATGGCCTCCCCTTGCAGAAAAACATTCGCATGTTAACTCACACATTTGAAAGAATGTGTACTCATTAACTTCCCTATTATTTTTTTCTTTTTTAAAAAATATGGATGTTTCCATTGAAAACATTTTAATTTTGTTTCAATTTTACCGAAATGGAATTATCCAAGAAAAGCTGTATTTCACTCTTGCAGAATCCTTCTAACAATGTCATAAACACATCAGTGTCTACTTAGACAATTAAGGAATAGAATGGTTGTGAAACAGTCCTGTGTAAAAAAGAAAGCAGAATCCATTGCCACAGAATAGCCTGAGCTTTGCATTTTCTGCCAACCTGGGCAGTAAGAAGGGTGAAGTACACCACCTCTCTATATGCAGGAGGGAGCACGTGAAAGCATCACATCTGTAAGAAGAGTTTGCATTGGACCCACTCAGTTCTGGCTCCATATTTTTTTGCACTCTCTACTTTGTGTTTTTGCTCACAGTCAAGAAAATGGAAATGTGGGGAGGTGGAGTGACCAGTAAGAATTACTGAGCTCATGCTTGTTTCTTTAAAGTAACCATTAAAAGCAGAAAATGTGTCTGAGTCTCACTTTGTATGTGAAATGTATGTGGGTGTCCAGGTATATTATTTAAGATAATTATGCCTTTATTTTCCAGTAAAGTGTTAGTGATTTTAAACAATATTTGATTATCAGTATTAAAAGTATATGTTTTTAAAAAATATTTTTTCCACAAAGGAAGGATATTTCCATTTTAAACCTTGAAGTTGTTCCTTTACGTTGCTGTAGATTTCATAGTTTTGGTTAAATTATTTTTATCTTCGTTTCTGTTAATAAAGCAATAGTTAACAAATATTCACATATTTTAAAATGGGATTTTTTTTCAGTTAATAGAGTTATATGCACAGAATTATTCTGAGATAATCTACCTGCACTGCAGATGACTAATCTGATACAGAAATAATGTTAAGAGCACCTACCATAATCAATATATTTTTTAATTTTTTATTAATTACATTTTATTCATTTTGTATCCCCCCATAAGCCCCTCCTCCCTCCCCTCCCGATCCCACCCTCCCTCCCCTTTCTGCATGCATGCCCCTCCCCAAGTCTACTGATAGGGGAGGTTCTCTTCTCCTTTCTGATCTTAGTCTATCAGTTCTGGTCAAAAGTGGCTGCATTGTCATCTTCTGTGGCCTGGTAGGGCTGCTCCCCCCTCAAGGGGAGGTGATCAAAGAGCAGGCCAATCAGATTATGTCAGAGGCAGTCCCTCTTCCCATTACTATGTAACCCACTTGGACACTGACCTGCCTTGGGCTACATCTGTGCAGGGGTTCTAGGTTATCTCCATGAATAGTCCTTGTTTGGAGTATGAGTCTCTGGGAAGTTCCCTATGTAAGAAGTGGGAAATAGTAAGAGCTGGAGAGGACAGGAACTCCACAAAGAGAGCAACAGAACAAGAAAATTTGAACATAATCAATATTTTAAATGACCTTTTGGATCATGCATTCTATCATTAAAGTGTCATTCAATAAAACATCAATGGAATAATTTGGAAATATCGCTCTCTTTACCTCAGAGTCCTGTCCTTGCCTAATGGATGTATTTTCATTTCATTTTATCTATACCAGAGACATAGCGCAATGCAATTGAAATAAAGCAACCCATCTCGGTGCTACCATCTTCCTCATTTTAGCTTCAGTCATGTCAAGTAAATATTTAAATAAATTTCACTTCAAAAATTCTGGCAGTCACATCAAAGGAAAAGCACAATGAATTGTATAATTCCTTTTAGTCGGATGAAAAGGAATTCACAGCTCACCCGGGATCAAAATGAAAATAGAAAAAAAAAATGTTAGTCTGTCCAGGGTACCATCATATCCGACATGAACACCAATAAAAAAGAGTAACTTCTGTAAGTAGAATATATCAGAAATAACTTAGCTAAAATAGTTCCCATTCATCTTTTTTATGGGTTCATATGGCTTTTTGTTTGTTTATTATTATTATGGTTTTACAATTTACTCATTTTATATCGCATTCATTCATTTTTTTTTTTATCCAGATTATATCCCTTCCTCAACACATCCCGGCCCCACCCTCCCTCTAACCCACAACCCCTTCCCCTAGTTCACTGAAAAGGGGAGTTCTCCCCTGCCATCTGGCTCTAGTTTATCAAGTTTCATCAGGACTGACTGGATCCTCTTCCCTGTGGCCTAGGAAGACCACATCTCCAGGAGGGAGTGATCAAAGAGCAGGGAGCCAAGTTTATAACAAAAGCAGCCCCTGTTTCCAGTATTGGAGCTTACTATAGAGGGTCCTCTGAAAGGCTCCTAACAGGGGATAGAAGCAGATGCTGAGACTCACAGCCAAACTTTGGCCAGAAATCAAGGAGTCTTATGGAAGAAGGGGGAATAAAAGGACATGGATGGGACAGGAGCTCCACAAGGAGACCAACAAAGCTAAAAAATCTGGGCTCAGGGGGTCCTACAGAGACTGATGCAGCAACCAAGGACCAGTCATGGAGAGGACCTAGACCCCCTGCTCATATGTAATCAATAGGCAGCTCAGTCTCCCATTAATCTTAACCATGATTATCGATAATCGCATTAGTTGGTCTTAATTCCTTTTATTTCTAAGCTGAGAATACCCACAAGTTGGCATCACACAGTGGGCACAGAAACAGACATTCGTGGTGTCGTCCTGAGCCTGTCATATTTTAGTGGAGTAACCTTGGGAGAGTTAACCTGCTCTAACTTTCTAAGGCTCAATTTTTTTTCGCTGCTAAAATGAGAACAAACCCTCACATGCATGAATATTTTGTGAAGAAAAAGGTATATGTATAATGATTCATCAAGTTGCCTTTAACAGGATCAGCTTGCAAAAAGACAATGTAGCAAAAGTCTCTATACCGGCCAGGTGTGGTTGTGCACACCTGTAATCTCAGAAGTAAATGAAGGTCAAAAGTTCAAGACCAGTCTCTGCTATCTAGTAAGTTGAGTTCAAGGCCACTGAGGAAGCAAAAGACTGTCTCAAAATAACAAATTTTTTTCTAAAAAGTAAAATTTTCATTGGACTAGGAAAAAGGAATAGGGGGAAAGAGGAACAGAGAGTGAGACTGGGAGGAGTTGAGGGAGGGTGCTTCAATCAGATATATAATGGATAAATTGTAAAAAAAAATTAAAAATAAATAAATTAAAATAAATTTAAAAAAACTGAAAATTTCTAATTCCATAGTTTTTTAAGAAAAATTAAAATATTACTATGCTCAAAATTGGTATGTATTCTAAAATTGTGTTTGTTTTAAAATGTCTAATGTTTAATTTATTTAATTGCATATGAATTGTTTTCCTTTTAATTATCTTTGTACTATAATTATACTATACATTATTACCAGTATTTGTCTATTTTGAATGAAATACAGCTATTTTGTACAAATAAATACAACATGACCAGAAAATGTACATAATGAATGAATTCCTTTGTGTTGGGAAGTCATATATTTTGAGTCAGAATCATAATTCTGTATGCACTGGCAAACAGAATAAAATGTCTAAAAAAATGGCTGGTGAAATGGCTCAGCTGGAGAAGGTACTTACTGAGCAAGCCCGATGACCTGAGCTAAATCTCCAGACCACACAGGAGGGGATAAGTCCTGAGAGGGGTCCTGTGACCTCCACACACATGCCCTGGCACAGCATATGGACATGTTCATACGCACACACACACACACACTGTACACAATATATTTTAATGTCTAAAAAGAGCATTGTTACATGCTTTCTATTATGAATTTTGTTAAATAATCAATTTATTATGAAGCTAAATCCAATGTAAGGAATAAAATAATGAACAATTACTGGACTTAAATTCCACAAATTCTTAGGAAAAGACTGAAATGCATGATTGCAAATGAATTTTTATTTTATCTATTAAAATTGTAGCAAGTACTCTGAGAAGAGGAAAACATAGATTACATAGTGGTGTGGCTTCAGGAAAGCCACCATATAAGTCTATAGACAAAATTGATGAAATAAAACCCAAGTTCTCCACTCTGGTATGTGGGACCGTTATTATATGGAATTTTTTTCCTGATGGGACCATATCCAAGTGGTAGCATTAACAGATGGGGTCTGGTTGGGGTTCCACATTTTTAGTTATTTAGGACTTTAGTAAACAGTGCTTTTATCCAGTGTGTGATTGGAACAGATGTGATCTTATCAGGGTTCCACTTTTTTTTCAAGGGCATAAAATTGCCCTGATTTGCTGTACAGTGCTGGGGTTTACTTTTTTGTGGCTTTAGAACCAGAGTCCTCTTTAGTCAGAATTTGCCCTTGGGTTCTAAAGCATCATAATAGGGAGTTAATGTTTTATTCTCTATTAATCCCATTAAATCCTTTTAATATTAGAGCATGTGTTGCTTTATAGCATTAACTAGTGTCTTGCACTCAACAGTATTTTCACAGTTTATGTCACTGCTTAGGGCATTAACAAACAGCTGTTTGAATTAAATGAGCAGTTAAGGACCCTGTTCATTAACTCAAAAGTTTCATGTATTTTTAATTCCTTAAATCTAATGGTATCATCACCCTCCAAGAAATCTATCTTTGATTATAATTTGCTCTGGCTACTGTTGGCGATGAGGGGGGGAGATATGATTGTTTTTGAATATGAGTTATACCAGGGGTGGGAATCTGTAACAAATCTTAACAGTCTCATATCTCTTTTCACTCTTACGGGATATAAAACTTCAAAAGTTGTTTTGTGGCAGTTGTGTTAAGATTTTCTCCAATTTTGGTTACTGATGACTTCATTTAGCTAATGTAAAGAGGCAGTTGGAATGGAATTATTTGCATTTGAAATGGTGCAATCAGAGGTTTGAGGTTGGCTCATTTACAAAAAAAGAAAATTGTATTTGGACAGAGACAAATTATGGAATGGAGCCCCCTGTGCATGGCAAATGTCAGTCACGGATTTTTCTCCATCAAGAGAGAACATGCTCTCCCAGCATTTTAGGAGAAGCTGCCTTCCTTATCATCACTCTTCCAAAAGGCTCCATTTGGTAAAGAGAAGCTGACGAGGAAAACGCATGCACATCCTATTCAGAACAAACTGTAGAAAAGCTGAATTCCTGACTGATTCACTCTAGCCTGGTATCCGGTGGCCACCCAATAAAATTCAGGGATTATGACTTTCTACATTTTAAATGACATTGATAGATTGATGGATAGTGGGAGAAATTCTGATTTGCTATTCTCTAAATTGCTCAGAAACTAAAATTGACCTTCTATTGTTCTGATTTTCTTTAGTAGGATGATGTGGTGGGAATGGCTTGTGGCTCTTTAACAGACAGGTCCATCTCACAGGGGGCTGCTCTCAGCAAAACATGACAAACAAATCAAGTGATCATGATGATCTATTTTAATGGTCATAGTTACTCTTTCACTCTTAAAATGTCATGCATGAGCAATTTCAATATTTCATAGAGTTATTGTTTACTATATACAAAGGTATATGGTAAATTGTTAGAAATGGCTTTTAAGAGAAATGGAAAATGTTTTCTATTCATCACTGAAAATGCCCCAATGTTACTCCAGCACAGTTAAAGGTAGACTTAAAGGACTCATTAGTGTTATTTAATTCTCTAAATTGCTACGGAATTCATAGTTGCCCATTTCCATAAAGTATGTGGTCTGTAATATATAAATAAACATACATATATGGTCTGTATAAAGTGATAGGTCTGTAGGCCATATCAGAGGTGTTTGCATCCTTTGCACTGTGAAAAATGCAAAGTAACCAGCTAGAAATAGCACGCTTGAGAAAGCATTGGCCTGCAATACTCCGCAGAAGTGCAGCTGAACTCTAGTCTTTTAGCCAAGTCAGACTCTTCAGCCCAGCTTAGGTAGGAGCTGCTAAAACAGTGTTCTCCATCAGCATTTAATGAGGCCATGGCGATTTACATGAATGAACAACAGAAGCATTATTTGAAAATGCCTGGAAGAGACAACATCTAGGCTTGAAGAAGTATGAAAAATGAGACCAATTTTATATTTTTTCAAATATATATTCACCCAAAAGAAATATATATATATATAAATATATGTGGTGCATATATAACCTAAATGTACATTTACTGGATCAAAAGCATTCTGTATATGCCTAATTTACATAAATATGTAATAGACACATTCATTATTTATATACATGTTTAAATTTATTCTTATTATAAGACGTACACCCATAAACATGTTTGATACATGTACATATATTAAATACAGATATTAAATTTTATGTTTACCATATATACACACAGTAAAAATCACACACACACACACACACACATATATATTTTTAAGCACATACATATTTAAATATTCTGAATTCCTCTCAGTCATGTCCAGATTCAACAGGCCTTCAGAGACATTATTGTAGCCAAAACATCAGCATCTTTGGTTAGCTCTAACCTCTGAGTTGGTTGCTTCTTCTACATGTGTTCCCAGATTACCTGGAACTATGATTTATAAAATAATTTATAGGGAATTGAGAAAAGCAAAATAAAGCCAACAGTAAACAACCCTTCAACATTTCTGTGTAGATTTTCGATGCCAGGAACACACTGAGGTTTTCCCTGAGTTCCTGGGGGGGGGGGGGGGCAGGTAGGCTGTGAACTTAACGCACTTCTATGACTTGTCAATTCCACCTGCCCATACCCGTCTAAGACCGCTGGCAGCCCTGTACCTGTGAGCTGGGCACATTAACTCATCAGCCATGCCCTCGGCAGCACTGTGCCTAGCTCTCACCTAAGCACGCACACATGTGCCCCGTGACAGGCAGGCTTCTCCTCGACCCCAGGAATCTGGAGTCAAGGCACATGCGCAAGGGAACCCTGTCCTCTGTGGTCTAGCTGCTGGTGTTTCTTGGGTTCCCGTTGTCTCCTCTACTGTTCCTCTTTGCCACTTACAGCAGCGCTGCCCAACCATTTGTGCAATTCATTTGCATGTTTTCCAGCTAGAGGTAAGATCTTTTTCCATCACTGGGCAGCCAGCATCTTGCAGCCAGAGGAGTCACCTGGGAAATGCTTCCAAATATGCAAGTGAGCTCTTCAGTTTCCTTTAACTCCAAAACATAAAGACATGCTTTTCCAAGAAAATTGCTTCGCTCTACTTAAGTTTTTGATCAATAATTAGTCACATATGAGCGAGCTAGGAGTTTTTAATACTGTCATAATCATTCCTTTCTGTCATTGTCACACACTACCCTTAAAATCAATTAAGCTGCTGCTGACAGCAGTGTTTCAGGTATTAACAGTATTTATTGGTGATTTTACATAGTTGGAATCAAATGTTTTATCCTTTATTCTTTGTTTTTAATACTTTCTTTAGTTTTAATAATTCCTGGTTTTGTGCTGATTAGTTTTTCACTGTATCATGACAAACTCAAGATGAAAATCAGAGGGAATTTAAAATGTAGGATGAGAATTTGAAGCCTGCCAGACTGGGAGTGTGAACTGGGAAGTAGACAGCCACCTTGCGATGGGCATTGCCAAGAGCAGGAGAAAAAAATTCCTGGCAAGGTGAACTGTTAGAACAATCCAGTCCAACAAGTACGTACAGGTGGGGAAGGAGGGTTCAGCTGACATACTGTACGGGATGTTGGAACATGAAGAAACTATCTCAGAGATGGACTTCCAGCTTTGACAGATACAAACCCTTAGACAAACACTCAGTCCATAGTTTGACTCCTGTTTACAGAATTTCTATACACATATACAGTGTACTCTATTCATAATTTGATCATAAACAAGCAAGTTTTGAAACAGGCTTGTGGAGAAAAAAAATAGTTGAACAGAGTAACCTCCCTCATACGGAGGATTTGCATACCTAAGTGTTGGGAATCAGCATGTGTTTTACAGTGGAAGGATGAGCCTAAGGGGACAGAAGTTCACTTATGTGAAAAGAGTTGGGAAACAGCAAGCTATTTGCCTAATGTTAGTTATAAGCACAAATGTTCTTGTAAAACAACTATGAAAAAAAAAATAAGTGAAAACACACACACACACAAAAAAAAAAAAATCTAGGAGCTCCTAGGGAAAAACTACCATAGGCTATATATTCACACTGCCATAATTAACCAGTGTAAATAATCCATCTGTCCTGGTTCTTACACAACACACCTGTGGAAAGGGACCTAACAGGCCCCAAGCAGGACTTGCAGCTTCCATGATGGAGAGTTCACCAGCAGCCAACAGACCAGCATTTGTTATCAATGAGTTGCTGCAGCTGAACTGCAGTTCCAAGGCTGTCGCTGTAAAAACCACAGTGCATCCTGGTTTGTTGGAGGTTAGTAGCACTTGTTAATTTGATCAAGGCTGAAGTTTACGGAGGATAAAGTAAACAATGCAAACTGCAGACACCATCAGTTTCCTATGGGCAGTGAAGTGGAATCTGTTCCATTTACACTTCACAACAACATCTGATGGGCTTTGTCAGTGCCGCACAGAGTAATTAAACCTGAAATCAATAGCAGGCATTTGTCATGTTTACAGCCGCTCTTTCTGCTGGGTTAAACTCATCAGTTTAGTGCGCTTCTGTTTTACTGCAGAGACATGCTCCATTATTTCTTCAGGTACAGTTGAGATATTCAGTTACATGCCCAATAGTTTGAATACGACATTAAGATTAAAAGGGACAGGCAAATGGACAGTTTTTGTAATTTATTTGCTGATTTCCTTCACTGGTGTTGTATTTCCATTTCCTCCAGTCTTTTTAGGAAACCCTTTTGCGGTTGAAGATAATAGACGCCCATACCTCCCAAACTGGCAAAAAGTCCTCACCACACATTTGATAGAATTTGACACCAGCTGTGGCTACACACAAGGCTCTCTGGCATGTCTAGAGCTGGAGACAAGAAGATAACTAAGATTCAGAACCAGAACCGTTGCCACATTTGAGGAAAGTTGGCCTTCCCCTCATTGTTAAGGATTGTCCATGAATTTTCCCTTTGGGTCAGTTTTCAAACAAACCAGCATTTCGTTCACTTGCTCCTTGCTGAAATTTTTCTATAACACTTAGAAGATGAGTTTTTAGAACAAAAGTGTTTGGCTCAATAACACATGTGTTTGAAGAAGGTTGAGAAGCATGTCTGGTTTGTAGAGCACCCCTTGTATGATGAAGGCTCTTGCTGACCCCATTTTCTGCAAGTCAGTGTAAGCATCTTACCTCTCCTACCTTCTTGCTTGTCTTGGTACATGTAGACAGGACTGGAAGAAGAATGAATCTTATTGTTAATTAGTTGCTTCTATATAAATTTTTGTATTGTTGTGGTGTTTTCTCATTTTAATACCTCACCTTCTTCCTCAAATGAAGTGAAGGAAAATACATCCAACTGTATTTATTAATAATTTCCCCTAGCGTTGAAAAGTCACAAAAAAAAAAACTTACATTGTGTTTTCCTGGGTGATTCATTTCCTTCAATCTATTTATACACTGTATTTTTTGGCATGAAGATGACTTAACTGTAACAGCCCCAATTCCTGTAGGCCTAACTGGCATGGAGAGTTCTAGTCATTCACAGTAAACGGCATTCTAAACCCTTAGGAAAATGTTTGATTTTGGTAACTATGAAAATGTATGTTATCACTCTCAAGCAGTCTAATATACAGGTTATGGTACAAATTGTTCTCAGTAAAGATGTAATATCTCTGCTTTCTACAAACTATCTGTCATTCAGGGATTGTCACACACACACATGGGGTAGAATGTAGAGCCTGAGATGTGGAACGTCCTTGACATCATTTTGTCTCATTCTACATTATATCTACTTTTGTTAGGCTTAGCAGAAACCCTTTCTTGAGAGCACCACGCTCTTTCTCTTTCCTGGGATACCAATACTTTATCATAAGTCAGTAATTTCAAGATTATCTACTTCTCTCATAAAAAAGTGAAAGAGAACCTGTGAAATGGCTCAGAAGGTAAAAATGACTGCTGTGTAAGCCTAAAAGCCAGCCTTTAATCTCTTAACACAAAATGTTCTTTTGTCTCTACATGGTCACCTTGGAACATGCAGGCGGTTTTTGAGAAATGTAATATTTTCTGTAAAAAATATTATTAAATGTGCTGAGTGGGAATTAAAATTCTGCCATTTAGGTCAAATGGCAATACTTCTTGGACATAGTGATGGTGAGTCATGAAAATTGAATCTTATTATATAGTACAATAATTTTATTTACCTGGATTTCCAATGTGCATCTGATAACAATGGTGACTCTTGGAAATTGGATCCAAAATAATGATTAAAATAAGAATGGTAGCAGACACACCCTCAGCTACACTTTTAAAGACTAGGAGGCTTATTTGAACACAAACTTGGAGCTCAAATCTCCCATTCCTTAGGTTCCTGTTTCCCACGAGCTGAAATTTCTTCTGTAGACTATGTCTATGAAAAAATTCAATTAAGAGTGTTAAAGCATGTTTGAAGACCTACTTTGTAGAAAAATTGAGGTTAACCTGAGACAGTCACTATGGCAACTGCAGAATCATAGGATAATAATTAGGCTTGTTGTAGAGCCTAGTAAATGGCAATGTTGAAGTGTTATCCCTTAGAGTATATCGCATGGAATTCTCCAGGCCCATAGCAGACCTGAGGAATGAGTTAAGTCTGGAAATATTATTTCATGTTGGCTGCATTCATTTCTTCTCCTTTCTTAAACGTGTTCCTCTGCCATGAACTCTTCAGAAGACCGTGAGCTTACATGTTAGCTTGGTGTTGCTCCCCTAAGGGGTTAGAGTATAACAATACATCTTCTTACATGCTTGTCTTGACATAAGAGATCAGTCACATTTTAAGCATAACATTCCATGCATACCATCAATGAGTTGAAGTTTCCCTGAGGAGCCCATTCCCACATTTTAAATATCTTCCAAATTCAAGTCAATTTCTCCTTCAAAGCTTTCTGAACAGCAGGTTAGCTCTGGGAATAGCATGCTGGCCAAAGTATCAAAATCTGCATGATGTAATAAAGCGTATGTGGTATTTGTGTGTTTACCCACCAAGGCTAACAACTCTGTACCTATGTTACTGAAACAGTGAAAAACAGCTGCTGCTCAGAGAGAGGTTAACTGATTTGTCCACGGTTGATATTTTTAGTGGCAATACCAAACCTCAGGTTTGAGTCTTTCATTTCTTTTTCTAGTGGTTTCTAAAGTTATCTTGCTGCATGGATTTAAAAGAAAAAAGAAAAAAAAGAAAAAAGAAAACTGTAAGAGGCAGATTTCTACGATAGCCTAGGCATTATTTACAGTTTAAGCAGCAAAGTACAAGTAGGCTCTCTGCCCATGTGCACATTATGGTGTCTGTCTTTGCATCTACTTATTCTTCTCTGGTGGTGTGTACGTGAATACATGCGTGCGTGCGTGCGTGCGTGCGTGCGTGTGTGTGTGTGTGTGTGTGTGTTGTGTGTGCATGTACCTATGTGTGTTTACATTAATTCACTAGAAGAAACTAGTTTAAACTATTACGGACTGGCAAAAGCAAGTACAGACTCTGTAGCACAGGCCATCAAGAACTAAAGATTGTGGGAGGCTGCGAGTTGGAGAACACATGCAAAGCTGTGGGAATTTGTTACCTCTCTCTCTTTCTCCTGTATCTATATCTGTGAAGCCTGGGATCTGGTCCCAAGGTGTTGCAAGTAATTAAATCAGATCATGTAGGGTAATTTTCCTCATTAAACTTTAGAAATCTACAAGAGGTAGCCACCCTTTCAGATCCCTTCACAGTGTCACTAAACTAGTATTTGTTTGAATAACAGTGGAATAATACTTTCAAAAACAGTCACATCTAAAAAGCCATCACAATTTACCCCATCAGCCCATAAACTATGTAATATTAACTTTAAATTGTAATCCCAAAATAAAGGTATATTCAAAGTAAGCCACATCATTACCTGATACGGTAAGAATTATCCTATATACAACTGAAAACAAATTAACCTTCTCCCCAGAAGAAATTTGAACTTTTGAATAGCATTTACTTTTCTCCCTTGACATCTTATAATTTAAACATAGATAATAAAAATATCATGTTAAATAATTAGAGGTTAAGAAAAAGATGAAAGCAAAATTATTCAGTTGCCTGTGTATTTGTTACTCTTTCTGTTGCTATGATCAACATCTGGTGAAAGGATACGGGGCAAAGGGATATTTTGGCTCATGATTTAGAGGACACAGTCCATCGCAGAAGGAAAAATATGATAGTTAAGGTGGAGTTGTCTGTGGAGGTGGCATCTTGTGACTGGCCAGGCCTCAGTGGCAGATAGAGAGCAGAAAGAACTTGACAAGAGCCAGAAGGACAGGTGGGCTAATAGATTAAAAGTCAGCCCCTATTGACCTGTAGCACCTAAACCCCAACTAGACCTTACTATTTTATAATTTTTAATAATTTATTTTATTACGTGTTTACGAATGTTTTGACTGCATACATGCATATACTCCATGTTCATGCCTGGTACCTGTGGATGTCACAGAGTTATCAGGTTGCCTGGAACTGGAGTTATAGATGGTTGTGAACTATCATTTAGGTGCTGGGAACTAAAATCTGGGTTCTCTCTAAGAGCAGCAAATGTTCTTGACTGCTGAGCCATCTCCACAGCCCTTAGACCTTAACATCTTAAAGGTTCTGTAGGCCACCTCTTGGAACCCAACTGTTCAAATACACAGCCTCCATACTTTTGTGAACAAACTACTTGTAATAGTTTGTTTGAATAAAAAAATAATATGTATAAATAAATAAATAAATAGTTTGGATGAATAAATAGATAATAGATTATATTTAGATAATAGATATACATGTGTGTGCTACACAGATGGAGAGATAGGTATATGATAGGAAATTAGATGATGGGTAGGTGGATGATATATTAATAGATGATAGATAAGATTAAGATGATAGATGATATAGTCTATGTCGAGCTGTCATCTTTCTAAAGTGATACATCTAAAGTTAACAATGCAAATTGTTATAATCAATATTTGGCTGTTTCATTGTATTGTACACATCATAGTGCAAATTTGCACACATTTAGATGGTACAGGTCAACTGCTTGATGTGGCCTTTTAATGTGAGTCAGAGAACTGTTGTTAGTGACAATTAATATATACTATTGGTTTATCTTTTATAAAAGCTGCTGTTAATCCTAAACAGTTGTATAACCAAATCACCACACAGAGACTGTGATTTATTTAATTAACCTAGATGAACACATTGCTGGACAATAGTTACTCCATCTTAAACCTCCAAGTCTATGTAGTTTCTATCATTCAGATTTCCCACATTATACTTGCTTTTAGTGAAATGTTAGATCCGGTTCATTCTCCACATCATCCCAAGACCTCTCCTCCAGCCTTGCTCTCCCAGCTCTCTCCTGCTCTTCTCTCTTCCTCTGCTCCCACCTTCCTGTCCTTTGGCTCTTCCCTCTCTTCCTGCTTCCTTTCCATTGCTCAACATTGTGGCTAGTTACTTTATTTTGGTATGTTTACACAAAGTTGAGACTGGTGATACTTAGAATAAGTATCACAATGCAATGTCCAGATTGAAACCAGAGAGTGGGGGAGAGAAATCAGCATCTGAATGAACAAGGGTAAAGTTTATACATTCCAAAAGAACATTATACCAACAGAGAGCTAATAGACTCAAGTTACATGACATTTCTGATAGTTGAATATGGCATAATATCTGACCATAAACTTTTCTAATAGGTAGAAAGAGTATACTCTTATACAATAATTTGTATAATACATAAACTAGTAACATGTCAAGTATTACACTCTTGGCTTATTTATATGCACTGTACTTTTGTCCAAGTGTCATGGAGCACAAATTGTTTGTCTATATTAGCTCTGCCACAAATGTGACAAATGGGCTGTGTTATGTCAGGAGAGCTACATTGCCAAGAGACAACAGTGATTTATGACTTTTCTCATAATCTTTTGGGACTTCTAACACATATGTGGCCTGTTGATGAAAACTTGGTTGGACCACCGATGATATATGTCTTACTGGTCTTGATTTCCCGACTAAACCTAAGATTCCCGCCATGCAGTATATGTACGTTTTTTTCCGCACATTCAATTAACACTAGCCTATGTGCTGCTGTGAAGGGATTTTGCACATGCAATTAAAGTCCCAAGTCAGTAGCTTTTTAGGAAAAGGAGATTATCCCTGGTGAGCCTGACCTAATTAAGTGATACCCGTAAGAGTGAATGGGCTTTTCCTGGTGAAAGGAGTTTAAGGCTGGAGGAGTGTTTTTGACAGGAACTTCGCTAGTCTGGCCTGAAGGAAAAGGTCACATGGAAAGGTCCCAGATGGGCATTGAGGAGCTGAGAGCAATGACATGCTCACACCCAGCAAGAAGTCAGAAGTCTTTGTCCACAGTCTGGCAGGCCTGGAAAATTGACAGGACCACTTTTGCAGTGTCTCCATAAGACTCACCTGTATGGTAAACACTGACAGGGACTTATGACCTATAGAAATGTAAGTGGGTAAGATGTTGTTTTACTTGCATGGAGATACCCATGCAACAATAGAAAAGTCATAAAAAGATGTTTTCTTAACTAACCACAAATTCCCTTCTATGAGCTGAATTAAGAACTTCCCCCATGAATCTTATGAAAGAAGGGGAAGATAGACCTGGAGGAGACAGGAGCTCCACAAGGAGAGCAACAGAACCAAAAAATCTGGGCACAGGGGCCTTTTCTGAGACTGATACTCCAACCAAGGACCATGCATGCAGATAACCTAGAACCCCTGTTCAGATGTAGCCCATGGCAGCTCAGTCTCTAAGTGGGTACCCTAGTAAGGGGAACAGGAGCTGTCTCTGACATGAACTAAGTGGCTGGCTCTTTGATCACTTCCTCCTGAGGGGGAGCAGCTTTAACAGGCCACAGAGGAAGACAATGCAGCCAGTCCTGATGAAACCTGATAGGCTAGAGTCAGATGGAAAGGGAAGAAGACCTCCCCTACCAGTGGGCTTGGGGAGAGGCATGGGAGGAGATGAGGGGAGGGAGGGTGAGATTGGGGGAGGATTAAGGAAGGGACTACAGATAGGATAGAAAGTGAATAGACTGTAATTTATAGATAGATAGATAGATAGATAGATAGATAGATAGATAGATAGATAGAT